>NC_138864.1:108947361-109255545 GCF_965194805.1 Balaenoptera borealis
TGAACCCTGTCTGTAAGTGTGTCTTTGGCTGGTGGATCTCTGCTCTGGACCCCAGGTGACAGGCTGTTAGTAGAATCCCCAGGGAGAGACACGTTTTCAGCTGCATCACTTTCAGAGACTTTTCTCATCGGTTCAGCATTTTTATTTGTTGTTCTAAGCTGCTGACTTACATTGCCTTTATCAGCTCTTAACGTGAATTCTGACCATCTCTCAAGTGGGAAAATGCCTGGCAAAACATCATTTCCTCTGAATGGAGATTCTGAATTGTCCACGAAATGAAAGCTTGTTCCCTGAAAGAACTTTAATAGAACCACAGCCCAGAGGTTGCTGCTGAGCCACTTGGACTTTTGGTGGCGCCAGGGACAAAACACCTCAGTATTGGTGTGTGCTACGTTAATGTGTGCCAGGGCACACACGTGGCTATGCCTGTGAATTTACACATAGACTCACATGTACACACCCATGGGGGCTGGGAGGACACGGCTTAGGGGAGAGAAGAAAGACTGTTTTAAAGGGACAGTTATTTTCCTCGTCACCTGCTGCTGAAATGAGCTCTGGGTTAGAGTGTGGATGGTTGAGTCCAGTCCCAGATCTTCTTCTAAGTTGCTGTGGGTCCTTGGGGAAGTCACTTCTCTTCTCTGGGCTTCAGATGCAAAATGGATACGAAGATCTCTATAGACCCTATGTGTATGTAATGTTGTAGTCAGTCTTTAAGGCAGGAAACAGAAACCACTCTAGGTATTTCAAGCAGAAAGGGATTTTATACAGAGAATGAGGACTTTACAAAATCCCTGGAAGAGCTAAATGAAGTTGAAGGCTACGGGTAGGGAAACTGCCCCATCACGGTTGCCTCTGCTATCACCATCACGGCCACCCCGCCTCCTCCACGAAGCCAGTCATGTGACCCTGGACCCTCGAGCCCAGCCATCACCAGCCCTTGTGTCTGCCTGGCCCTGCTTGTCTGACCACAGCTCTGCAGAGACATGCCGACCCCCGGGCACCTCTCTCTAAATCTGGCAGGAATGCATCTAATTGGCTGAAAGTGAACTGAGCTACAAGATGGTCTGGGAAGTGTAGTTTCTAGCTTTGCCAGCTCTGGAGACAGAAGGTGAAATGGAGCATCAATTAGAGCATCTGGCCCAGCCCTTTTGCTCCAAAGTTCATGATTCTGCTGGCGAGATTATCAGCAGAGACACCAGATTGTTAAAGTTGTTCTTGGCTTTGCCACACTTCACCCGGGCTCCTGAGTGGCCCCCAGCCCCAAAGGGACGAGATGCCGTGCACACCAGGGCACTGGGTTCGGATGCCCCTTGAGGTCTACTTCTGACCTCCCCTCTCCGCGGGGGTGGGAGGGTCAGGGAGGAACCTGCCAGTTGCCTTCTCTTTCCGTGGTTCCTTCTGCCCCAACTCCTGTCCTCCTCGTGTGAGGTTGAAAAATTGGATTTGGAGGACCAAGAAGTTTAGGAGGAACTTCAGGAGGAAATCAAGAGTCCTCTTCTGTAGTCACGTGGCCAAGGCCTCGGCCCCATCATCTAAGGACAGGCAGCCCCCTCCTCAGCTGGGAGGGTCCTGGTGGGCAGAGTGTGGCAGAGTCTGAGTTCAGCAGGGTTCTGCCTGGAGCAGGGACAGCGGGGACCAGCTCCATTCCCCTGCTCTCCCCTGCGTTCCTGACCAGGAAAGGGATATTGAGCAGAATGGAGGATGGGAGGCTAGCTGCTGCTGGTGGGTTATGGGGAGCAGGGGACAGGAGAAGGAAGAGAATTTTATTCCTTGTTCAGTGAGAAACCCCCCCGTGCCTACATCGCTCCTCTAAATTGGCACTAATTGTGCCCTCCCTCCCCACGCCTGTCAGGAGAGCAGCAGGGAGGGAAGATGCCAGGGAGTGAGGAGACGCTGCTCCTTCAAAAGCTGGGCTCCTCATCCAGTTGGTGGCGGCGAGTGGGGAAAGCAGGAGAAGGTGGCAGGGGTGGCTCCGGTGGAGACCTGGGGACACCCCAGGGGATCCAGTCTCTTTCCCCAGTGTGTCCTTAGGACTTTGTCCCTGGAAACTTTTGCAGAAGGGCCTGGGAAACAGGCTAGTTTTTCAAAAGGCGGCAGCATTCAGAGGTGAGTGGGCCATTAAGCTTTTGAGCGCCTGGGTGGCACTATATCTGGCTGTGACCTGGACCTGGTCCCCTTGGAACAGTGATGGGACTTGCAGGAAGCGCTGCTGGTTCCCAAGGTGGGATGTTCCACTTGAGAAGGCATCCAGAAACCACCCCCGCTTTTCTGATGTGGAACTTTATGGGTTAAAAAGAAGAGTCCAAGGGTCTTTCTGGATACAAGTCTCCCAAGAAGCAAGAGGGGGCTGTGTATTTTAGTGGAAAGTTCTCCAGTCCATTTGGGCAGGAGAACTGGTTTTGTCCTCGTTCCATCACTTCCCCTCTCTGGGCCAGCTGTTTGCACACCTGACTGGGGACTTAATGGCCACTCCTGCTGAGGGCCCTTTTGGCTTTTTTTAAAAACATCTTTATTGAAGTTTAATTGCTTTACAATGGTGTGTTAGTTTCTGCTTTATAACAAAGTGAATCAGCTATACGTATACATATATCCCCATATCTCTTCCCTCTTATGTCTCCCTCCCTCCCACCCTCCCTGTCCCACCCCTCTAGGTGGTCACAAAGCACCGAGCTGATCTCCCTGTGCTATGCAGCTGCTTCCCACTAGCTATCTATTTTACATTTGGTAGTGTATATATGTCCATGACACACTCTCACCCTGTCACATCTCACCCCTCCCCCTCCCCATATCCTCAAGTCCATTCTCTAGTAGGTCTGTGTCTTTATTCCCGTCTTGCCACTAGGTTCTTCATGGCCTTTTTTTTTTTTCCCTTAGATTCCATATACATATGTTAGCATACTGTATTTGTTTTTCTCTTTCTGACTTCCTTCACTCTGTATGACAGACTCTAACTCCATCCACCTCATTACAAATACCTCCATTTCATTTCTTTTTATGGCTGAGTAATACTCCATTGTATATATGTGCCACATCTTCTTTATCCATTCATCTGATGATGGACACTTAGGTTGCTTCCATGTCCTGGCTATTGTAAATAGAGCTGCAATGAACATTTTGGTACATGACTCTTTTTGAACTATGGTTTTCTCAGGGTATATGCCCAGTAGTGGGATTGCTGGGTCGTATGGTAGTTCTATTTGTAGTTTTTTAAGGAACCTCCATACTGTTCTCCATAGTGGCTGTATCAATTTACATTCCCACCAGCAGTGCAAGAGGGTTCCCTTTCCTCCACACTCTCTCCAACATTTATTGTTTCTAGATTTTTTGATGATGGCCATTCTGACCGGTGTGAGATGATATCTCATTGTAGTTTTGATTTGCATTTCTCTAATGATTAATGATGTTGAGCATTCTTTCATGTGTCTGTTGGCAATCTGTATATCTTCTTTGGAGAAATGTCTATTTAGGGCTTCTGCCCATTTTTGGATTGGGTTGTTCGTTTTTTTGTTATTGAGCTGCATGAGCTGCTTGTAAATCTTGGAGATTAATCCTTTGTCAGTTGCTTCATTTGCAAATATTTTCTCCCATTCTGAGGGTTGTCTTTTGGTCTTGTTTATGGTTTCCTTTGCTGTGCAAAAGCTTTGAAGTTTCATTAGGTCTCATTTGTTTATTTGTGTTTTTATTTCCATTTCTCTAGGAGCTGGGTCAAAAAGAATCTTGCTGTGATTTATGTCATAGAGTGTTCTGCCTATATTTTCCTCTAAGAGTTTGATAGTGTCTGGCCTTACATTTAGGTCTTTAATCCATTTTGAGTTTATTTTTGTGTATGGTGTTAGAGAATGTTGTAACTTCATTCTTTTACATGTACCTTTCCAATTTTCCCAGCACCACTTATTGAAGAGGCTGTCTTTTCTCCACTGTATATGCTTGCCTCCTTTATCAAAGATAAGGTGACCATATGTGCGTGGGTTTATCTCTGGGCTTTCTATCCTGTTCCATTGATCTATATTTCTGTTTTTGTGCCAGTACCAAACTGTCTTGATTACTGTAGCTTTGTAATAAAGTCTGAAGTCAGGGAGCCTGATTCCTCCAGCTCCGCCCTTTTGGCTTTGATGGTCTGTGATTCCAGGCCCCCCTCTCACCTGTCCCCTCCCCTTTCCCACAGGATGTGTGTTCCTGCCCCTCCTGGTCTCAGAGCGAGGCTCAGTCGCCTTCACACTCAGGCAGGTGCAGGGGTGGTGTCTGCGTGTCGAAAAGACCCCGTTTGGCTGTTGGCTGTTGGGAGAGAGCCTGGATGTGCGCTGCATACAACCTCCGGTGTTGTTATTCAGAGGAAGAAAGACCAGAAAGAAAAGCAAAGGGAGAAGATATTGTTTGGGTACAATCTGTGTTTGCAATTTTCCACATCAGTTCTTTTTATGAACGTTCCTAAAACAAGACAACAGCAGTGGCTGATTCAATATGCGCCATGCAGGAAAACAATAAGGAAAAAAAATAAGGGTTTTTAATAAGCACTGGGAAAGGCTGTAATTAAATGTCGGGCTCTGTTTGGAAAACAAGAATCTCATTTAGTGCTTTTGCCCTGGCGCATCCTAACATCTGCACCCGTGTTTTCTGCTGGGCAATTACTGCGTCCTCCTCGGCTTGATTAACAAATACAGGTGTGGGCTCGGGAGGGGGAATCCCAGGATGGAGGGAGGGGCGCGCTGGGGAAGACTTGGCACTCACCCCAACAGGTGTCAGGGACCTGGGGGAGGAAGATGCGGAGGGAGGAGGGGTGAGGGAGAGGAGAGACTCACCTGCCTTTCCCGCTTGCTCTTCTTGGAGTCTGATTTCACCAAGGAGCCCAGAGGTCAAGGGCTCCCAGAGGGCCCCTCTGGGCTAGGATTCAGGGACTTTAAAAAAGGTGACCAGAGGAAGAAGGGACATTTCAATAAGGTAATGGGAACCTCGAGTCAGTGCAAGTTGTGTGTCCACAGGCAGATTTCTTTGTAGGAAATTTACCAAGTGGCATAGGAAGGGTGTGTCTCCTGTACCTCGTGCAGTTCCAGATTGCCTCCTTGACTGCACGTCTCCACCTGTCCTGTGGAAATGCCACCCGCCCTGACCCCACCGCCCCATTATTGTACCATTTGTTACTACACGTTCACTAGGGGCCAGGAACATGCTAGGCCCTGCCCTGTACTCTTTTGCCCGAGTCCCTCAACAGTGGCATGAGTGCTGCTGTAACCGTCTTTGTTTTCTGGATGGGGAAGTTGAGGCACAGAGGTTAAAAACACGTGCAGGAATATGTAGCTGGTAGGAACGGAGTCAGCTCTGAGTCCAGGCCATCTGGTTCAAGAGCTTGCTTTAACTTCTGCCTGCGTTGGTCCCCTTGCTTGTTTATCAGAGACAACGTTCACTGTTCTCCTTCCTGCACTTGCTCTGGGTGCTGGCTTCTCAGATGTTTTAGCCGAGTGCCTGCTGGGAGAGGAGAGGAGGCCTCTTGGTCTGGATTGGGTTAGGGGAGGGGCTGGGCTCCCACTCTTGGAGCCCAGAGTCCCAGGGGTGTGATGTAGGGGAAAGGAATGGAGAAGCAGTTTGATCCAAAGAGATACTGGGGCTTCCACTGACAGGAGATGCTTCCGTGGAGAGCAGGGTCTGCAGTCCTGAGCAAACGTACTGACACGTAAAGCCTTGTCTAAAAGGCGTTTGCAAATCTAATGTCTCACCCAAATGTTATGTACTATGAGGACATGGATTATTGGCTGGGTGCTTTGTCCAGAAGCATGGCTCAGGTTGGCATTGCTCAGGGGGCTGAGAGAACCTGTTTACTTGGGTGTCTTGTGTTTATTTACCGACCGTCTCTGTTTCCAACTCTCTGAAGCAGAGCCTGGGTCCTTTGGAAAAGTTTGGCCTTTCCATTACCCTGTGACCTTCAGGAAAGGATTCTCCCTCCCTGAGTCTCAGAGACAGATGGATTTCCTTGTTAGGGGTTGTGTTCAACTCCACGGTGCGACCTCATGGCTTTGAGATCCCCCGCCCCTCTTGTCATGGCTGCTTCTCAGCTCTAGCCGGAAGCCGGCTCTGGCCCCTTCCTTCCCGGCTCCTCCCAACAGTGCTGAGGGTGCCACTCCCCGCGCCAGCTGGAAGCCGCCCTGCTGGTGTGTGTGTTCATGGCAACTCCGTGCCCGGTGCCGGGCTCCTGGAGGAGAGCTGAGATTGTAGAGCAGCCAGCCGCCTCCCCATCCCTTGGCATAGCTTTTCTCGCTTCCTGAAGTGAAGAGAAGGGAAAGCTTCTGATGCTCTGCTCACCGCTGCCTCTTCTGCTGTTGAGGCTGCAGTTGTCTGTTGCTGCTGTGGCAGTTGAGGCAGCAGCTGTTGAAGGTGTTGCCTGTATCAACTCCACAAAGTGGAGGAGGAGAGGGAGAAGGGGAGGCAGAGGGACAGGGAGGGGGAGAGAGAGAGAGAGAGAGAGAGAGAGAGCGCGCAAGTGAGCAAGTGAACATCACTAAACTGGGAAGTCACTTAATATCCTTGGGACCAAGTGACTTAGCAATATCTCCTGCCATCAGGAAGCCAATGCAAATGGTGAAAATCCAGGTAAAGATGAGAGCAGGGCATTCCTTTAATGCCAGGACATTCTGCTTGATGTAACCTTGAGGAGTTGAAACAGCCAGCCCTTTAATATTCGTTCCAAACTTTAGGGAGCACCTGAGTATGTCATTAATATCACAGCCTTGCATGCAGGGTTCTTCTTCAGGAAGCTCTGATAGCAGTAAAGGCATGACTTCATTTATCCTCACTACTAAGCCCCTCACTTTTCAGATTCAGACACAGAATCCAGGGAGATCACAGCATGTTAATGGCTAAATCAGGTTTCTGGTTGCAAGCCATTGCTCTTGCACTGAAATTCCTTAACTCAATAGAATCTTGAATTAAACCTCTTTCAAGAGGCCCTGTTTCACCAGGACATGCACAGCAGATGGTTCTTATTCATGGTGGGAGCTAAACTACTGATGGTGCCAGATGATGATGATGTTGTCTGTGAGGGTCGTGGAAGCAACTATGGTGGCTCACAGTCTTTCCTCCATGGCTCAGGTGGGAAATTGGTCTAAGCTATGGCTTCTGCACTGTTTGCTGAGCCTGCCTGCCAAGTTCTGCCTCTTAGGCTCTTGCATATTGGCTTCTTTGAGTATTTGTAAAGGATCCAACCATGGCCTAAACAGATATGGCCCTGCCCTTGATGAGTGGGTGCTCTGAACAAAAGAGTACATGACTTGGACATCAGACATACCTGCAGGGATGAAAGCCAAGGTTGACTAGGTGGCCGGGCTTTGATCTCTGACCACTCCCTCTCCACGCACATCCCCCCAACAGGACCATGAGCAGTGACTTTTCTATGACACCATGGTTCCTGAGGGTGGTTAGAGGTGATGAGCTGAAATCAGAAGTAACTCTACTTCCAGTATTAGTGCCTTTTGGGAAGCAAAGTTTGAAAGCAAGATCGAATGCCATCAACATAGTGTAAGGGAATGCAACATGCCCCCAGTATGCTCTGGGGGAGGCTGGACTTCCATATAGTCTTTTTAGGCCTTCCTGGGGAAGTAGAGGCAGCTCTACCAGCCATTTAAGTGCCAGATTTTGGATATACGAGATCCTCAGTGTGGCTTTTACTGGCTCTGGGATATAGATCAACAACCTTTTAGCTGCCATGTAACGCAGACAAGCATGTGCCTTTTGGGGATGACCCTGGGCAGACCTCACAATTTAGCAGGGAGAAGAAGACAGCAGAGAAATGAACGACAGGACTGTATCAGGTGGGACCTAAGCTGGATGACCTCTACTATTTCTTCTACACATGAGCATCTGTGCTTCTGGGAATCTGTAAAAAAGTTGAGTAGGAAGGAAGAGAGAGGTAAATATGAAAGTGATGTATGCAGTGAGATGTGGGAGCGGGACAGTACCAGGTTCCCAGGGTGACCTGGCCTTTCCCTCTCACCCACCTGCCTCCCCCACAGCGCACTGAAGATGAGCTCCAGTCTGATGCAAAGGCCAAGGCCAGTTTCTAACTCAGAAGTCAGCTCTGCTGGACTAAGCAACAGCTTCTCACCTGATGTTTCATGGATTAGGGTCTACTCCCTACCACTGTATGGATAGGAGGCCACACAAGTCATCCCCCCAGCTTCCCAAACTGCATATACCAAGAAGGTCAGCTGCTAGCACAGAGTCCAGAGCATGGAAGACCTCACAAAGAGTTGACTGGGTAATTTGAATTGCTCCGCTTCAACAGGGCAAACCATTTATGGCAATGCTTCCAAAACTCAGAGAATGAGAATTGTTTGAGCAGTGTCCAAATGCACATTCCTGGGCCCATCCCCAGAGATTCTGATTCAGCTGGTCTGCATTTTGAACAAGCTCTCCAGTTGGTGCTATACAGTTCACAGCGTGCCATTCCTTCCTGTGATGTGGAGCCCCTGGCTTTGGGACTGTGGGGCTTCTCCTTCGATTTCCTCATTAGTGGAGGGTGTCCTTCGTGCCTGGCATGGGGGGAGGGATGTGGGTTGTGACTTTGTCTTCCTGCTCCTCATAGGACTCAGTTTTTCTGGATTGTGCCTGGTTTTAAAGGCCTTCCCGTAGCAGAACCAGGGCTTCTGTCACTCATCTCTTCCCCAACCTGTCCTGACCTGAGTGCTCTTATCTCACCCCCAGGCTCAGAGTTTGGAAAAAGTAACTGCCCAGGCTGGCTATAGCAGCCCAAATTTGGATTTTTCTGTCCGCACTGAGTCCCTTGTTAGCTAGGACAGTTCCTCCCTGTCAGGCCTGTCTCCTCTTTTGTCTTGGCTCTGACACAAGGGCTTACTACATAAACAGGTTACATTGAAGACTCTGGCCATTTGGGAAGCAAACTCCTTTGCAGGAGATTCAGAATGATCCCCGCCCTATGCCTTCCATGTTGATAACCTGCTGGCTGAGGGAGGAGCATAGGTCTCACATCCATGGTTCCTCCTTGGAGGGCAGAAGGGCAGAAGGGTAGCACCTCGGTTCATGGACACGGTGGATCATGGAGACGCTGTCTGCTGCAGGAGAAGAGGAGAGGATGAGCCCTGATGTATCAGAACCCTGCTGGCACGGCCTTCTCGGTGCCGAGCCCTGTCTAGCTTTAGCCAAGTCTCCATGTCAAAGGTCTGAAGCCAGGCAGACCCATGCAATGCAGGGATTCTTAAGTGTGCCTCCCAGGATGTCCTTAGAGCTTTGCTAGCCTTCTGCAGTCTCCCTGGAGTCCTGGGCTGGTCTCTGGGTGCGCATGGAGATGAGGAACTGTTACCCAAGGACTCTCCTGGAGATAAGGGGCCCTCCCTCTAGGGCTGTGTCTGAACACCACGTCGGCTTATGGATTGTTCTGGTGAAATAGATTGAAGGGTTGGCTCTCAAGTCATTATCTTCTGGTCTTCTACTGACTTGTATTTAGTAGGTGGACCACATTCTCTTTACGTCTCAGTTTGCGCCCATGTAAAATAGAAAAAAAATCTCTAAATAATCATCTTGATATTAATAATAATAATGCATTCACCAAGTCGTTGTGAGCACCAGTGACATGCCAGTACTCTTCAATGGCTCTAGGATACAGAAATGAACAGAATCCATGCCTTTGTGGAGCTTATAGCCTCCACAAAGGGAAGGGAAGGAGAAAGCAAAAAACATAAAAATAATATTTACTATGTCAGAATGTGATATGTTTTAGTTAGAGGAACAAAGCAAGAATGGAAGGTAGGGCCTAGCAGAGAGGGAGGGGCTGTTTTGTAGGGTGTGATCAGCGAAGGCCTCACGGATGACCTGATGAAGTGAGGAAGCAAGCCGTGCGGAGATTTTGGGAGAAAGTTTTCGAAGCCTAGGAAACAGCAACTGAAAGGGCTCTGAGGCAGAAGTATGCTTATCCAAGAGCAAGGAGACCAGTGTGGCCAGATAATAGCAACAAGGGAACAATAATAACAGCAAAGCCATTTATGGGGTACTGTATATGTTCCTGAAACCCTGCTAAGTGGTTTGCAGACACCCTATCCAGTGAAGTAGATGCTATTATCATCTCCATTTTGCACTTGAAGGAGGCTGTGTAACTTGCCCAAGGTTATACAGCTGCTAGGTGGAGGAGCTCAGTCCAGACAGCTTGACTCCAGGGCCTGCTCTCTTGGTCACCAAATGGAAGAGGATGGGGAGGGGTTTGCCGCTCTTCCCTAATGCGATCAGCTTCTTAGGGAGGGGAGGGATCTATGTATACATGTAGATTTCTCTTCTCTTCCTCTACTGGTTAATCAGTGCATATGTTAGTATAACACAGTCTTTATGGACACTCCGACACAGTGGTCCAGAGTGGACACTAGGGAAGAAGCATCAGAGACAAAGGGAGAAGAAACCAAGGGCCCCATGGCCGACTGCAAGAGAATGATTATAGTTTCCTGGCTGCCCCTCTGGGTTTCTCTCCCTTCTCCTGCCTCAGGCGCTGGCCATGGTGCTGAATGCTGATGCGCTGAGCACAGGGAGAAGTCGGTGGCTGGCGGTTTTTAGCTAGGGCAGCGGTCAGCGTAGCGGGTGTTTGTGGGCCTGATGCAGGATATTGATGTGGACAGGTGGTGAGAGCTGAAAGAAAGAAGGTGTGGCAGGAGTAAGGGGTGGCTAGCCCACTTCTGATTCTAAGATTGGTCCGCGGTGAACTAAACATAATTGTCTTAAGTGGTCCAGTCCTGGTCGGACGGTTGCTAGGTGGCTGGGCAGGATCACACCTGGGAGCACCCACCAGCCTCCTACTGCCCAGTAGTGACTACTGTTCCCATCAGCAAAGCTACTTTTTCTGTGATCCCAGACCATGTACCTTTCCACCTTTGGCTTTGATTGTTTCGTTTCTCCATCCAGGAATGTTTAAAACCTGACTTAAATCACGGTTGACTTCTTGAAAACACATTACCTATTTCCCTTTTGAAGTACAATTATATGTGTAGCTTATGTCACACAGTCTAACAGTCACCTATTCCTAGTCTATTGTCTAATCGACATTTTCTTGAGGCCACAGAAGTTATTCTTCATATCTTTTGTACCTTCACTGCACAGTTCTGGGTATATGATGGGTTCACGAAAATATTAGATCCTTTTTGGTCTTGGTGTCTTTCAAAAGCTCCTTGTACCTTTCCTGGATTTCTTTTGCACAAGAGTCATGCCAGGCTTTGTAGGGCTAAAATCTCATCTGTTAAGCCAGTTGATTTTTTTAAGAAGTCAAATAGCCATGTATGTATTGGGCATTATAGAGGAGGGATAAAAAAATGTGGCTGAATGATGAGGATTCAAGGGTGGGCAAAACAAAAAGGATAGTATTTGTGCTTCTTAGCAGGGAGAGTAACTGCGTTTCATTTTGTGGGTTAATTATGAAAACCATGAATTACTTTGGCTTGTCTCAAACTGCTGTCCCAGATGGCAGCCTGTCAGGTTATTGGTCTTCTATGGATGCGTAGGTCAGGCACTTGAGTAACTGGCATTTAGCCATATCTTTTTTAAAAAGTAGATTGGGATTGACATATACACACTACTATATACAAAATAGATAACTAATAAGGGCCTACTGTATAGCACAGGGCACTCTACTCAGTACTCTGTAATGACCTATATGGGAAAAGAATCTAAAAAAGAGTGGATATATGTATATGTATAACCAATTCACTTTGCTGTACAACAGAAACTAACACAATGTTTTTTTTTGTTGTTGTTTTTTTAACATCTTTATTGGGAGTATAATTTTTTTACAATGGTGTGTTAGTTTCTGCTTTATAACAAAGTGTATCAGTTATACATATACATATGTTCCCATATCTCTTCCCTCTTGCATCTCCCTCCCTCCCATAACACAATGTTTTAAATCAACTATACTCCAATACATATTAAAAAGAAAGTAGATATTACCTCCTTGTTTTAGTTCTTTGACTTGGATATTTGAGTAGAGCCAGTAAGCACTATGCTGCCTTGGAGGAATTCAGATTTATACCCTCCTGGAGTCAGAGAGAAAGGAGCAGAGCGGAAGGTTCCCGATCAGCACGACCCCTCCCCTATCAGATCCGTCCCACATGGTGACCCAGGTAAATGCTGCCCTTCTCTTTCTCCACCATCTTTCTCAGGGACTTGGCCGCTGCTTTTGTAACTTGGACAGCAGCGACGTCCTCAGTAACAGAACTTTTTCTCAGCTCTGGGAGAAACTTGCAGATGTTTGACGACTGTGGGGATATCGCAGAAAAAAGCATTAAACTTTCCAACATGGCTGGGCCAAATATTAATCATCTGTCACCCAGCAATCTCAGCGAGCAGGAAGGAGAGAATGAGTTGGGGAGGGGGTGAGAGGCTGAGAGATAGCATTTCAGGAGCTAGGTAGAACGAGGAGTGGAAGTGGGGACGAGGAGGAGGGAATGATGAGAAGATAGCAGATGAATTGGGGAGGAAAGTGAAAGAAATGAAAGAAGGTGTATGGAAAAAATGAAGGGGGAAGGGAGAGAATGCAAGATGGATGTGAAAACTCTTTAAATAGAATAAGATTCCAGACAAGTGGAATATCATTACAGGTAGGCATACAGAGGTATGGGAGAGGAGATGGCAGAAAGAGGAAGAAGAAAAACAAGGAGGGACATGGAGATAGACTGAGAACAGACAGGCAGAGGCAGACACACACTGATGAAAAGGAAATGAATATTCCAGGGCCTAAGAAACCAGGGGCTACGGATATTGTGACAGCAACAGAAGGCAGAGACTGCAAGACAAAAGGCAACTTAAGCCGTTTTCTGATCTGTTAAGTCACCCATGGCAGCACAATGTGCTGGGAAATGATGTCTGCCTGTGATCATTGTTTACTCAGAAAGCCGGCTGACATGAGATGAAATTAACACAATAGGATGGAAAATTGCTAATAAAACAAAAATCCCTGCCGTTAGATTTCCATAGCCTAATTATTCAGCACGTTACTCACTAATGGCATGAGGCATTACCATGCTAATGTGCAGACTGCATATGTCAGAGGAGGAGAGGATTGGAGGGACTTCGACTCCCTGCAAATGGAGAAGTTTCCTAATCCCAGATGGAAGATGGTTAAGATGAGTGGGGCACCAGCGGCCAAGGAAGGGAGGTAGCCGTAGAGTTTTCTAGACTTGGGCAGGAATTAGAGCCCTAGGGCTTGTTCCTCTGTACTAATCAAAGCGCTGTGGGCCCTTCCAATCCAAGCTGCTCTCTGCGTCCACCATGTGTCCCTCTCACTTGAGGATCACTTTACGGAAGGTGATTAAGTTTTGCGCACAAATGACAAGAAGCAAAATCTGTCTCTCAGTGAACTCCATAACTGTGGAAACCCAACTTTGTTTACTCTGTTACTTGGCATCCTCTGATCACTCTCTGACTCAAATCACATGGAGTTAATTTACACTTGTTGCTGCTTTTATTTGTAAATCTGTTCTGTTATGTTAAAAGGTATTCTGATTGTCCTTGACAAAGTAAAAATTATCAGAGTCAGGGATCATGTCTTCTACTTTCTTAGAAACTCCTTATTCTGTATATCCGTGGATCCGTAGATCCAGGCATCCATTCAACACTGGTGAATGACTATTCCTGAGCCACCTGATGGAATGCAAAGAAAAATAGAGACCAGCATTTTCCTCAAGATACTCACAGGCTTCTTGGTGGGGCATGGGGTGGGTATGCATATGGCAAAGCTCTTAAACCAAGGAAAGGCTGAAAGTGTGTCCACAGCTAGTCCCACCTGCATGGAGGATGGGGGCAGGGCTGCAGCTCTGGAGGAGCCATTCTGTCGTTTTCAGCCTTAGGGATTCTGGAGCCATCACCCCTTTTCAAGGTGGGCAGTTTGAGGATGGAAGGACTGCCTGAATGTGTGTGCGTGTGTGTGTGTGTGTGTGTGTGTGTGTGTGTGTGTGTTTCTTGAGCCTGTCTCCCCACTGTGGTAGGCTCAGGTAGCTGTAGCATTAGTCTCTTCCCTTTGGCCTTTCCTATGGATAGTGAAATCCTTTTTCTAACAAGAAGTCTATTCCATGTTAATCCAGTGAGATCAAAATACAGTGGCCGTGGGACTTTCCTTGTGGTGCAATGGATAAGAATCTGCCTGCCAATGCAGGGGACACGGGTTCGAGCCCTGGTCCGGAAAGATCCCAAATGCTGCGGAGCAACCAAGCCCGTGGGCCACAACTACGAAGCCTGCACTCTAGAGTCCTTAAGCCACAACTGTTGAAGTCTGAGTGCCACAACTGCTGAAGTCCGCCTGCCTAGAGCCTGTGTTCTGCAATAAGAGAAGCCACCACAATGAGAAGCCCTCTCACCGCAACAAAGAGTAGCCCCCGCTTGCCACAACTAGAGAAAGCCCACTTGCAGCAAAAAAGACCCAACGCAGCCAAAACAATAAAAATAGAATTAAATCTAAAAAAAAAAATACAGTGGCTATGGTAATTGGTTCAAGGATGGCCACATGACCTAGGCTGGATCAGTCAACATCCTTCTTGTACTTTTGCTGGAACCAGTGGCAGAAATATTTTCCCTGTCTCTCTGTCTCTGGCTCTGTTTCTCTCTTGTCCTGACAGAACTGTCTGAGATAGATTGAACTCCCTAAGTTTAGAGGTGCAGGTGGCCAATTCTGTAGCATATGGGGGAAAATTACCTGAGAATGAAATAAACACAGAAAAGCAAAGTTAGTAGACAGAGAGAGAGAGAGAAATCTGATGACATTGTTCAAATCAATTCCTGAATCTAGACATATCTGAAATGAGGCCTGTCCTTTGGACTTCCTGGTTACATAGACCAGCTTATTCTTTTTTCGTTTCAAGTGGCTGGAATTAAATTTTTGTCACATGCACATCGAGTAGTCCTTAGTAATACCCTTTCTTCTACTTATCTCGGCTTTAGACTGCTTAAGGCATTCTTGGCCACCATGAACAGAACAAAACTTTACAATTCTTTACAACTAATGTGTCCTTTTGTCACCTGGCATCTGCTTTGGTGGTGGCAGGTGAAGAGACAGGTCAAGCCGCTTGCTGAGCGGTACTCAGTGGAGTGAAGTCTGGGGCCAAGGTCCTTGATCTCCTCACCTACAAAGGCTTTTGAAACACACACTTTTCTCAGCCTCCCTTCTGTCTCGCTTTGGACTTTTTCCCTCTTGTAAACTGACACAGAGGATATGAAGCTGAGGGAGATCTTTGTAATAAAGGCCTAGGTTTTTCAGGAGGGGTTTCAGAGTGAAGGAGCTATTAAGCGGGTGGAGCCTGCTTGAAGTAGAGTGATGCCACCAGCAGGGATGAGAGGGCTGGCGGAGCCTCTGTCTCAGAGCACCAGTGTTTTCTTGCACACTGGCCTGAAGTTCCCTGTGCACAGGGGTCTTGCCCTGTGTCCTTTGATGACATCGGGCGGGGACAGGAATAGGAAGCAGGAAATGGTAGTCAGTAGGACTAATGACTAGTATTCTGACTTTTCTTTTTCTGGGCACGTGGTAAGAGTTTATTACCCACCCCTTGAAGGTGAGTGTGGCTAAATTACTTGATCACAGTGAAATATGAGCAGAATTGATGCACCCATTCTGGGGCAAAGCACTGAAAGCCATTGCATGATTTTTTGCATTATTCTTGCCATGGTACCTGGTGATATTCAAGATGGGCAGGCTCCACCAAACAGGCCGTCCCCAGTGAGAAAAGGGCAGCCAACTTGATATGGACATGAAGTGGGAGCAAGAAGGGAACCATTGTTGTTGTTGTTTTAGCCACTAAGGTATTTTAAAAAAATCAATTGACTTTATTTCTTAGCACGGTTTTAGATTTAAACAACTGAGAAGATAGTTCAGAGAATTCTATATACCTCACCCCTTCACAGTTTCCTCTATTATTAACACCATACATTAGTGTAGTATATTTGTTACAATTAATGAACCAATACTGATATCTTATTAGTTTACCTTAAGATTCACTCTTCGTGTTGTACAGTTTTACGGGTTTTGACAAATGCATGTCATGCATCCATCATTATACTATCATATAGAATAGTTTCCTAAAGCCCTAAAAACCCTATACTTCAGCTATTTATCCTAGCTCCCTTTCCCTGAACTCGTGGAAGTCCTTGATATTTTTAATGTCTCTGTGGTTTTTCCTTTTCCAGAATGTCATGTAGTTGGAATCATACAGTATGTGGCCTTTTCAGACTAGCTTCTTGCAGTTAGCACTATGCATTTAACTTTCCTTCATGTCTTTTCATGGCTTGATAGCTCACTTATTTTTATCACTGAGTAATATTTCGTCATATGGAATGCAGTTTGCTTATCCGTTCACCTATTGAAGAACATCGGGGTTGCTTTCAGTTTTTGGCAAATGTAAATAAACATTCTTGCGCAGGTGTTGTGTGGACATAAGTTTTTTTTTAAATTAATTAATTAATTTTTGGCTGTGTTGGGTCTTTGTTGCTGCATGCGGGCTTTCTCTAGTTGCGGCGAGCAGGGGCTACTCTTCGTTGCAATGCGTGGGCTTCTCACTGCAGTGGCTTCTCTTGTTGCAGAGCATGGGCTCTAGGTGCGCGGACTTCAGTAGTTGTGGCTCACGGGCTCTAGAGTGCAGGATCAGTAGTTGTGGTGCATGGGCTTAGTTGCTCCGCGGCATGTGGAATCTTCCTGGACCAGGGATCAAACCTATGTCCCCTGCATTGGCAGGCGGAATCTTAACCACTGTGCCACCAGGGAAGTCCCTGGACATAAGTTTTCAATTTGATTGGGTAAATCCCTGGGAGTGCAATTGCTGGATCATATGGTAAAACTATGTTTAGCTTTGTAAGAAACTGCTAACCTGTCAATCAGATTGTCTGTACTATTTTTTTTGGGGGGGGGGCAGTGTGGATAAGCAAACTACCCTTTATTTATTTTCTTTTGTAAGTTACATTGTGATTTTTAAAAAAAATTTTATTGAAGTGTAGTTGATTTACAATGTTGTGTTAGTTTCTGGTGTACAGAAAAGCGATTCAATTATATATATATATATATATATATATATATATATACACACACACACACACACACACACACACATATATATATATACACACACACACATATATGTATATATATGTATATATATTCTTTTTCAGATTCTTTTCCATTATACTTTATTACAAGATGTTGAATACAGTTCCCTGTTCCGATTTCTTTTAGATTTTAGCCATTCCAATAGGTGTGTACTGGGATCTCATTGTTTTAACTTGCAGTTCCCTAATGACATATAATGTTGAACATGTATTCATATGCTTGTTTGTCATCTGCGTATCTTCTTTGGTAAGATGTCTGTTTAGATCTTTCACCCATTTTTAAATTGGGTTGCTTGCTTTCTTACTGTTGAGTTTTAAGAGCTTTTTTTCCATTTGAGATACAAGACCTTTATCAGATGGTGTTTTGCAAATATATACTCCCCATCTGTGGCTTGTCTTTCCATTTCTTAACAGTGTCTTTTGCAGATCAGAAGCTCTTAATATTAAAAAAGTCCAACTCATCAATTTTTTTTCTTTCATGCATTGTACATTTGGTGTTGTATCTGAAAACTCATATCCAAACCCAGGGTCACCTAGATTTTCTTCTATGTTATCTTCTAGAACTTTTATAGTTTTGCCTTTTACATTTAGGTCTATGATCCATTTTGAATTAATTTTTGTGAAAGGTAGAAAGTCTGTATCTAGATTAAATTTTTGCATAAGGATGTCTAATTGTTCCAGTACCATTTGTTGAAAAGACTATCATTTCTTCATCGAATTTCCTTTGCTCTTTGTCAAAGACCAGTGGCCTATATTTGTGTGGGTGTATATCTGAACTCTGTTACATTTCATTGATTTATTTGTCTATTTTTCTTCCAGGACTACACTTTCTTGATTACTGTAACTTTAGAGTAGTCTTGAAGTAAGGTAACACCAGTCTTTTGACTTTGTTCTTCTTTAGTATTGTGTTGACTATTCTGTGTCTTTTGCTTTCTGTATAAACTTTAGAATCATTTTGCTGATAATTATTTTGTTGATATCCTCAAAATAACTTTCTAGACTTTTGATTAGGATTGCGTTAAATCTGTGATCAAGTTGGGAAGAATTGACATCTTAACAATATTGAGTCTTCCAAACCGTGAACGTGGAGTATATCTCCATTTATTTAGATCTTTGATTTATTTCATCAGGATTTTATAGTTTCCCTCATATGGGTTCTGTGCTTATTTTGTTAGATCTATATCTAAGTATTTAAAGTTTTTGATGCTTATTTAGATGATATTCTGTTTTTAATTTCAAATTTCAATTGTTCATTGCTGGTATATAGGAAAGCAATTTTTGTATATTAACGTGGTATTCTGAAACCTTGCTGTGGTTGCTTACTAGTTCCAGAGGTGTTTTTTTGTTTTTTGGGTCAATTCTTTGGAATTTTATACATAGACAATCATGTCATCTGCAAACAAAGACAGTTTTATTTTTTCCTTTCCTATATCTGTAAATTTGATGTCCTTTTATTGTCTTATTTCATTAGCTAGGACTTCTAGTATGATGCTGAATAGAGTGGTGAGAGGAGATATCCTTTCCTTGTTCCTGATCTTAGGGGGAAAGCATCTAGTTTCTCACTATTAAGTATAATATTAACTGTAGGTGTTTGTAGATGTTTTTTATCAAGTTAAGGAAGTTGTCCTCTATTCTTAATTTGCTGAGGATTTCTATTATGAGTGGGTGTTGGATTTTTGTCAAATGCTTTTTTTTACGTCTATTGATATGATCATATAATTTTTCTTCTTTAGCCTGTTGATATTTACATTAGTTGATTACATTAATTGATTTTCAAATGTTGAACCAGGCTTACGTATCTGGAATAAGTTCCATTTGATCATTCTGTATAATTCTTTCTTACATTGTTGGATTTGATTTTCTAATATTTTTGTATCTGTGTTCATGAGTAATATTTGTCTGTAGTTTTCCGTTCATGTAATGTTTATCTTTGGTTTTGGTATTAGGGCAATGCTGACCTCATAGTATGAGTTAGAAGATTTTCCCTCTGCTCTTATTTTCTGGAAGAGGTAATAGAGAACTGGTATCACTTCTTCCTTAAATATTTGGTAGAATTCATCAGTGAAACCATCTGGTCCTGGTAGTTTCCTTTTTGGAAGGTTATTCAATTTATTTGATATATATAGGTCTATTCATGTTATCTGTTTCTCCTTGTATGAGTTTTGATAGTTCATATCTTTGAAGGAATTGGTCCATTTCATATAAGTTATCAAATTTGTGGGCATAGAATTGTTCATAATATTCCTTTATTATGCTTTAAATGTTATTAGGATCAGTAGAGATAATACCTCTTTCATTTCTGATATTAATACTTCTTGTCTTCTTTCTATTTTTCTTGGTTAGCCTGACTAGAGGTTTATCAGTTTTATTGATCTTTTGAAGAACCAGCTTTTGGTTTTGTTGATTTTCTCTATTGTTTTTTTATTTACAATTTTATTGATTTCTGCTCTAATTTTATTATTTCTTTTATTTTGTTTCTTTAGGTTTATGTTATTTTTTTCCTCAAATTTCCTAAAGTGGAAGCTTGGTGATTGATTTTAGGTCTTTATTCTCTTCTGATATATACGTTCAATGTTATAATTTTCTTTCTAAACCTTGCTTTTGCTTCTTTCCACAAATTTTGATAAATTACTGTATCTTCATTCAGTTCAAAATATTTTAAAAATTCTCTTGGGAAAATCCAGCCAACTTGATGCACAAGAAGTGTGATCAAGATAGAAAACACTGTTGTTTTAAGTCACTAAGGGTTTTATTTCAACTGTAGTAAAATTAGCCTATTTTGTAGGTAAATGGGGGCAAAGCTTTTTGTAAGTGTAGCAGTCATAGCTCTTAGTTTTAGGCAACAGGGATCAAATCTCGTTAATTTAAGCAGAAAGGGAATTTATTAAAAAGAACATCGGATAGTTCAAAATATCTTCAGACCTGTAGTACCTGGATTGTAGGCTACACACTTGGGAATAATGTTCCAGTTCATGCAACAAAAGTAAGGCAGCAAAGATGCCACTGGTGGCGCTGCCACTGGTGATTGCCCTGCAGGTATCACCAGCACTGGGTGCTGCCTTGGGAAACTGGAAATAGCTGCTGCCATACGCGAACAGAATTGGGTCTCTCAGCTCCTGCCTCTTCACAGTCCTTGCTTCCAGTTTAAAGTCTGGGAGGCATCATATAGGCCAGTTCAACAGAATGAGACATCTACTGTCCTAAATAAGAAAGGGTAGAACTGGAAGACCACCAGACAAGATGACTCGGATTGGAGTCCAGACTCTCTGTGAGGTGAGCCTGAGCAGGCCGATTTACCTTTGTGAATTTGTAGGGTGGTATGAGGATGAAAGGAGATCAGTGCTTTGAGAGCAGTGAAACTCTCTATAAATGTATGTTATGATGTGTTCACATGCCCACAGAGAGCCCAGCAACTAACCTGGCACTAGGCACAGATTTGTTCATGTTAAAGATCTTGGCCTCTCAATACCCATCCATCTCCCCCACTGGAATGCAGGCTAGAGATTTTGGTCTGCTTTGTTCAATGATGTAGCCCCAGCAGCTAGAACAAGGCCTAAAGGAGTGAACGCTCAGTAAATATTTGTTGAATGAATGAATGAGTAAGTGAATGAATGAATATCTCTAGTCTGTCATCTGAGACCAGTTTCCCTAGCCTAGGCCTTTACTTCTAGGTTCATTCAAGGAGTTTCTTCCTCACTGAGTTCCATCTTCCTTCAGCTTTAGTGAAGGGGCTTCAAAAAAGCAACTGTCCAAGCAACCAGCTTCTGTCATTGTTTTTCTAGGTCTTATGATAAGGACTTGCAGGCCGCTTCTGAAGTAGCTGGCCCCAGTCTCCACAAGACCCCCTTTAGCCCACCACCCAATTATGTCTTTGCCCTTTTAGCCATACTTTTCTCTTTGCAGTCTTGGCTCTGATTTTCCCATTGCTCAGTTGGGCCCTAGCAGAACTAGTCTAACTGTATCACTCTCCACCTCTTAATGACAGTAATCAGAACTGTCATTTGACTTACCCCAGTGTCATACACAAAAGTCATAGAGAACATAAGGTAAAGACGATTGGACCTAAAAAGAACTTTAGAAGCCATCTAAGCTTGCTTCTTTGGAGGAGCCTTTACATTTTGTGTTTCTTCTGCCTGTTCAGCATCTCCCCTTGATCTTCCCATGGCTGGGTCCTTCTTGTCGGAAGTCTCAGTATAAAAATCACCTCCTTGTGTGGGTCTTCCTTGAGTACTTAATCTAAAGTACTCGTACCTCTCCATCATAAGACTACATTTTAATGATCTGCTTATTACTACCACTATGTCATATATATATTTATTAATTTATTGATCATGCAAGCAGATGAACAGTATCTGCCACATGTCAGGAGCTCAATAACAATGTTGAATGAATGAATCCATTCAAGCTCCTCTGGAAACCGAAGCCTAGAGAAGTAGTAAAGTGACCCTGAAAAGGTCACAGAGCTCATTAATGGAAAAGCAGGGAGTAGAACCCATGGCTTCTGACTCTCGTCCAGTGCTTTTCCTACCATACCTTCACAGCAATAAAGGTAAAAAGAATGAGTCCCCACTATGTGTCACCCTCCATGCTAGTTGCTCTCTATGTCAATCCATCCTTATAACAGCCCTACAAGGTTGATAGAATTCACATTTTTTAAAATAAGGATAGAGGGTCTTTGGATTCTAAGCAGTTTGCCAGAATATCACACTGCTATAGAGAGAGAACTGGGATCTGAACCCAGCTTTGTCTGTTTCTCAAGTTTTTTTGTACCATCTCAGCTGCATGACTCCCTTCAGATAAAATTTGCACCTTATTAGTATTTCTGTACAGTAAACCTAAGCAGTGAATAACAGGGAAATTTCAGGCACTGTGGCAGGCTGACAGAAGGCATGGGGTAGGGAGGCCTTGCAGCTTTCCCCTTGCCCTTCAAATCACACGATAGAGGTGACATCTGTCTCTTTCTCTCACAAGTGAGGCTCATCGGCTCTAGGGTCCCGGAATGGAACTGTCACACGGGATAAGCAGCCTCCAAAGGTCCGTAGTGTGAATGGAAGCTTGGCCCAGCTCTATTTCATTTTCTCCTTGGGAGGAGAAGAAGTTGGATGTATGTAATTGATGCCAAAATGGCTAGAAAATAAACTCTCCCATCCATGATTTGTACATCCCGAAATCTAAAGCTTGTGGACCGAATGATACGTGAGACCATGAGCCCCTGCTTTCTGCCCCCTCTGTGCAACCTGGACCCGTGTTCAATCTAGCTGCAGCCACTCCTTGTCCTCTTGAGCCCGTGTTGCACTTACTTGGCTGACTCTTGACCTTAGACAGACTCAACCATTCCCCTTTCTCTTACTCGTTCCCCAGGCAGCAGAATATTTCTGGAGAAAACACACAATCCATGTCCTCTTGCCTCATCTGGGCCTTTGATGCAGCTCCGTGGTCCTTTTGTTCTGCTCTGGTTGCCAACTCCTTCCCATCTTCACTGTTGTAGTTAAGACATCCATGATGTGTTCAGAAATGCTGGTCCAAATACACATGCTGGCTTTGACAGCTTAGAGGAAGCTGCAGGTCTGGGGGAAAGACGTTCTCAGCATCAATAATAGCTTCTCAGGTGGTGACAGTCAAGGAGGTGCTAGCAGCTCCCTGGTCCTCTATCATAAAAATCTAAAAGTTGCCTTATGGGCTCAAACTCTTGTTCCTACCCCTCTGATAAAGGATTTGAGGTCTTTGTATTAGAGAGCGTCGTCCTCTTGCCTCCTTTGCTCCCTTGCTATCTCACCTTCCTTCTTTCTTTCAGTGGAAGTCGAGTACCTACTGTGTGCTGAGCATTGTTCTAGGCTCTGTAGGCGGAAGGCTAGAATCTTTGATATCCTGGAACTTCCACGTAAGTCATAGTTGACATCCATGACATACATCCTAAGGGTGGAGTGCCTCCCGAGTCCCCTCCATCCCTGGTACACAACGAATGTATCTACATGCTCATTAAGCTTAGTTATATTCTTGGGCTGAATCAACGTCTTGGGACTCCCATCTAATTCACTAGATTTCTCTTTCTGAGACAGGGAAGAACAAAGGCAAAGACAATAAGGATGTAAGGAGAAGATACACCTGTTCAAGACAGAGACCCTCAAAGCAGCTCTTGTAGCAAACCAAACATTAAAAGTAATTTTGGTTGAGCTGAGATCTCCCTGAACTCAAAAGCACAGGTGTAGCGAGATGAGAGGGAAGAATTATCTTGGAGACAGAGTAATAAGCTAATACAGTGTGCATGGCAACTCAGGGACTGAGAATTCATAAATATATTCATGTTTTCTTCCCAGTAAGATTGATTAAATACCCAAACCCAAAGTTAGACTAAAAGAGAGATGGAAAGAGCAAGAGAGAGAAAGGGGGAGTGAGCTACAGAAGTTCTGGTAAAACATATCAACTCCAGACAAAGAATACTTCATCAAACACATAAACAGCCACTGCCTGATACATTAGGATCTGGAAGTATCATAAATTAACCTGTCAAGAAACTTTGCAAAAGGTCATATTTAACATTAATCAGGCTCTGGGAAGCAGTGTGTACTTTCAAGGCGAGAAGAAAGGAAAAAGACTGCCCTCCTTGTATTTCATTTTCAAAATCACTTCCAAATTATTCAGCAGGAGAGGAAAAAGACCATTTCCAGCTGATTTAGGGACAGAGAATCAATTCCGTTGTCGCCTAGACATCCCTTCGTTGTGGGTGTTGAGGCATATAAGTGGAAGGGAACATTGCCTGGACCTGACCATTCACTTTCATATTACGTCCTTTCTCCTGCTTTCAACAGCATGGTGGTCTTATTTTGAAAAGTGCCCACCCATAGGTGAAAGGGTAGCAAAAGAGCAGCTCAGGAGAAGGGACACAGTCAAAGAAAGTTGTAGGTCGAAGAATATGGGCAATCACCCCAGTGGTGGCTGGTTTGGAAAACAAGCCTTCTTTTAGGCTATGAGACCTTGAGCCAGAGCCAAGTTCTGAGTCATTTAGTAAGACCATATGAGATATTGGACTCACCATTCCTGGGAATTAGTTTCCCCGTCCACTGACTGGGATGATGACACTTGCCTATAGAACAGATAGAGAATGTGTCTACTCATCTGGCTGGGAAATGTGTAGCATAAATTTAGATCATTAATTTTCTGTCTTCTCTCAGAATGCCTGTTTTCTTGATCCGACTTTATATGGATGCTTCTGTCTTTATTGCTGGTTACTTTAGACTCTTATCCTATTCCTTTCCTGTCAACTGCCTTTCCTAATTGGCAATTCTAATTTGCCCCAAGACAGAGCTACATTAACAGGTACATTTATTCAACAAATATTTATGAGACATTCACTGTGCGAGTCAGGCTCTGTTCTAGGTGAACAAAACAGACCCAAATCCCTGCCCTCACCATATACATAAACAAATAAATACAAGAAATAAATAATGTGGCAACATGACAAACGTAATAAGTAAATGAAGAGCATGGTAAGTTAGAAGGTGATGCATACTATGCGGGGGTTGAAGAGGGTGACAGTTGGGAGTGCCAAGGTGGGTACAATTTTAAATAGAGTGGCCAGTGTAGGCTTCATTGAGAAAGTGATGCTTAAACAAAGGCTTGCAGGAGGTGAGGGAGGAGCCAATTGAATACCTGAGGAAAGAGCATTCCAGGTAAGAGGACAGCAGGTGCAAAGGCCCTGAGGTTGAAATTGCCTGGCATGTTTGAGGAGCAGCAAGGAGGCTGTCGCGTCAGGAGAAGAGTTGAGTGGGGGGGAAGGGATGAAGGAAAGTGAAGCTAAAGATTGTCTAGGGCCTGCTGGCTCAGCAGGAAGGACTTTGGCTTTTACTGTGCAAGAAATGGGCCATCTTTGGAGGGTTTGGAGCAGAAGAGACACAGTTTGACTTGCACATTGATTTACAAAGGTGTCATCTCAGTGTTGCTCAGATCTGCTGTAATCAGAGAGAGGAAGAGGAATTTAACCTCTAAACCCACAGGCACCGAGGGAAGCTATGGGCAGTGCAGGGCCCACCCAGAGCAGCTCTTCCTTCGTTCACTCTTTCCTTCTACAAAGTCTTTGTTGTAATCTGAGCTTTCGTCTTCTCCCTCCATCTTGAGGAGAGCATCTCAGACAGCCTGAGGAAGCAGCCCAGCCGGGGGAGCATAGAGAGTGTTCAGAGGATGTTCTGCGGGGGCCGCCTTTCCCAGCCTGCCCCTGCCGGCTGGAGAACATTCTGTCAGCCACGGAGATGGCTCACCAGGGGAGGCGGCATCTCCGCACAGCCAGACTATCTTGTCTGTTCTGATGATCGAGGAGGGACTTGTTGAGAGCAGCAGCTGAGAGCCTTCTCAGGTGATAAAACTTCCCCGGGGCACTCGGGAGAGGGGAGCTCCTGGCGAAACGTGCAGAACGAGCATCGTGCTGTGTAAATACATTTACGGGACAGAGCTGTTCCTTGGCCCGCTGGGGCCCGTTTCTTGACTGTGTGGCAGGAATGGTCTTCGTTGGAATGATTGACAGGGCCAGTGGGGAAAGCTAAGCCGTCCTTGATGTCTTGCCTTGCGTTGGTGCATTTACCTAATGAGTTGGGGGAACAGGCTTGGAGAGGCACTGAAGCTGGGGTCCACAGGTGGCCTCGGAACGGAAAACTCTTGCTCTTCTTGCCATGTGGAAAAATCCCATGTGGTCTTTCTCCATGTTCCCGTTCTCCCTGGTCCAGGTCCCGTAGAATCTTCATTTGCTTTCACGGGGCAGACAGGAAACTCCCTTTGGCCCGGTTTGGGGTAACGTCGTTTAACCGTGGCCGTTGAGAAGCCCTGTCTGTCTGGCTCCTCTGGGAGATGCTCCAGGTGGGTCCAAGTCGACGGGTGTGAGATGGTGATGCCCATGATCCAGGCCTGGTGGCAACTCCACTCTGTTAACCCAGAACCAGCCCCTCTGATCCAGATGGTGGGATTCTGGGGTCTTAACAGGTGCAACTCAGCCGCTACAGAGCTCTCAGCAGGTCACAAAGGGAGAGCGTGGCCCCTTAGCAATGGGTGTCGAGGGCACTCAACCAGCCCAGGATATTGAAATATTTCAGACTCGGTCCATGTGTCTGGGAGGTGCAAAAGAATCCCTTCGGTCCAGCCTGGAGAAGGAAGAGGACCAGGACCCGGTGCTCCCAGTAGCCGAAGGTGTCTGAGTGCGAGGGTCTCGGAGGGCTATTCCTGCTTCCTCTGGGGCTGAGGATGGTGTTTTGTCCTCATTACGCTGCCCAGTGACTGTGCTTGACTTCTTCCCCACGGGTGGGCCTGTGATTCCCACTTCTTTGGCATGTCTCTTTCTGGGCTGAGGTCTTGGTGAGGGCTTGTCGACGTGGGAGAATGCGAGTCTCAGCAAACCCACAGTCACGGCTGGCCAGGAACCGCTGTGCGACAGGAGGGGCCGTGGTTTGGTTGTTGTGCTTCTTTCTCTGGGATGAGCAGCCCTGTCATCCTTCTGTTGGGTATCCTGGGGAGGGAGAATTCCTGGTGCTGATACGTTTAGGCTACAGATTCCCGCCCCCAGGAGACGTAGCAGAGGTGCCAGCTTTCAAGTCCCTCCAAGAGGCATTGGTACCGTCCCTGGAGATGAGTGTGGGGACGTGCTCTCCCCTGCCAGCCTCCCTGGACATGAGGTGTCTGACCTACTGGGCTGTTTCTACCTTGAATTTCTACAACTCCTAAGTTTGGTCTCTAGGGGAAAGAAGCCAGACAGCTAGGATTCCCTGAGCTGTAGCTACTGCTACGATTTTGGCATCTTCATTCACAGCTTTTCAAGCGTTTGGCCTTTTGACCACCCAGCTTCCCATTCATCTCTCAGCCCCAAGGACAGCTGGGGTGCAAAGCTGTGGGGTCATCATCCCCTGGGGGATTCTTTTCTATTAGCTGGTGCTGGAGGCACTTGGTAAAGGATGGGCTTTGCTCCAAACTGCAAGCCCAACTTGGATTTCTTCTAGCTCAGAGGTTCAAGTTGCTGAGGGCTTATAACTGGGGACTTTGTGTCTGTGGAGGACACCTGGGAGAGTGTGGAGTATGTCCAGAGAGCAAGTCACCCTGAGCCCAGGGTGGAGGGACCAAGTTTCTAATGCTGATGACAAATGAGGTGGCAAGTCTTTCTACCCACCCCATCCCCTGGCAGCCATAGGAGCATCTTACAAGTCTCCCCTATAGAAACAATCTGGACCTGAGGCCCCGCCCAGTGCAGGCTTCAGAACTGACGCTCAGAGATAAGACATGGCATTGGATTCCCACCCCACTTTTCCATTAAACAACAGAGCAAGAAGGGACTGCAATAATCATCTGCTTTCAACATCCTTATTTTACAGATACGGAAAGTGAGTCCCAGTGGGCATAATAATAATAATAATAGCCAGTGCCTTTATGTTGTTTACTGTGCGCCCATTACTGTTGTAAGGACTTCCTATTCCATCCTCACAGAACTCTGTGAGGTAGGCTTTGTTATCATCTCCATGTTACAGAGGAGGAAACTGAGGCAGTAGAGGCTAAGTCACTTGGCCAAGGACATATAGCTGGCATGTGGTGGAACTGGCATTCAGAGCCAGGCAAGTCTGACTCCAGGGTCCAACCCTGGTAGTTTGGTCAGAATCAGGACCCAGAATCTAAGCATTCCAAGCCTTTATCCATGCATTCTCCTTTTAGACCAGTGTGTTAGGTCCAGTATGGTAGCCACCAACCACATGTGGCTATTGAGCACCTGAAGTGTGGCTTGTCCAACTGGAGGCGTGTTGTAAGTGTAAAATACACTCTGGGTTTCAAAGCCCTAATCCAAAAAAGAAAAAGAATGTGAGATATCTCTTTATTATTTTTGTATTGATTACATGTTGAAATGATAATCTATTGGATGTATTGGTTTAAATAAAATATATAATTATAATTAACTTCATCTTTTTTTTTTACTCATTTTTTGGTAACTGCCGGGATTGTAGGATTACCTACGTGGCTTGCATCTGTGGCTCACATTATACTTAACATTGTATATGTGACCTGTATTTGTGAACAGCACTGTTCTATACCATCAGTTGCCAGCTGGAAAGCAGACTTGAGTGTCTCAGTGCTATTGAGGCTGCATCTCAGTCACAGCCCCAGTGACTGCAGTGCCTTGTAGAGAGGGCATCTCACCCACACTGGGCTTTGTCTGCATCTGTGACTCACATTTTTGCTCCAGTGTTGAGCCGGAACCTTCCCTGCCACCATCAGGGGAAGGGCACACCATGAAACTCCTGAGAGGTTAGTAAGGCTTAATGGAAAGGGCACGAGCCCCATAGATCCACGTTTGAATCCTGGCTTTGTTGTTGTGTATTAGTTCCACTATTTAAACTTTGAGCTTCTCGTGGAAAGGGAATAATAATGCCTGTGCTCTTGAGTTGTGGGGATAAATGAGATGATGCATATGAAGTACGTAAAGCAGAGTGAGGTCCCACTAAAGCCACTGGTCCTCTCGCTTCCAACCCCTGTTATCAGAGGCTGGCTTTTTCTACCACTTACAATATCTTGTTCTAGTGACCAAAACCTAGAGAAAACATCAGGGAAAATGGTCCCTGCTGCTTTTTTACTTTCTGATTTCCTTGGTAACTTGGGACAAGTCTGTGCCTCAGTTTCTCTCTGTGTGAAGAAGGTGAGGCCCCTGAAAGACAGACCCTGCTCACGCTGCCCAGCGATGGTCGGAACTCTCAGATGCCAAGTAGCCGTGCTCAGGGCGGATGGGAAAAGGGTGCGCTGGGGCAGCCTTCAGGTTACCGTCTTCCCATCCTTCTCCTGCTCATGGAACCCAGCCTGCTCTGCTACTAGCTCAGGTCTGGGGCAGACACAGGTGTGAATCTGGGACCAGAGAGGCCCAAACTATCTTGGGCTCAGAGTGGCCGAGACCAGGCCATATCCAATGGATCTGTCCAGGGAGAATGGAGTGACACCAGGACTCACCCTGGACTGTCCTTTGGAATATTTGTGGGAGGAGCTGGAGCCCCAGGTTGGCTCTAGTTTTCTTAAAGGTCTCTAGGCTATGGGTCTAGGACCCCTACTGTGTGCAGTAGTGAAGTCACGTCGGTAAAACATGGTGGAAGTGCACAGCCATTCAAATTAGTACAAATGTGCTCAAATTCCGAGCCTAAACTTGTTATAGGACCATGGACAAGTCATTCAATCTCTCTGAGCCCGTTTCTCACCTTTACAAGGATATAATACCTAGCTGACATAGCAGTTGTACGATAAATGACAAAATCTATTGGAGTGGACATTAAAAGTGTGCATAGCGGGCAGTCATTAAGTGTCAACTATACGGAGCCATGTCTTTTGGTTCCAGTGCAATGACAGCAGGAAGATTTCCCCCTCTTTGTTTCAAGGACTGTGGGTCTGTCCATAAGAACATGGCCAGCAGCAGCCCACTGAAGAAAAGAGGAATGTCAAACGCTTACTAACCTCTTCCCTTCCCCAGTTCATACCCCCACTGTCCATTTGATGGTCTGAGTCACAAACATAAGGCTGAGAAACAGAATCATTTCCTCTTCAGAATTCTATAGGGAGAAATCAGCAAGTACAAGGACAATTTGGGACTAATTTCAGTCCCTATGTGGTTTTGAGCAAATAAATGAGTCACAGTATGCCCTTGGCCAGCCCATGTATCCTCTTGGGGCATCCGCTTCCTCTTTAATAAAATGGGATGAGTAATCCTTGCCTCTCCTTCATTTTACAAGCGTGTAACAAGGATGAATCCAGCAATGGCTGCAGACTCCTTTGAGGTCCTTGGAGAAATAGTTGCTATATAAATGCAAAGTATGATGCCCATTTCTATTATATTGTGTTTTGCAAATAAATATGTAATCCCACATCATATCCATGTCAATGCCAGTCTGGCCAGCTATATGCCATGTGCATTTTTTTCAGTGAAATAATCATCTCCACACATTATTCCTTGAAAGCCTAACTCCAGATTTATAAAGTGTGAGATTGTTATTATTATTACCATTTTTCTTTTTGGAAGCCCATCTATTCTGCTTCATTTCAGCTTCTGATGTTTCTGACAGGTCAGTCATGGTGATGTGTGCATGGGGGTTTCTCAGTACCTTCAAGGACCTGGATCAGGACCAAGGAGGGTTTCATGTTCATCGCTTTTCCCATTTGTTTCCCTGGCCCTCTTAATTGAGTTGTTCAGAAGAGGAGCCCTTTCATTCATTTGAAAAATGGCCTGCTTGTCCCTTCCTAAAAACTTTAACCAGGTTGCTCTCTGATTCAGGAGATAAAATAACCGATTGGGGGACACACTTTGATTCTTACAACACTTTACAGGTCATCGGGTATTGTCACTATCTCGGTAATGCTGACGCTGCACGGCCCCAGTGATCAAGCCTAAAGATGTGTGAGGTGGCGATTTCCTAGTCTTGGTTCTGAAGCTTCAGAGCTCACACTTAGGTGAATCACAATTCTCAGGGCTGCGTTTTCTTCCTTTTTAATAAAAATACACAGAAATTTGGCCCATGAGGGAAAAGTGAGTATTGATCCTGAATTAAAGGGGAAACATTTCTGTGTTTGAGTCTCTGGGGTCTTGTGCTGAAATGTAGACAGTTGGGGGTCCTCTGGGCTTCTGTCTCCTGGGATCATTCATATCCATCTCATGTCGGCCTTTCCCCAAAAAGATTCTTGAGGCTTGATTCATGTTCACAAAATCCCTAGGAGCTGAGAATTGGAACTTCTGAATCTTCTACCTTTACAGAAAGTGTAAAGGAAATTCTAGTTCACTGTTCCCCTGAAAGGCTTGGACTGCAAGGGTTCTGTTGCCGTACCCACTGTCTGATCATTCTGACTAAGTGTTGGCATACCTTGGGTAAACCCCTGGCCATTCATATTCAAAGTCTCCCTTACTGGGGCTTCATCCTGTCCCCTACTTCCCGTTTTAAATGGAGGTTCTTATATCAGCTTTCCTTCCTTCTCATTCAAACCAGCCTCTTCCAGTGAGCTTATCCTTTCCCATATCTTTTACTACCATGTTATTTTTCTGATTTATTTTTCTTTCCTTAGCTCCAGATCCATATTTCTAATTGCATATTGTGCATCTCCTTCTGTATGTCCTATACACACCTTAGACTCCATGACTAAAATCAGACTCACCATCTTCTCTTCACATCTTTTCCACTTCCTACATTCTTTGCCTTGGCTGTGGCAACTAGTAAACAAACTTAAGCCAGAAATGTGGGTGTTGTTTTATATTCTCCCCTTTATTCCATTCAGTTATGAATCATGTCAGTTTCTCTCGAATCCTCTTTTCCATCCTCTCCATTGCTCTTGGAAGAGTTCAAGGTCTTGGACCTTCTTACTTGGACTCTTGAAATAGTATTAAATTCACCACCCTTTTCAAGTCTCACAGCCATCTCCTCTCCTCCTCAGTGCATCCTGTTTGCTTGTGGGATCTTAGTTCCCCTACCAGGGATCGAACCCGGGCCTTTGGCAGTGAAAGCGCATGGTCTTAACCACTGGACTGCCAGGGAATTACCTATTTTTCATTTTTTGCACCCATATTCATAGCAGCATTATTCACAATAGCCAAAACATGCAAGCAGCCCAAGTGTCCATCGATAAATGAATGGATAAACAAAATGTGGTCTCTACTTGTAATGGAATATCATTCAACCTTAAAAAGGCAGGAAATTCTGACAAATGCTACAACATGAATGAACCTTGAGGACATTATGCTAAGTGAAATAAGCCAGTCAAAAAAAAAAAAAAAGAAAAATATTGTATGATTCCTTTAATATGAGGACTTAGAGCAATTCACATTCATAGAGACAGAAAGAAGAACGATGGTTGCCAGGCACCAGGTGTAAGGGGTAATGGGGAGTTCTTATTTAATGGGTCCATAGTTTCAGTTTTACAAGACGAAAGAGGTTCTGGAAATGGATGGTGGTGATGGTTGCACAACAATGGGAATGTACTTACAGCAAAAAAAGGATCCACGTGTTCCGTAGAACAGTAATGGACCAGAATTTAGGAGCCTTGTTTTCAAGTACAGGCTTTGCTTCCTACTAGGAGCTCTAGGCCTCAGGGTTCTCATCTACAAGACAGAGAAATTGGGTGAGAAGACCAGACCTCTTAGGCTGATGCTCCCTCTGAAATTCTGGGATTTGGAATGTGGATCACTGGCCGCAGAGAGAGCCAGGTGGAGTGCTATGGGAATTTACTGGGAAAACAGCCCTGAGCACCTGCTACTGGAGGGATCATCCTCTCATACAAAGAGATGATTTACATTTTCTTTTTCAGGCCAAGTCTCCACTCCGTTCTCTGCTCTATAAACGGAGCCAGAGAACTAGCACATCATGGGAGATTGGTACTCTCCTCTTAAGGACACTAATCTCATCAGGTCAGGGTTCTGCCCTTATGACCTCATTTAAACTTAATTACTTCCTTACTCCAAATACAGCCATAATGGGGGTTAGGACTTCAACATATGATTTAGGGGAGATACAACTCAGTCCACAGCAGGGCCTTTGCACTGGCTGTTCTCTCTATCCAGAAAGCTCTTTCCCCAGTTCTCCCAATGAGTGACTCCTCATCATTCACACCTCTGCTCAGAGAGTTTTCCATAACCACCCCATACAAAGTGGCCATACTGTCACTCTCTGTCAGGTTACCGTATTTGTGAATAATATTCCACATAGTACTCATCACTCTGATGCTTCTTAAGAACTAACTTATTTTTGGAAGTCTGCTGCCTATCTTCATCTCCTCCAATAATACAGGCTCCATAGAAACAAGGACCTTGTGGTCTCTTGAGAGCTTGGAACTGTGCCTGGCACATTGCAGGTCTCCTCACTAACTATTTGGTGAGTAGTAGCTAAGTGAATAACAACATGGATGACAACCCTAGTTCCTGCCATTGGAAGGTGGCAGTCTGGTGGGCGTGGCTGATGTGTTAGAAGGCACCAGATCACTGGCTGCCCTAACAGAAGAAAGTATGTGTGTTATGGGAGTGAGGGAAGGGAATGCCTGATTCTGTGCAGGGCTGTGAGGGGAGAATCGGGGTGGACTTCACAAGTGAGATACTCCTGTGTTTCATCTCAGAGTGACGCAGAAGAGATGGGAAGAAGGCTGATAATACTTTATGGAGAGAGAAGGCGTATGCGAAGTCCTGGAGGGAAGGGAGTGCCATTTCCAGGTGCCTGGGGGTGGTTTGGGGGGGCATGCCAGAGAGGGGTAGCAAGCTTAGGGTCGCAAAGTGCCTTGGGTCACATGCTAAAGAACCTGGGCTTTACCCTATGAGACATAGGGCCGCACCAAAGGAGGTGAGGCCCCCGACGTAGATGTGCATGCTTTCCCCTCAGGCCTAAATGTCTCACCGCACGCCACCTCAGTCCACTCAATGGCACAAGGTTTGTCTGTTTCTCATAGTTCCCTTACAAGACTGTGAGCTTCTTGAGGGCAGGCAGCTGACTGTATTCATTTTTGGATCTTCTTCATAGTGCTCACTCCTTAGCTGGTATTGAAGCTCAGCATCTGGTTTTACCAACCTGGTGACTTTTTTTTTTAGCAGGAGTCAGAAAGCCCATTCTAACTCAAGCATCCTGAGTAACAGGTGGCCCATTTTGGGGATACGGGGTGGGACATTGGGCTAAAGTGTCTCAAGTGGCCCACTGCAAACCTGGATGGTTCCAGAGAGAGTGGTGGATGGGTGAAAAGCTCTGGCTTTGTCAACAGGTGGGTAAATTATAATGTTGCAGGGAGCAGGGAGAGAAAGGATTCATTCTGAGTTCCATGGCTCTAGTCTGAGATGGTCTCCACTGCACCGGGAGAAAAGGGGCATCCTCCTCCTTAGAGAGGCCACTGATCGTTTAGAAACAAAATATCCAAAACTTGCCACTGACATTTCTATTAAATTTTAGAGATGGCAAAGCGAGGCGTGGGAAAGCCCCTTCTGTGAGCTCCAGCCTGGAGATTCCAGCTTGGCCTCTGACTGTTGACCCGAATACAGCACTCAGAACACCGGTTTCTTTTGGGAGTCCTTCTTCCTTTGTCTGCCAGGTCAGAGAGGAGGGAACCCCAGTGCGCATGACTTGAGAGGCCCTCCCAGTGTTTTCTTGTCGGTCTGTGTTTGGTATCATACTGGGAGCCCAGTGTTAACGCCTGCACGTGCACTGCTAGCCAGTGCCTGGAACGATGCTTGCCTGGCGGCCTTCTTAGGCAAGACAAGGGCTCTTTGAAGGCAGTATCTGCCGTAGATCCATGCCGCTGCACGCCCTGGCTCTGCAGAGAGTGTTGTGTTATCCAGCAGTAAAGCAAAGGGAGCCACACGTCCTCTGGTAGTGGCCTGTGACAGTGGCAGGTAGTCTGTGACTTCCAACCAACGTTGGCTCATACCAAGTCCCAGAACACTAGGTCATTCATTTTTCTCCTTAGCCCACAGAATGGTGGTTCTCAACTTTGGCTATACTTTGGAATCTTTGGGGGAAAGTTTCAGAAATCTTGATGCCCAGGACACATTTCAGACCAATTAATATCTATGGGACTGGGACTCACATATCATTATTTTTAAAAGAATCTAATTCATTGAGGTATAATTTACATACAATATAATGTATCCTTTTAAGCATGTGATTTGATGGCTTTTGACGAATATATATACTCGTGAAAGCATCACCGCTATGGTCAAGATAGAACGTTTCCATCACCCCAGAAAATTCCGTCATGCCCCTTTGCAGCCGGGCCGCCTTCTTCCTCTCCCAGGAAACCTCTGATCCATTTTCTGTCGCTTAGATTGGTTTTGCCTTTGTTAGAATTCCGTGTAAATGAAATCTTACTTTGTCTTCTTTTGTATAGCGAAATGTTTTTGAGATTCACTGTGTTCATTCCTCCTTCTTGATGAGTAGTATTCATTGTGTGGATGTGTTTGCTAGTTACCTGTTGTTGGCCATTTGGGGTTTTCCCCAGTTTTTAGCTATTATGAATATACTCCTATCAACATTTGTTTAGACCTTGTGGGAACATTGATTTTCAGTTTTCTTGGGTATTTTGGAATGGACTTGACAGGTGATATAGTAAAATACAAGTTTAACTTGATAAGAAACTGCCTAACTATTTTCCAAAGTAGTTAATTCATTTTACATTCTCACCTGCAGTGTCTGAGAGTACTCTACATTCTTGCCAATAGTTCATGTTTTCAGACTTTTAAAATTTTAGCCATTCTAGTGGGTGTGGGGTGGTCGCACATTTTGGTTTTAATTTGCATTTCTCTGATGACTAATGATATTGAGCATCTTTTAATATGCTTATTGCCTATTTATATATCTTCTTTTGTGGCATGTCTTTCTTTTAATGGAATTGTTTTGGTATTATTGAGTACCAAGAGTTCTTTTCATATTCTTGATTATTCTTTGTCTGGTATATATTTCTATTTACACTTATACACACACACACCCCCCAAATATTTTCTCCTATGGCTTGCTTTGTTATTTTCTTAACAGTGTCGAAGAGCAGAAGTTAAAAACCTTGATAATGTTTAATTTGCCAATTTTTTCTTTTGAGATTCATGCTTTTTGTGTCCTAAGGAATCTTTGCCTATCCCAAACCGTAAAGGTTTTAACCTATATTTTCTTCTAGATGCTTTATAGTTTAACTTTTCAAGTCAAGGTTGTGTATGGTGTGAGGGACAAGTCAAGGTTTATTTATTTTTTCTATGGATATCCAATTGTCTCAAGCCATTTATGAAAAGACTATCCTTTCTCTATTAAATTAGGTTGTTACCTTTGTAAAAAAAAAAAAAAATCAATTGACCAGATATATCTGGGTCTGTTTCTGGATTTACTTTTCTGGTCCACTGATCTCTTTATCTATACTTACACTAATAAACATCGCTTTGATTATTGTAGCCTTATGGGAAATCTTGAAATCAGTCAGCATAAAACCTCTAAGTCTATTCTTCTTTTTCAAATTGTTTCGGCTATTTTAGATCCTTTGCATTTCTATATGAATTTTAGGATCAGCTTGACAATTTCCACAAAATAAGCCTGCTGGGATTTTTATTGAGATTGCATTGACGCTACAGACTAGTTTGGGGAGAATTGATATCTTAAACAACATTGAGTGTTCCAAACTGAGTGTGCGTCATCTCCATTTATTTAGGTCTTATTTAATTTATTTTGCAATGTTTTATAATTTTCAGTTGGGGGGGTGGCTTAGATGACTTTTACTAGATTTATTCCTAGTATTTTATGTTTTTGGTGCTATTTACATGGGATTATTTTAAAATTTCATTTTCCAGTTGATTGCTGCTAATATAAAAGAATACAATTGATTTTTTATATTAACCTTGTATTTTATGACCTTGCTAAATTCACATATTACTTCCATTACCTGACATGAGATATTTCTACATTTCTCACAGCAGTGAGAAATTTATAGTTTTCAATGTACACATCTTGCACATATTTTAAATTTATCCTTAAGTATTTTTTGTTTAAGCTACTGTAAATAATATTTTAAAATCATTTTCTTTTCCAATTATTTTTTGCTCAGGCACCAGTGTTTTTTTCAGCTTCTCAGGTAATTTGATAGTGTAGCTGAGGCTGAGAACCACTGGTCCGGAGACTCTGATCATGAACCCTGCTGGAGGTGGGACCACTAATGGTATTTGTTTTTCTTCCTTTGTTGTGATGCATGTGGATGGCTCAGATCACTCAAGTAACTGAGAGTCCCCTCAACAAGCAGAATCATTTGCACCTGTGGCAAAGTGGAAGGCTTGCGATTTGTCTTAATGGAAAGTGCTATTGGGCTCTAAAGATAACAGGCTCCTAAAAGCCTGGATCTTGAAGTATGTTATTGACCTAGTGTGGACCTGACCATGCTGATTTGCTGGATTTGGACTTCAGCTCCTCAGGACCAGCTATGTGCTGGGCATTGGTACTGGGAGGCGAACTTTGTAGCTCCGTGGGCTACCTATTTCCTCTGAGGTTATGTGTGTTGTAGGTAGCAGGGATGGGTTGGGGAGGACATGTGGGAGTTGTTTTGGTAGTTTTTCCTTAATTAGAAGAAAAGAGATGGAAGGTGGGATGTGAGTCTGCAACCCGTTCTTCATTTTCCCCAGTGCTCCGGGTAATGGTATTTAACGGAAAGACAAATCCATTCATCTTCCCAGCGTCCTGGCACATAGAAGCCGTGAGGGCTGCTGTCAGAAGAGATACTAGGGGCTATAAAAAGCCATTCGATTCCCTCCCCTCTTAATTCTCCCTTTGTAACGCCTTTCCCAGGGAGACTGGTACTGTGCTTGCTGACTCTTCATCACCTGGAAGTCTTAGGCCTCGTGGGCATTTTATCGAGATTCAGATTAGCTTTACCATCCCATTCTTCTTTCTTTTATCTCCATCATTTTTCTGCCAGGGGTAGCAACACCATGGAAAGATTTCTTTCTGCTTTATCCTGCCGATTTTTAAAAGAGCTGGTTGATATGCCACTGGGCGTAGGAGAGCAAACCAGTCCCTCAGGACAGGTAGCAGCTGAAGTGGTGCTTCTAGCCTCAGGGCCCTGGTGTTTCTGAGGCAGGCTTAGGGAAACAGGAGCCTGTTGCCTCTCTTCTGTGCTTTTGTTTTCAGCTTTGGCATCTGTACCTTGTCTCATCTCCCGTTAGTACCCGTGTCAGGGTGGAGCTAGATGAGTTGGGCAGCATTAGTCTCCTTTGATCATAAAATTGTCCTGGAGGAGAGATCCATTTCCAAAGGATTTTCTCCCTCTGCTCCTGTTGTTTCATTCTCTCAGGTTGCTGTGTCCCCTACACCTCTGGCCATATCCCTCCTCTCCCATTTTCATTTGTTTTTCACCACAGGTTCAGAAAATTCAGTTCCACACCCATTTGCTGAGCACTGACTCCATGCCAGGGACTGTGGGGGGTAGGAGAGTTACAGTAGGAAACAGGTCTGGTCCCTGCTCACAAGAAGCAAGTCTGCTGGAGGGGACAGACAAACACAGATGCAAATCGCTGTCACTCCAAGTCAGGAATTACACACTCACAACAGAGGAACGAATAAAGCACTTTGGATGATGACGTCCACGAAGGGCACGCTTCATATACACGCTGCGTTTTATCTGGGCCTCAAAGAAGGGGTGGGGTTTCAACCATCACAGAGGATGTGAGGGTAGGAAGGATGCAGTAGGACATTGAAACTAAGGGAACGGAGTTAGCAAAGGCCCAGAGGTGTGAATTTGCATGTTGGGAGTATGTGAGTGTCTAGTTCAATTGGAAGGTGGCACATATGGCTTGGGAGGAATAACAGAGCCTGAGATGAGACTAGAAAGGCAAGTTGGGGTGGCCGTTGTGGAGAGCTTGTGCCACACACTAAGGAGCCTACACGCGTGCTCTCTAGTATATGATGGGGAGCTGGCAAGGTTGATGAACAGGAAATGGCATGGTCAGAGCTGGGCTTTAGAAGCTCCCTCTAACAGAACTGTAAACGATGCATTGGAGAGGTCAGGGATTGCAGGGTGAGCAGAGAGGAGCGTGCTTCAGACTAGCTCAGATGAGCAACGACAGGGCCCTGAATGTAGGCATCAGTCTTGAGGCCTGGAAAGGAGAGGACCAATTGAGAAAGGTTTCAGGTTGGGTCAGATAGGACTCAATGGAAACAGAGGGAAATCAAGTTGACAACTAGGTAAACAGGAGGAAGGCAAAGTCATGAATAAATCCTGAGGACAAGGGTTGGCTTTGGGGAGGGTATATAGTTAAATTCTTTGGATTGCAAGCAACAGAAACTGACACTAGCTAGTTGAAGTAAAAAAGGATATTTAATGCAAGTATATAGAGTAGGAATCCTTCAAACCACCAGGAAGAGCTGCATTCGCAAGAGGACAACCGAGGGAAGCTTCTGACACATCGGCGAAAGGAATTTGTGGACCTTTCTTTTGTGACATTGTCTTCAATGCCTCAGCAACCTCTAGGCTGTCAGTGCAGATTTTATTTATTTCTTTATTTATGGCTGCGTTGGGTCTTTGCTGCTGTGAGCAGGCTTTCTCTAGTTGCGGTGAGCGGGGGCTATTCTTTGTTGTGGTGTGCGGGCTTCTCATTGCAGTAGCTTCTCTTGTTGTGGAACATGGGCTCTAGGCACGTGGGCTTCAGTAGTTGTGGCACGTGGGCTTCAGTAGTTGTGGCACTCAGGCTCAGTAGTTGTGGCGCACGGGCTTAGTTGCTCCGCGGCATGTGGGATCTTCCCGGACCAGGGCTCGAACCTGTGTCCCTCGCATTGGCAGGCGGATTCTTAACCACTGCGCCACCAGGGAAGCCCTGTCAGTGCAGATTTTAAATCACAGGAGAGAGGATCTGGCCCAGCTTGGCAGAGATGCCTCCTCCTGGGCCAGGAGCTGTGGGCTGGGGTTCGATTTATGGCTTACAGACTTGCTCTCTGGTGGCCCAGCCCTGAATGTTAGGGCTGTTCCCGGAGAAGGGGACATAGTGTGAGCCAGGGAGCCACACTGCTTGACGCCCACTCTGGTGAGGGCTGAGGAGGAGGACGAGGCTAAGTTTTGTTTTGGCTAAGTTGTGGTGTGGGTGAGGCGCAGGACACACACGTCCTGAGGAAATGAACTGCCCCGAGCTCTGCTAGAGAAATGCAAACACATGGGCTCGCCAGGTGGAGTGATGAAGCTTTTAGAGTAGGGGAGTTTGGGAAAGAGGGAAATAGAAGGAAAGAGGGAAAGAGATTAGGGTGTGAGGAGACCCTACAAGGTTGGAAAAACCTTAGCTGTCATCTAGTCCAATGCTTTCATTTTATTTAATTTGCATTTTATTTATTTTTATGGAGTTTATAGCATACTCATAGGAAAGTGCACACACCTTAGGTAGACAGCTCAATGAAGTTTTATACATGTCTACACCTTTGTAACAACCAGCAGGAGCAGGACACAGAACGTATCCTGACCGCAGAAGATTCCCTTGCGCCCCTTCTTAGTCCATACCATCACCATCCATACCAGAAGTAACCAGTGTTCTGACTTTACCAGCAGAGATTAGTTTTGCCTGTTGGACTTTATACAAATCTCATCAGTCGATATGTGTCCTTTGGAGTCTGGCTTCTTTCAGTTGGCATTGTGTCTAGAGCTTTACCCATGTTATTGCACTAAGCAGAAGTTTGTTTTTTCTTGCTGTGTAGTATTCTATTATACAGGTATGCCGCAATTGATCTGTTATCCTGTTGATGGACATTTGGGTTTCTCAAGTTTTTGGCTATTAGAAATCAAACTGCTATGAAATTTCTTGTACATGCATTGTAGTGACATATTTACTGATTTCTCTAGAGTAAATGCATATTTAGGAGTAGGATTGCTGAGTTCAAGGGTATAGATGTTTAATTTTAGCAGGTACTTCTGGTTTTCCAAAGTGATTGTACCATTTTACACTCCCCCCAGCAATGGAAAAGAGCGCTAGTTGCTCCACCTCCTCACACACATTGGTGTCGTCAGTCTTTTTAATTTTACCCATCTTATTAGATATATAGTGGTATCTAGTGTGGTGTTAATTTGCATTTCCCATATGACTAACAGTATTGAGCACGTTTTCATCTGCATGATTTGCTATTTGAATATTTATGTATCCATGTCTGTGTGTGTGTGTGAAGTGCACATTCACGTCTTCTGTCCACTTTTTTTCTGTTCGTTTGTTTTCTTCTTGCTTTTAGGAAGTCTAGATACGAGTCCTTAGTTGAATATATGTTTTGTGAGTACCTTTTCCAGTCTGTGGTTTGTCTTTTCTTTTAATAATGTCTTTTGATGAACACAAGTTTTTATTTTCAATTACCAATTATTTATTTTATGGTTAGTGCTCTTTTTGCTTTGTTTAGGAAATATTTACCTACCATAAGTCACTACACTCATTTTGGAGATTAAATCAACAGTATCCAAAGAGGGAAGATGACTCAAAGGTTACACATCAAGTGACGGGACCAGGACAAAGACCCATGGCCTCTTCAGCCCCATGCTCCTTGCACTGGGAATCCATGTAGAGTTCTCTTCACTGATAGAGGAGCTGTAGAAAAAGTGACCAACCTCTGCATCACTGTGACTTCCTACCCCGACAGTTAAGGGAATCAAATTTAAGAAGACGTTCTTCCAAATGCATTGAAAATATTCCTACTCTTTGTCCCAATCGTTCCTTCTCTAGGAATCTAAAACACAGACAAAGTTTCATGCACACCAATGTTTGATGTTCTTTTCAGTGGCAAAAAGAAAAGAAAATAGCTGAAGTATTCAGCTACAGTGGACTGGCTAATTGAATTGTGGCATGTCTATAACATTGAATAGTATCACTGCATAATACTAGAACTAAGGTACTTTTGAAAAGTACTTAATGACCCATGAAAATGAGCACAATACATTTTTTTTCTATTTTAAAAGCTCAACTTTGGGACTTCCCTGGTGGTCCAGTGGTTAAGACTCCGCACTTCCAATGCAGTGGGTGCGGGTTCCATCCCTGGTCGGGGAACTAAGATCCCACATGCCGCATGGCCAAAAAAAAAAAAAAAAAAAAAAAAGCCCCTCAACTTTATTGAGGTACAATTTACATAGAAAAAAGTGCACTTAAAAATAAGTGTATAGTTTGATGAGTTTTCTCTTTTTAAAAAGAAATAAAATTTCATTTTAAAAATAAGGTTTAACGATGTTAAGTACAATTTGATGAGTTTGGAAAAACGTGTACAGTCATGTAACCACCACCACAGTCGTGATGCAGAATATTTCCATTACTCCCCCAAATGCCCTCATGCTTCTTTGCCCTCCATTGCTTTTCCTTATTCTTAGGCCCAGGCAACCTCCGATCTGTTTTCTGTCATGATAGATTAGATTTCCTTTTTCTAGGATTTCATATACATGGAACAATCCAGTATTTTGTCTTTTCTGTAGAGCTTCTTTCACTCAGTATAATGGTTTTGAGATTCCTCTATGCTCTTGCTGCTATTGGTAGCTCTTTACATTGCTACAGAGTATTCTATTGAGTAAGCATTTCAAATTTGTTTATCCATTCTCCTATTGATGGACTTTTGTGTTCTTGTTGATTTGGGGTTAAAATTAATGAAGCTGTTATGAACATTTGTGTACAGGTTTTTGTGTGTGCTGTCCGTTCTTCGGGGTAAATGCCTAGGAGTAGGATTGTCAGGTCTTATAGTAGGTACACATTTAACTTTGCAAGAAACTGTCAAACTCTTTTCCAAAGTGGCTGCACCATTTTACATTCCCAGGAGAATTGCAGTTATGCCACATCCTTAATAGTATTTGGAATTTTCAGGGTTTAAAAAAATTCATTTATTTTTTGTTTTTAATACTAGCCATTCTAATTGGTATGTAGTGGTAACTCATTATGGTCTTCTAAAAAACAGCTTTATTGACACGTAGTTTACATACCATGATGTTCACCTGTTTAAAGTATATAGTTCAGTGTTTTTTAGTATATTTAGAGATTTGTGGAACCATCAACGTAATCTAATTTTAGAATATTTTTATCTCACCAAAAGGAATCTTGTACCCGTTAGCATGCCTCTCATGCAGTATGATACTAGGTGGAAAAAAAAGCAAAACAAAAAATATTGTTCAAATATGTATATTTCCATATATGTATGAAAAAAAAGACTAGAAGGAAATATATAAAAAGAAACCTCAGTTGTCTCTTGGTGGTAAGCAGCTTTATTTTCTCTTCTGTACTTTCTGGAATTTCAGAATTCCCCACAGTGAGCACATATTATCTTTGGAATTAAAAAAAATCACGATTTGTATGAAAAAAATAAAAGACATTTCTTCAGGCTACATCTATGGAGGGGGGCAGTACCATAGCAGCTACTAACACTCTGTTTTCAGTCTGATTTCCTTTGGGAAGAGAATGTGTAAAATCTTACTCTTCTGGGTTTCTGTAGTGAGTTGGCAGTATAAGCTTGCTGTTTGCAATATTTACGTGCATTGCCTGGGGGAGTCCTGTAAACTACTGTATGAGTTGGTTTCTCTATTGACAGACCATTGAATTCTTCGAAAATGTGCCCTGGAAAGCAAATCCATATGGGAGTTGACTCAAGGGGTGCACATTGTCTTGTGATACATCACAAAAAGTGAAGAGAGGTTGCTATGTGCTTGGGAATCATTTCCTAGTTTATAAAGTGTGTTTGTGGCCAGGTATGTATGTGAGCACACAGATGCACATTTGTATAAGCATGTGGCATATTTTTACATGGTAAAGTACTGTGAATGTTGAGGGCTAAGTGCAATGGCTCTCTAGTTCTAGTTCAATGACCCCTGTGCAGTTTGATGGAGAAGTCAAATTCCCATTCCTGTAGTTACGTTTCCCCCTTCATTCCCATAGACAACTCTAACCCCCATCTCAATACAGGCCTATGGGAATGAATTGAATCACATCTGTGCTTTGAACAAAAATGTGTTTTGCTTGGAATCTGCACACAGTTTCATATCTCAAAGGTCAGTTTCTGGGGTGAAGTTGAACTGATGATATTAACCATTTGCCAGAAGAAGCAACAGACTGGTGAGGACTTGGCTGAGGCGGAGATTGATTGGTCAGAAACAAAACCCACTTGGGCTGGCCCAGTAGAGGGTGGACGAGGGTACACTGTAGGGACTGAATAAATAGGAAACAGTGAAAGGAGGCCAGGCTTTAGGCAGTTTCCCTGCTTCTGTCTCTGCCTTGGGCCTCATGACCTCTTGCCCTTGTCTATCTGCACATGCGTCTCTCTGGCCTCTCCTTTGCAGGCCGGCTCCTGCCCACGCCTGGCCTCCACCCGCTTGTAACTGCAGTCTGAGTGTGGCTTTGTTCAGTACGTCCTGCTGGCTCTGGCCTTACTTCTGCTTGACCATTCAGTTTAACTTCGAACTGTATCTAAATGACTCATTCCCTGGAGAGGAGTCTGATTGGCCCAGCTTTGGTCAGATTTCCTAGCGGATGTGGTGTGAAGGGAGGCCAGGTATACAGACATGGCCACCAGGGCCTACCTACCCCTTGAGCACAAGCTTAGTGGAGGTGGTTGAATACTTCAAAGATAGAATCTGGTCAGAGGTATTTTTGTTTCTTTTTTTGGCCAATCCCCGTAACTGAGACATGTAAGTGGAGATGGTATAATGTAAGGTGGTGCGTGGTAAACCCCCTCCATGGTGGCCCCATAATGATCCCTGTCTCCCGGGATTCATGTTCTTGTGAATCCCCTCCCCTCGGGCGTGGAGGGACTAGCAATTCACTTCTAATGAACAGGCTACAACACAGCTAATGGGATGTCACTTCTGAGTTAGGTTACCAAAGGCTGTGGTTTCCATCTCCTGAATCCTCTCCGAGGCTGTCATTTGCTTGCTCTGATGGAAATAATGCTACGTTGTGAGCGGCCCTCTGGTGGGGGCCCCGTTGGCAAGAAACTGATCTTGGGTGGCCTCGGCCTGAAGCGGCTTGAAGCAGGATTTGGGTTCCCGGCCAGAGACTGAAGTCAGGCTACAGCAGTGAGGGTGCCGAATCCCAGCCACTAGACCACCAGGAACCAATGGCCGGTGACCAGGCCCTGGCCCATACGGCTTTGCAGAAATGAATTCCCACAAAGACAAAGTAGTGAAGCAAGTAAAATGTTTACTAGGAAGGAAAAAGAATATGTGTGGATAGACACGTGGGCGGACTCAGAGAGAGAGAGAGTCGCACCCTCGTGGTAGTTTGTATCACTTATACGGGGCATTTCTTCCAGGTTTCCTTTGGCCAGTCATCTTGCTTTGCCTGGTCCTCAGTCCGTATTTGGTTTATCTCAGGGTACTCTCATGTGTGCGCGCACATCTCTTAGCCAAGATGAATTCTAGCGAAGAGGCCTGTGGGTAGGTTGACATCACTCCCTTTTTGACCTCCAAGTAGCCTTTCTGTGCATGTATAGTTGGGAAGTTCTCCTTGACCTCGAGAATGAGAAATATGTGGTCTCTTATCTGGAAAGGGCTTAGCTCCTCCTCCTCTTTATCTTGGAGTATCTGTCCACAGGGGACAAACTCCAGCTGTTCAGCCCGGGGCCCATCTATCTCCTGCCTCAAAACTAGGGGAGGCCTCTGGCCAATAGCCAACAAGGGACTGAGGCATCCGTCCGACCGTCTGGAGGAAATGAGTCTTGCCACCAACCACATGAGTCAACTTGGGAAGCTGGGGATACTCCCTGGCTGAGCCTTGAGAACAGCCCTGGTGACACCTTGACTATAACCTGTGAGACACTTTGAGGCAGAAACAGCCAGCGAAGCCATGCCTGGATTCCTGACCCCCACACGCTGTGAGATACTGTTTTAAGCCATGCAGTTTGGGGGTAATTTGGCAACAATAGGTAATAAATATGTACATGGTCTCCTAAATAATGCTGTTTTTGAAGCACAGAACCCAGACTCACCTCAAAACAAATTGTAAGAGGTGATGTGACCCAGGGAGCTCTTCTGGAGAACTTGTTTAGACCAAGCTTCCTCCAGTATGGTGGGCAAGTTCAAGTTCAGTAGTGCCATGTCTCCCGTGTGGCCAGCTGGGCAGAAGTTAGGTTGTAACAGCGACAGCCTAACTGTATAAAATGCAAACAGGGAGGACTCCATTGTGGAGAACCACAGGTGACAGCCAAATGTTTCAACCTGTGCTCTCATATCTAGGATGTGTAGAGGGTTGCACTTGGAGAATCCGGGTGGCCTTCTCAACTCCAAATGGCAGTGAATCTTGAGTATGTGCCGTGGACGTCAGGCCCCTATGGCTGGTGCCCCATATGGCTGCTGTGGACCAGAGGAATATCCTCAGGAATATCTCAGTCTTCTGGAATATCCGTGGGATGAAAAGTCAGACACGGGAGACTGTTAACAACATCACAGAGTCTCACTGCAGGCAAGATTAGGCTTAGAGATCCGGAGAGCATTCAGGTGGCCCAGCCACTCCCTGAAACTATTTCACAGGGAGGGCATCTCCGCAGGTCTCCATGAACCAAGACTCCTCAAAATCCTGTTTCCCAATAGATTCCACAGAACTATTAGGAGGTTCTCCTACTGGGGAGCAGGTCGACAGTCAGAGAATATGTCCCAAGAGGATAGTTTCTTGCTGCTGCAGCCCCCAGGGTGGAGTTTTCTCTAAGCATCCTTGAATACCAAGAACATGCTTGCTGGGCTCTTCAATTCAGGTCTCCATTCCCTGCTCCCTGAACTTTGGCCTCAGCTCTGAAGCCCAAGTATCCAATGCCTTCCTCTTAGGCACCCTCCTCTGCCTCACACCAGATGTTTTCTTCTTCTTCATCTGTGTCCATCTGTAGGTCTACAGGTTGACAGTATACAGTTGAAATACTTCAGTGCAGTTTTATTGACACCAACGTCCTGTTCCCACAGAAAGAATTGTGAAGAAATGATACGACACAGGAGGGACTTTCCCTCTGTGCTTTCAAAAGCAGAATTCCTTAAAGCTGCTATAGGTAACCTTTAGCTCAGGAGGCTGGTCCTTGTGGAAGAACAGGTGAGAAATCTCACTTTCTCTGCCACACGTGCTCCCACCCAGAATCCAGCAGCAGCCTGGGACAGGCGGGGCTCTGAGCCGACAGCAGGGCAGGGTGCAGCCCAGCTGGCAGCCGTGATTGCTCTGTCTGCAGAGGATGCGGTGTTACCAGTCTCATTACAGGAAAAAGGCTATTAATGGGGAAGCGTGCTTTTGGAGGGTTGGTGGGTAAGGGAAGAAAGAACTGAGCAAAGGGACAGCTATTGTGTCTGATTTTCAAGGTTACCTGATGAGATAGCACTGCAGCTCCCTTGTGGCCTGGAAAAGCAATTCCTTTCTGATGGCTTTATAATAAAGAAGAGAGACCCTTTTGTTAACAATAAGTTGTATTTATCTCATGTCTTTCTTCAGAGAAACTGCAAGTGCTTCAGAGATTTTATCTTTATAAAAAGCTGATGAGTAGGTGTGAAGACCTTCTGGTGAACTCAGCCCCTCTGTCCCTAATCCGAGCCCTTTGCCAATATCCTCTGACTTCCTTCTGGTGACGATGACTGACACGAGTGGGCGTGCGATCACCCTGGCAGTGCTGTAGACCAGGGGGTAGGGTAGCCCGCTTCCACCCAGGACCGTCAGTGTCTCTTGTTCACATGTGCCCTGTCCACAATCCCACTCCCGCAGTCTTAAATTAAAGGGACTTTATTCAAAGGAATTGAGAGTACTTCACAGAATTCAAGACCCATAAGAATGGCTGAACTTCACAAAGGTCTGGAACTGGGTCCTGGAAACACATCTTCTCTCTCTCTCTCCGTCTCTCTCTCTCAGATCACACAGTTCCCTGGGGCTCCCTGTCTCTGTGCACTTATTTCCTACTACTGTTTCTCTCTAGAGACCCCTTTCTCTGATTGTGTCTCTGGATGCATGTCCCCAGATGTCAGCGCTGACACTTGAGTTGCCAGGTTCAGGGCGGGCAGTTCCTTTAGTCTGGTTATCCTAGAAGAGGAAACCGATTGGCTCCCCTTGTTGCCTAGACTGGAGTCCACCCGGTCCAGTCATTTCTGGTGGTAGAAAGGGCTTCCTCCTCGAGGGTGTAGTAGGATTTGTGCCTTTGTATTTCCTCCTAGGTTGTTCCCTTTGCTTGGAATGACCTTGGCCTTGACTCCCCAGGGGATCCTCAGCCCACTTGTATCTTTCTCTGAGAGGCCATCCCTCGCCACTTCCCTCGCCTCTTCCACCCCTACCTGCTCTGCACAACCTGTTGATCCCTCTTCTCCTCCATTGTTACTGTTTGCTTATTTGTGCCCTAGACTCTGTGTCCTTCTAGCATGCAAGCGCCTTGAGGGCAAGCCTTTTGTCTCTCTCCTTTGTGTATCTTGAAAGCTAGCAAAGTGCCCTTCAAACGCCTGTGAGTGAATGAATGCATGAAAAGCAATAGATCTCAAACAAAGGCTTTGTAAATTTTGTCTTTATGCTCATGTTTTGTAGTAGCAAAAGAAATGATCCTCTTTTTAAATAAACACTTATATTATGGTTGAATAAAGAGACTTGGGAATAAACTGCACTTGCCACTAGGTTCTTTCACTTTGGGGGATTAAGGGGAGGACCCCGAGGCTGCAGCCACAGTGTGCAGCATCCTGCTGTGCGGCCCAGGAGCTCTTTTCTTGCCATCCCTCTTATGGCTGCTGAAGTGTGGAGAATCAGCATTTGTGTCGCGTACAGTCTTTCATTTTATTTTATGATAATGCATCTGTAGATTCGTGATTATATTAGGTACGGCAGTGTTGATTTATGATCATGTGCCTCAAACATTTTCGTTAGTTAGGATCATTTTGCCTTAAAATTTGCAGCAATAGCTAAACATGGCAAGACCACTGTATGACAGTAGGTGGGGTAGGGGAGGAGAGGTAGGCAAGTAGGGTGGCAAAACTGACCCACCTGAAGAGTTTTCCGAATATCCCATCTCCCACCTTCACCTGACACCCATGCCGATCTTGTTCCCTAGGTGACACTTGCCCTAGGTGCCACTTGCCACTTGCATCTCTTTGCTCGTTGTTTCCGTCTCATTCTCCCAGGCTCTGGTGGAAACAGTGTGGAAGACAGAAAGGATGAGGAGAAGGGTGGGTGAGCTCTCTCCCTCTCCTCTTTTTTTTTTCAGCACTTTAAATACCCCTTGATCCCATGCTGGGAGAGCCTCTTCTTAAGTCTCCGAGTCTCCCATCCTCCTCCTTAGCAACAAGCCAATATCTTTGCTAGTGTGTGGCAGCTGTGGAGCCCACATTGAGGTGTTTGGACATAAACACCTTTTTTTTTGTTTGTTTAATTTATTTATTTATTTTTGGTTGTGTTTGGTCTTCGTTGCTGTGCGTGGGCTTTCTCTAGTTGCGGCAAGCAGGGGCTGCTCTTCATTGCAATGCACGGGCTTCTCACTGTGGTGGCTTCTCTTGTTGTGGAGCACAGGCTCTAGGCACGCGGGCTTCAGTAGTTGTGGTGTGCAGGCTCAGTAGTTGTGGCGCACGGGCTTAGTTGCTCTGCAGCATGTGGGATCTCCCCGGACCAGGGCTCGAACCCGTGTCCCCTGCATTGGCAGGTGGATTCTTAACCACTGCACCACCAGGGAAGCCCCATGAACACCTTCTAATCCACTATTAAGTCCTTTAGTTTGTGTTCTCGTAACATTAAGCATAATGAACTCTTCACATACTGATGTCAATTTAATACGCTGCTTCCCCAGTCAGGGTCTAGTCATTTAGCGTTAATTAATGATGACTTACTGCAAATGACGTTACTGACTTACGGACGCTCCTGGGTGACACGCACATTTTTCAGATGAAGCCATAACATTATTACTTAGCGTTCACATAGCACTCCACATGCTAAGGACACCTGTAATTGGGTTGGCTGCTTTGTCACTATTCCTCATGCTGACCCCGTCATGCGGGTTAGTGAAGGTGTCTCTCATTATACGTTAGCTTGATGCACTGGGTTTTAAACTTGCCATGTTGCTGACATGGAGGAATGACATTTTACTGATCGCAGAGTCTGGGGCTCATCAGGTGTTCAGTGGCGACAGTACCTGTGAAGCACAAAACTGGAGGGTGGCTCCATCAGGCATCTTTAATACCCAGAAAGAACAAATGGGGGAGCTGCTCTAGGGGGACGTGCCGTCAGATGTTTAGATATGAGAGGAGGTGAGGGAAGGTGTCAGCTGATGGTCAAGGGGACCTCTGAGATACAGACAGGGCCACAGAGGACAAATAAGCCCCTCAGGTGGACCATACTGCTCATAGATATGACCAAGGTCATAAGTTTTTGTTGTCAGAATTTTCAACCTATTTTATGGGGGTTTTCAGTGGGAAACATCTTGGTTTCTATACAACCAAAATCATTTGGAGTCATTGGAAATTTGCTTTATGCAGGAAATGTTAAAAATCAATTGTTGCTGGACCACATCTATACTGTAGAGTAGGGGAAGGAAATCCTCATGTTATTTTTTCCATTTTCAGGATTAAGGAAGTTCAAGAATAAGGAGATGGCCAACGAGCCAAGCCTCATAGAATGAGGCGGGAGAGATTGGAGAGAAATTTTTGGCCATGCAATTCGGAATCCTTTCTCATCTCCTCTCTACTCTCTGTCACCTGCCTACCAATGTTGCCCTTTTGTTCTGGACACATTATATAGTCTGAAATATTAAACACATCCATTTTGAAACAATATTTTGATTTCTAATAAATGATAAGCAGAGGGGAAATGAGATTCCCCTCTGGCCAGAAAAAGGGCAGTCTTTCCTCTCCATGGGAGAAAGATAAGCCCAGTTGATGTGTGGAGATGGTCTCAGAATTAAATTATTTCTCCAGAAACTTTTATATTTAAACAAATCCAACTTGTCTTTCTTAGAAGAAGCACTATTACCATCTTTCCTTTTTGTTCCTCTTCTGCGGCAAACTCCAGGACCTTAATTAATTCCTCCTCTTGATTTTATTGGTTCATTTCTGTCTTGTCCTTGTCTTGCTTGCCAACCCCATTTTAAAACAGAAATTGACTCCCATAACAGACAACTAAGAATTCATCTCAAGCTCAGGTATGAGTAGAACTCATATCAGAAGCTTTTATTTATTATTCCTTGACTCTTGTATCAAAACCTTTTGATGAAGCCCAAGCAAACCAGTGACACATTCAGATCAGCTTAGCAATTTGCACCTTCATGGAAGGCTTAGCAGAGCAGCTTTGTTCTGATGTCTTAAAAAAAAGTCCATTTATATTGTCGGGAAATGCAACCTTATTTGTGTCTGGGACTGTGTCCCTGGGCCGGTAATGATGATAAATCAACTCAAGTCTCAAGCATGCTGGTGGTGCTCAAAACATCAGGTTCACCTGGGAGGCGAGGATGTGTCCTTGGGGGTGACCTCCACCTCCCTGGCCCAATCCCTTGCAGAAGCTTCTAGGTGGAGAAGAAGCAGACCCCCTGGGGAGGGGAGACAGTGTAGTAAATGGTCAGCAGAGGCAACCCTAGAGTCTAACTATCCAAAATGCACATTCTGACACTCCACTTTCTAGACGTGTTGGCTTGGGCAAGTCACTTGACCTCTTTGAGCCTCAATTTTCTCACCAGGAAAATGGACATAATGGTATCAACCCTGTAAGGCTGTTGTAAAGATTAAATTAAATGAGATGATACACTTAAGGCACTTGCCACATGGTGAGCACTTGCTCAAGGGTCACTTTTATCTTGATACGCAGAGTTAAAATTTGGCGAGAGAAACAGGCGGATATACAAGTAGAAGGCAGGACACCAGATATTCATGAACTGGACCTGGAAAAAGATTCACCTGCTGATATCTTGTTTGATACCCTTTGAAGCATGTGCATTAAATGTCCATGCCATCCCCATCCACTAGGTTCGTGGGCAGAGTAATGAGGCTCGTCTCCAGGCAGACCACTGAGTGGGGGCAGGGCTGTGGGCAGCGGAAGAGGCTAGTTAAGTTTTCTCGGGTCACCGGCTGGTTAGTGGTGGAGCTGGGATTTTTATCCAGGTTGTCTGACTCCAGAACCATGGTTCTCGACCTTGTCTGCCAATTAAAGTCACCTAGAGAGCTACTACATGTCCAGATGCCCGGGCAGGGCCCTAGCCCAATGAAACCAGAGCTTCTGGGGGTGGGACCCAGGCAGCAGTAGCTTTGAAAGGTCTTCAGATGATGGCAGTGTGCAACAAGGCTGAGAAAAACTGCTCTAGGCTAGCCAGTGGTTTTCAGAGTGTGGTTCCCCGAGCCATCAGCATCCCCTGGGAAACTGGGAAAAATGCAAATTACTGTGCTCTGCCCCAGACCTTCTGAATCAGAAACCATGGGGGTGAGGCCCAGCAATCTGCATTTTAACAGGCCCTGCGGGTGATTCTGATTCATACTCGTTTGAGAGCCGCTGCTCCAGAGCTGTGCTTCTCAAACAGCAGTGTGCCTGTGAATCATGCTAAAGCAGAGATACAGATTCGGTAGGACGGCAGTGGGACCGGGGCTTTAGAACTGATGCAGATGCTGCTTGTACACGGGTCACGTTTGAGGAGTGAGGGACCTCTCCTTCGCTCAACGGGCTGCCTCCAGAGTCCCCAGACTGCCTGCATCAGAATCACCTGGGATATTTGTTAACATGCAAATAAATGCCTTGGCCCTGCTCCAGACCTACTGAATTCTGATCTCTGAGGACAGGATCTGGCAGTGCACGTTTACACAAACACCAGGGTGATTTTTTAAAAGTCCTGGTAAGTTTGGGAACCTGTGTTCCCAAGGGCCCTGATCACGATTGGTACCTGTTCCTGTCCCAGCAAGTCCCTTTCAGTCCCCAGGACCGGCCGGCCAGCCAGCTAGCCAGGCAGGGTCTGGACAGCAGGCAGTGGGTGCTGTAGCTTAAAAGAAACCAGCAACAGAAGCCCTCAGGCTGCTGTCTGTGCATTCCAGCTGAGAACCGCATCTTGCTGTGTCCACAGCCTACAGAGCGCAGGGCTGTATTAATCCCCTGGTCTCTGACACTGTCCTGTTCAGACACCCCTTGGGCCCTGAGGCTAGAGATACAACTTCCCTTCCTCCTTTGGATGCAGGGTGACTGCCCGGCCTGCCCAGCCGCCCCTCTGACCCCGTGACCTTTGGCCAGTCCGCAGGCCAGTAGGCTGGGAGCTGGCGTGACCCCCCCCGGGATGTACTGTAGGCTGCCACCCCACACGTGGTAGCAGCTGCTTCAGCTTAATGAGCCCAGAACAACGGAAACCCAAAGAGCTGTTCCAGTTCACCCGGAGGAAGAATTCTGTTCACGTGGGTAGCGTGCAGACTTAGACGCAAGCTCTTCACAGGTAGACAGCCCTTACTCTGGGGCCATTTAGGCTGGTTCCATCACGGGGCACACAGATGTCCTTGAACCCATGTTCGCATAAGCACTGCAGTCCTAAAATGCCGGGGTGGGCAGGGCTAGCTTTGGCCAGCACAGTATACAGGAGGGGCTCGGGAATAACCCCACCTCAGCATCCCCATCCGTCTCTCCTGAAATATATCAGCATTTGTACCTAGCAAGGAGCTTGGAACTCCACCCTTGGCCGCTTATTCCTTTAGATCTCATGGGCTTCTTTTTTTTTTTTTTTTAAATTAATTAATTAATTAATTTTTGTCTGTGTTGGGTCTTCGTTTCTGTGCGAGGGCTTTCTCTAGTTGCGGCGAGTGGGGGCCACTCTTCATCGCGGTGCGTGGCCTCTCTCTGTCATGACCTCTCTTTTTGCGGAGCACAGGCTCCAGACGCGCAGGCTCAGTAGTTGTGGCTCACGGGCCTAATTGCTCCGCGGCATTTGGGATCTTCCCAGACCAGGGCTCGAACCCGTGTCCCCTGCATTGGCAGGCAGATTCTCAACCACTGCGCCACCAGGGAAGCCCCTCATGGGCTTCTTGATCATAAAATCCTCTCTGAAAATCTAAAATATAAATATCCTGGCGTAGTTTCCTCCCCTCTGAAATGGGCAGTCATCATTTAGGCTGGAGTGAGGATTAGGTAGTTAATATATGGAAAGAAGAACAGAAGAAAGCCTGGTACAGGGTAAAGGCTGTATAAGCGTTAGCTGCTATTATTGTTTTTAGTACCAGGTAAAGTAAAAAATGGATATCTTTTTTGGGGGGAGCTTTTCATCTAGATCATTGCTAAACATGCCACCAGGTAGAACGCCTGAGGCCTACAGTTCCCAAGCCATTCTGATCATCGAGAGGCCAGGTGCAGGGGGGAGGGATGATTAAATAACACAGTAACATCCCTTCCATCCCCAGGAGTGAGGAATTCTGATGCCTCTGTCATCTAGAAAACAGAGCCTAACATGGTAACGTGACTTGTCTAGGAGTCTTATCTGGCAGATGAACAGAAATGACTAGCTGTTTGACCTGAATTACAATGACCCCCTGCAGACTAGCCTCAGACACATCTGTAGGTTTGCAGGCAGCTTGATACTGCTTCGGGTGGCCCTTTATGATGTATCACAAGGCCCCCACCTCCTCGTTCTGCTCTGGATGGAATAATAGCCATTAAAAAGCCATTTTTGAGGGTTCAGTCGAGGTCTCCTTAATAAAGTGCAGCGAAACAGGAGGGGCAAGTTGCAACCCCCAGGTGCATCTGCAGTGAGGCTGGCCTTCCTGCATGGCCCTTACCTGAACACAAAGGACCACAGGTCTCACCAGGCGGGCTTCTGCTCGCCGTTTGCAGGCCGGGAGGGAGGAGAGTATTCTCCTCCACCTCCACCCCCCTCTCCAATTTTATTTACGGGGAACCTGAGGCTCAGAGAGATCATGTGACTTACCTAAGGTCACTGATTGGATCCTGACTGATACAACTCATTAATAACATGGTTACAAGGACAAGATATATTTCCTGCGCATCAATCTTGTCTACCAAAGCTTAGTGTAAGTACCTCAAGGGTGGACTTAGGAACTTGAAAGAGATTTGCTTATTGATTGAAATATTCCAGCATTGCTGTTTTGTTATATTTTCCTGATTTCATATGTTTCGCTGTTGAGTGAGGGAGAAGAGGATGTGCGTTGAGATATGGGGATATGGGATATGAAGACTGGGTTTTTCCTGGAAATTGAAAAACTTGAGGTTTTGCTTTACATTTTCCAATATAAGGCAGGCTCTGAGAAGGCCTAGAAGATTCCAGGACGGGTGGAACCTTGTTCTTCTGTCATCTCATGGGGCCCATCTCCTTGCTCCTCTCCAGTTTACCTCCATGGTTTCCTCCCAGGATACAGGAGACAGGAGACAGGATCAGAGTCGGGGAAGGTGGAGAGGAAAGAGCCCAGGAGAAAGGGGGAGGGCAGTGAGTCATACTATGTGTTTAGAGAAAAATAAGATGCTGAAATAGATACCATTCATGACAAATTTTAGAATATCCTGCCTGAGCCCCAGAAGCATGACTGGGTGACCTTCTTGTGTCAGCAGCAGGAGCTCAGGGTTTCCGTCAGAATTGTCTGCCTTAGAAGAATCCCTCCCACCAGTGTTCAGAGCCTCATGCACTCCAGCCCATTCGAGCATGATCTGTTGGCCCACGGCTGCCATTTCCCTTTTGCCTTCCAACCTCTCCCCTCTGCTTTCTTAGAGGGGGCTCTGCTCCAGGGCTTTATCTTCACAGTTGTCTCCATCCTGAGCTGAAAGGGTGGGGATGGATGCTCCTTGAGGAAGAACTCTGTGTGGTCCTTGCTCAGCTACTTCAGGCTGTGAGGCGTGAGGACAGCAAGCCACATATATGCCAAGGACACAGGATTGAATTGTGTTATGTTGCTCATGGCAACAGATTCTGAGGCCGCTTCTCCTCTGACTGGGTCACACCTGTGTTTGAGAACTACTGCACTTTCTTTGGTGTTTGACAGTTTTTGGGTGTTCCCTCCCTGCACATGAAGTGGTAATTTCCTTTTCTGGCGGTATTCACACACACACACACACACACACACACACACACACACACACACACACACACACACACACACGCACACACGCACACACGATCAGTCACTTCCCGAGCCATGGTTGACATATGAATATGTATCCTCAGCTGTTGATGTTGGAGGAACTTCTGGAACACTGCCTGGGAGTCTGAGTGTGAGGAATTGAGTTCTGGATCTCCAGGTCAATAAGGAAACTGAGGTACCACTGTGGAAATAATACCCAGTTGGAGTTGGAGACCTGGGTTCCCCCCTAGTTTTTTTATTAATTAATTAATTAATTAATTATTTATTTTTGGTTGTGTTGGGCCTTCAGTGGGTTCATCAGAACCCTGTGGTTCAGGACAGCGATTCCCAAACAAATGGTGAGGAAGAGTGGTGAACAATTTAAATTTGCCCCGAGTTTCCAGGAGTGAGTGGCAGTAGGAGTGAGAGACAGAGAGAAGTGTCAGCGTCTGAAGTGGGGGCAGTCTTTTGGGACAGAGCTCTTAAATCTGTGAAGTTTGAGGCTAAATCCAGGTAGTTGGTGGCGGAATTGAATTGAATTGTTGGGCACCTAATTGGTGTTGAAGAATCAGAATTGGTTGCTTTGGGGGAAAATCCCTCAATGGCCTAATCCTTGAATTCTCACACCACAAACAAAAGCACTCCCTACGGAAGTTACTAGAATTGCAAGCTTCATGCTAAAGGTAAAAACAGGCAACCACCAGAGGACTTGCTTGGTAAAACCATGCATTCTAAGTGACAGCAGACATTACAGGTGACTTGGGAAGAATGGCTCAGTTTGGAGTGAGACTAGAATCAGAGCTGAGCTAGAAAGAAAATGAGTCATAAGTGGGAGAAGATATTTCCCTGCATGTAACCCATCAAGGACGAATATCCAGAATATACTTGGCCCTCCATACCCATGGGTTCCACATCCCTGGATTTAACCGACTGCAAATCAAAAATATTTTTAAAAAATTCCAGAAAGTTCCAAAAAGTAAAACTTGAATTTGCATCAGCAAGTATTTACATAACATTTACATTGTATTTACAACTATTTACATAGCATTTGCATTGTATTCGGTATTATAAGTAATCTAGTGATAATTTAAAGTGTACAGGAGGATGTGCGTGGGTTATATTGCCAGTATTACACCATTTTATGTAAGGGACTTGAGCATCTTTGTGGGTTTTGGTATATGCAGGGCGTCCTGGAACCAACCCCCGTGGATACTGAGGGACAACAGTACATGAAGAATTCCACAAATCAGTAAGAAAAAGATAAGCTACTAAAAATGGTCAAAGGATAAAGAGGAAGCAATTCACAGATGAAGAATCTTGAATAGCCAATAAATATATGAAAAATGTTCAACCTTACTAGTATCCAGAGAGCAAAAAAATCCCCACAATGAGATGCCGTTTCATATCCTTCAGTTTAGCAAAATATTAAAAAGTTTGATAATATCAGCAAGAATGTGGGATAATGGGAACTCTCTTACAATGCTGGTGGTTACAGCCGATGGGCAGTATCTAGGAAAATTTAAGATATGCAGACTCTGTGATCCAGCAATTCCACTCCTAAGGTGTGTGTCCTCTAGAGACAGTCCACTGTAGACAAGGAGATGTGTACAAAGATGACTGTTTCAGCCTTGTTCGTGGTGGTCTCCTAAGTAAGCAATTGCAGAATATTATAAATAGCATGAAGCTATTTCCATAAATTTAAAAAACATATAAAATAATGCTACATACTTTTAAAGGAACATGTGTAGTAAGACTCAGATACATAGAGGAGAAGGATATACACTGATTTCAGAGATTTATCTCTTACAGGAAATGGGATAGGGTAGGGGTGAGGACTTTAACCATACCTGTCATGCTTTATTTCTCTTTGAAAATCTTAAGCAATATGGAAAGGTTTAGCAGTTGTTGATTCTTTGTGGTGGATACATGGGTATTTGTCTTATTATTCCCTGTGATTTTTGTATGTTTGAAATATTTCATAGATGCATTCTTTTAGGTAAAAAAGGTAATGAAATCTTTCCTAATCTGGGCCAAAAAAACGGATTTTGTAATTACTCTATGTTCCTACTGCCTGCATATATATTGTTTTTTCCCCAAATCTGTGATTGAAGAAGCTTGCTTGGGACTAGGCAGAAAGGAGAGAGAGAGGTCTTAAAGCCCTGGCCATTGATCATGTAAGGGAGTGAAAAGTCACCCAGTGCTGGTGGCCTGTCCACACCTTGCCTGGGAAATGGCCACTAAGCATCTGCTAGTATGACTTCAGCAGCAGAAAACTCACTATGTCCTGCACACCTGACCATTCCACCGTTGGGGATATCTTCAGGGTGAGTTTAGAGCTTTCTCCTACACAGGCTGGAAAGCTGAAGCTTTTTACTTTGTTGCTTCACCACAAGAACAATCGTAGCACGGATGCCTCTTTTTCCAGATCTTGAATGGGAAGCTTTCCACATGTGTCACCATTTTGTTGATCCTTCTTTAGATGCTCTGAGATATGGCCGTGCGGCATCCAAAGATGAAGCAAGTGCTGTGAATGTGATCAGATTACAGCAGAGCACAGGGAGCCCATAATTCACATGAACTGGATATTCTACTTTAGTACGTTTGCTTTAGCTCTTTAAATGGCTGCATCACATTATTGCTGCATATTAGGATTGTGATCAGTGACTACCTAACTGCCTCTCTTGTGCTGCAAAATCCTTTTCACATAAATCGCTGCCAGGTCGCTATTCCCTCTGCAATCATTCTGCATTTGTGCAAGTGAATTTCAGAGACTGCTGCTGGGCTGTGCATTTATACTTGTTAAATGTTATCTTCTTGGCTGGGGCTGTGCATTCTAGGCTTGAGATCATGCTGAATTTTGATTATGTCATCTATGGCATGTGCTCTCCCCACCAGCTTGGTGTCGTCTGAATAATTGATTGACATATTTTCGAAGGGACAGGGCCAAGGACAGAATCCTGTAGCAAAGCAGTGAAAAGTTTTCTCTGGATTGACACGGAACCATTAATTAGCAATCTTTGGTTACAGCAGTTCAATTGGCCATAAATCTGTCCAAATTATTATCATCGGACGCTGTGGGAGTGCAAGAGACAGAATGGTTAGGAAGACTCACTGTTGTAAAGATGTCAGTTATCTCTAGATGAATCCATAAATTGAATACAATTTAAGGCAAAATTCCAACAACTTCTTTTTCATAGAACCTGGTAAGTTGATTCTAAAATTTATCTGGGCGAACAAAGGAAGGACCAGGAATACACAAGATAGTTTTGAGGAAAAGGAACAAGAATTGGGGACATCAGTTTACCAGAAATCAAGGCTTATTACAAAATTTTCCAAGTGATTAGGGCAGTTTGGTTTTGGAACAGAAAAAGGCAAAGAGATCAAAGGAACAGAAAAGAGAGCTCAGAAATAAAATCACAAATATATGGGAATTTGATATTTGACAAGGTACACTGCAAGTCTGTTAGGAATGCATAGGCTGTTTTAAAAATGGCAATGGGAAACCTGGTAATCCATAATGGAAAAAATTCAATTTCCATTTCAAACCTATACTGAAATAGGTTCCGGGACCTTTAAAGACCTAAATGAGAGAAGGAAAACTTCAAAATATTGGGGGAGTCGCAAGGAAATATCTTCATGACCTTGGACGTAGGAAGGGTTTCTTAAACAAAATGCCAAAAGCATAACCAAAATGAGAAGTTTGATAGATTTGACTATATGAAAACTAAAAATACTCATGTATCAAAATACAAGTTAAAAGTCAAGTTACAGGCTTGGAAGAGATGTTTGTAGAGCTTATAAAAGATGAATAGTTAGTAACCAAAATATGAGGAAGCCTCTTACAAATCAATATGAAAAATACAAATAACGTAGCAGAAAAAAAGACAAAGGATATGATCAGAGAAGAGTTTTATTAAAAGGACATCTAAATGACTAGTGAATACATGAGAAAATGCTCAACCAACCTCATTAGTAAACCGGCAAATGCAAATTAAAAATCACGGTGAGATACATTTCTGACCTGTCAGACTGACAAAATTTAGGAAATCTCATAATAGCAAGTATGGGTAAGAACGTGGAGCAAAGGGAGTCATCATATATTGATGGAAGGTTTCACTGGTACAGTCTTGGAGAGAAAGTTTGGGAACAGCTAGGAAAACTGAAGATGCACATACCTTGTAGATACAGTGATTTCATTCCCAGGTGTGAATTCTAGAGAAACTCACATATGCATTAGGGGGCATTTACATGAATGTGCAATGTAACGCTGTGAGAATGACATAATTAGAAACAACCTGAATGAACATCAACAGAAGAATGAGTGAATAAATTGTGAAACACTCATTCAGTGTTCTAGTTCATGGTGATGGAAATGATTGAGCTAAATCCACATATATAACATGGATAAACCTCAAAAACATAGTGTTGAGCAAAGAAAGCAAGTAGCAGAAGGATACATACAGTGTGATGCCAATTTACATAAAGTCTAAAAACATGTAAATGCTACTATATATCAGGGGTGGCAAACTGTAGCCTGTGGGCCAAATCTGATTAAAGAATGCCTATTTTTATAAAGTTTTATTGGAACATAGCCACATAGTTGTCTCTGGCTGCTTTTGTGCTACAAAGGCAGAGGTGAATAGTTGCAACAAAGATAGTATGGTCTGCAAAATCTGAAATATTTACTATCTGGCCCCTGGTATATATGTGTATTAGTCAGGTTAATGTGTAACATAGTGACTTCTGCAAGAGAAAACTTTGTTTTTCCCATTGGAATGGCTAGGTAAGTCTTCCAGGTCTTCTGGGGGGTAGCTCAGTAATCATTGGAGACCCAAGGTCCTTCCCTATGGGTTCTCTGTCATCCTCATGATCCAAGATGGCGTCATCTCATCATCCAAGATGGTGCCCAGATCTCATCATCACATCCTCTTTCCAGCCAATGTGAGGAGGGCAAAAAGGAAGGGTTGCACAGGCACCTTCCTTATAAGCATGTGACCTAGATGTTACACACATCCCATTGGTAATAATCTTTTCACAGGGCCATACCGACCTACAAGAAAGCTAGGAAGTACAGACTTCACCTGGGGTCTCATGTGCTAGCCAAAAATTCCATTGCCATGAAAACATGAAGAATGGCTGTTGGGGAGCAACTAGAAGCTTCTGCAACAAGTTCATTTGTAATAAAGACGTGAAAAGGAATGCAGAACACTGGTTTTCCACCTTTGTGCAGGATGGTGGTCATTTTTAGGCAGGCTGGAATGCAATCAGAGAGAGGTACAATAAAAAAAGAGGTAAGAAAAAAGCTATATGCCCCAGGACTAGAGATTTGAGACATAGTTTTATGCCTTAAGGTCTTGGCAGCAGAAGCCAAGTCAAATCTATGTATCCTGCAATGATTCATATACACATATACATATATTAGAAGAAAGTAGAATAATAAAAGGAAAATATCAAAGGTGGAATAAGGACATGAGAAGATAACTCACTATAAGAAAGACAATAAAATATACTGAGTGAAACGCCAATATAAAGCACGATGTGTTGGCATAGAGTCTTATTGGACTAACAAAGCCATAGTTGATGCAGTATAGATTTTTAAACAGCCACTTTATTACGGCTGTCTATTGATGCTGGCAGTTGGAGCCAGTAGGTCAAGGGCCTTGGGACAGGCTAGAAACACATTGCCTAAAAATATGCCTTGGTTATTTCATTCTTTGACATCCTGACAATAAAGAGGGAATATTTAGGGAGGAGCTGGAAGAATTAGATCGCTGCGGGCAAACATGCATTGTCTGTTAGGATACTTATGTGGTCACCTGGGGAAGAAGTTGATAACTCCTCTTGTTTGGGGCTTCTGTCTGACTGATATTAGGTGCCTGATACAGAAAGAGAAGACTTGAAAGGGGCAGAGCTGCAGACCTTCAAAAGAGAACCCTCAGATAGTGGAACTGCCTTGCCCTGCTGGACGCATAGGGTGTGCAACCATTCTGGAGAGCCATCTCACACTATTTAGTTAAATTAAGAATGTATTTTCCATATGACCCAGCAGTTTCATTCCCGGGCACATATCCCGAAGAAATTCTTTCACGGGTCCCTAGTGGCATGTGTGAGGATGCTCACAGCCCCATCGTTTCGAGGCGGTGGGGGGTCGGAGGAAGTCTGGTCTACCATCATCAGGGGAGCGCAGAGCACAGTGTGGCAGGTACTCCCTGTGGTCTAGAAGCAGAGTGGTTAGAAACAGAGACTGGATACACCCACAGCAGCGCGGGAGGGTCTTAAACCCAGAGTGCTCATGAGAAGAGTTAAGAAAAAGGGAATGAGATCTATAGCACAATAACATTCATATCAATGAGAAATGCATGCACACAAAACCACAATATGCATTTTCCAGGGACATACACAAATTGAAGGAGGCACGTTAACACAATAAAATGGTTGCTTATGAGGGGGTGAGAGAGACCACCCCCCACAAGAGCGACTCTGTGGGAATTTACTTGGACTGCCTTTCCATTCCATCATAATACCTTGCAGTCCTCCCAGCTCCTGCTTAGATGTGCCTGGTTGACTCTTACACCCTTACTAGATGCGGCATCTCTTGCTTTACTCTCTCGGTGTCTAACCACGGCCATGCCCCGAACTTCACTCTGCTTTAACATCTTGCTATTGCTCTCTGAGTTTCTGACCACACTGTTCACCTTCTGGTCTTCCCTTCATTACTCCCATCTCAGGGCTGACAGCTTGTAGTGGTCTTGCTCTACTGCGCGGCCATACAGGTCAACTGGTGTGTAGAAGATGGACCTGCTTGAGCTTGTGTGATGGATCCGTGGTGGCCAAATAAAGTCATGCTTGCCTCAATCTGTTGTCTCCCCAGACCATTTGTCTGCCCTCCACCCTCTCTTCCCCAGGCTTCTAGCTCTTGCTCTGGAGGACTTGGACCCTCTCTGTCTTTTCCTCTAACTCCAACACAGAATGCCTTTGATTTTCATTTAATACCTTGATACGTGCTGATAATATTTTAATATAAACTTCCTTTTACTTCAAAAGCAAAGAGCTAAGTAATTTCATATCTATCAAAATACATGAGTTATTGGAGAGTGGATGAAAGAGGCTGGTACTCCAGGCCACACATCCAGTGACCCTTGTGTCATGAGCACCGTGCTCCATCCAGCAGGGTGGGACAGCTTTCAGGAAGCTGATGACATCAATTAAAGGCTCAGTGGCCAAGGGGTTACCTGGAGGGTTTATAGTTAGTTAGAAGATACAAATGGCTGCCTTCTACCTGCCTTCAGTTGAGAATCAGTAATTTGGCACCACTGGTCTCCATGGCTCTTGGCCAAGGATATTTTCCATGTTTCTTGGACATGACACAGAGGAGGGTTGTACAAACACATGTGTATGGGATGGGTGGGTAGGTGAGGTTGTGTGCTGTCTATAAATTCCAGGACCAGCAGAACGCCTGACCACATGTGTTCCTGGCACCTATTAGGCCTCTGTGTGAGCTGGCCAGCTTTATACAGGGCTTGGTGCCCGGCACAACAGCACGACACGGGGAGTGGTAAGGACTTGCTTCAGTGCTTTATGACAGTCTGCTGTCTGTTCTGTAGGGGAGAGAGTCAGGCTGCTGGAAAATTGTCGTACTACCACCAGAAGTCCATATGGATAAGAACTGGCTCGGTGATGGTGACTGCAGTCAGTAGATGTATGGAGGCTAATTAAACACCAGAGCTCGTGGCTGGGAGCCGCTCTGACTCAGCTGTGGTGATTACACCACGTGGCATAATGGCTTTGCTAACATGTAAATAGCCTCAGCCGTTAGTAAGAAGTGGGCTTAAAACTCCATCAACATGATGCCAGGGCCGTGTTTTCAGAACCCACAGGATTTTGACAAAGGAAATCTGACAAAGGAATTTGAGACTCTTGGATTTGAGAAACAGAGTGGGGAATCTGTTATGGATGTGAATATATTATAATTTCTCTAACTTTTTTTATGGCTTATGTAGAAAATAGGTCACAATATTGAACTCAAGATTACTCTGGAAAATCCAAGCCATGTGGGCATTATAGTATTATAGAACAGTTGATATAAGATGTTTTGGGAGAGAGTGGTAATAGCAATGTATAAATGCCAGCAATAGACCAATAGTCTTCTGTTTGATGAGTCCAGTAAAACAATGGACGTTTTAGATACTGCTGATTCTCTTCGCAAAAGCAACCCAAGAAGAACAGATGCCAAGAAGAGATGGTTTGACTCAGGTGGGAGAGATGAATTAAATCTAGGGGACAGGGACAGTAGAGCATTGTAATGAGGAGGTGGTAGAGTGTAATGATTACGAATTCAGGCTGTTTGGGTTCATATCTAGACTTTGGCACTTAATTGTGTGATCTTGGACAAATCACTCAACTTCTCTTAAAAGAAGAGAAAAGAAAGAAAAAAAAAGAAAAAAAATTTTTCTTTTCTATATTAGATTTTATTAGTACCTTCCTCATAGGGTTGCTGAAAACATTAAATGAGATAATCCATGTAAGGTGTTTAGCATAGTGGCTGGAACATAGAAAGTGCTAAATAAAATTTGCTATTTTAATCGTATTAGTTTCAAACTCTCTCATTAAATACCTTAACACGCTAGGTATTTGTTTTTTCATCCAGTTGGACTCCTGGAGGAGTAAAACTCCAACCTCAGCAAAAACGGTCTCTAATAATGTTTTTCCCATTTAATTTAATTAAAATTTTTAAATTGAAGGATAGTTGATTTACAATGTTTCAGGTGTACAACAAAGTGATTCAGTTTTAGATTCTTTTCCATTATAAGTCATTATAAGATACTGAATATAGTTCCCTGTGCTATATGGTAGGTCCTTGTTGTTTATCTATTTTATATATATTGGGTTGGCCAAAAAGTTTGTTGGAGTTTTCCCAGCCATCAGAGGCTACAGAAAAACCCGAACAAACTTTTTGGACAACCCAATAGTAATGTGTATCTGTTAATCCCAAATTCCGAATTTATCCCTTCCCCTCCCCCTTCCCTTGGTCTATAATAATTAACTGAGAATTATATGGTAATGAGATTCAGATTCTTTTCCATTATAGGTTATTACAAGATATTGAATATAGTTCCCTGTGCTATATGGTAGGTTTGTGTTGTTTATCTGTTTTATATGTAGTAGTGTGTATCTGTTAATCCCCATTTCCTAATTTATCCCTCCCCCACCCCTTCTCCCTGGTCTATAATAACTGAGAATTATATCGTAATGACGTCATATGACCACATCTGTAAGCTGCACCTGAAAAATCCCTTCCATTAAATGAGAGTTAAAAATAGCAGAGGGTTCGGTTCATGCAGTAGGATTTGTGGGGTTGAAGCTGGGGCGCTGGTGTGGTGGCAACCCCTGTTGCTGGTGACCATCCCTGTTTTGTCCCCAGCCACATTGCCATTCATGCAGAGAATGCCCATCTTGCTTTGGCAGGGCTTAGGGCTGACCCAGTAGAGCATGATACCAGCACATCCATTAGAAAGGGCCTGTTGGTGTTGTGAAGCAGGATTCTTGAAAATCCTGGGAGGAGATGGGCACTGCCATGGCCTATGGACTGCCTAACACATGATGTGGGGTCTGCAGAGGGGGAGGGACCATCTTGGGTCCCCTGTCGACCTCCCTCAGTGTCGAGGGCACACGAGGTAAAGGATGCCTGCTGTCACTCCATCCCACTGGGGCAGACTGGAGATGCACAGGTCCCCACATGCAGCTCCAGCCCAGGGCTTGGTGGTAGATTATGGGCGCCCAAGAGTCATCCTGTGATGATCTGAGGAGGGTCCACCGTTCTGGCTTCCTAATCTCATACAATCATGTGAAAGGATTGCCGCATCTGTCAGCAGGAGTGGTCCGCTTGCCAGGCCTCTCTCCTGGGAGGCTCCTGGAACAGGCGCCTGGTCACACAACAATCTGTAGGCATGAGTTCCAGAGCACCAGTGGGGAGGGGAGTCCGTGTGGGTCCTGCTTCTGGCTCGGAGTGTCCTGGCCAGACTGCAGTGCTGGCCCAAGTAGTCCCAGGCACCAGGCCCAGGTGGGCACTTAGAAAATTTTGAGGCAGTCACCCCAAAGTGGGGACCCCTCAGGCACGGGGCCTGGGGGAAAAGTCTCTGCTTGCCCAGGACTACGTGAGGCACTGCCTGCTAGAGTGGGAAGGACCTGGCAGTGATGAACTAGAGGTCAGAGACCTGGTTCTATTCTTTGCTCTGCTGACAAGCAGCTTTGTGACCATGAGCAAATCTCCTGAAGGTCTCTGAGGGACTGGTTTCATGGGTGTGTGATGAACGCAGCAGCACAGAGCCCTGCGCCTGGAGTTTAATGCTCTGTGGCCCCCCTCTTGAAATGTGTATGAATTTTCTCTTTGAATTTGTGTTTTGTAAGTGAAGTCTGTGGGACAGTGGAGTGTGCACTGGGGGCTTGGCTCATACACAGTCCCATCCCCTGCCACCTCCTCATCTCCTTTCCTCTCTGGGACTGGTTCGCAGCTGCCTGCTCACCTCACCCTCCAGCCCAGTGACCTCTGCTGCTGCTGCCCTCTGCCCCTGATGGGGGTCTGAGTGTGGGCGCAGTGAGAGGTACCATTGGGTGTGTATTCCCCCCAACACCGGGAGGGTCTGTCTTCATCCCATGAGTGTTTAATGCCCAAGGGAGTGTGACATTAAATAGCACGTAAAAAACCAAGCCAGGCCGAGAAAGAGGCTGCAGAAGAAAAGAAAATGATGCTTTTCCTGCTCTTTGAACAAAGGGTCCTATATTTTCATTTTGCACTGGGCCCTGCATCTTGTGTAGATGGTCTGTGTCTCTGAATCTCAGCTTCTCCTTTGTAAGAAGGTAGGGTTTGAATTAGATGATCTCTGAGGTACCGTCCAGGGTTCATATTCTTTTGCTGAAGGAACATCCATGGCCAATCACATTTCCCCAAAGGCAGTCTGTAGAGGCTAATTGGCCAGACCACAGTTCCCAGGGTTCAAAGGTCTCTGGTATGTCAGTTTTTTTTTTTTTATAAAGAGTTCTTTCTTTGTGTCAAAGAAAAATTGCAGCAGACAGAGTTAAAGAGGCAAGGAAGACTTTACTCGTGACTAATGCCATAGGGGAGAGAGATTGAACTTGACTGCTGAAACAAAAGGTGGAGAGTTTTAAGCACTGGGGATGAACTAGTGGAAAAGTACTGGAGGACGTTAGCGGGGAGGTTGGTTAATGTGATTAGGACATCTGTGATTGCTAGTTGTTGCTTCTGAAGGTAGTTGTCCCAAGGAGACTGGGAGAAAGGGGCCCGCTCTCTCTTTAGAAAATAGCATTTCGGGGCTTCCCTGGTGGCGCAGTGGTTGAGAGTCTGCCTGCCAATGCAGGGGACACGGGTTCGAGTCCTGGTCTGGGAAGATCCCACATGCCGCGGGGCAACTGGGCCCGCGAAGCCACAACTACTGAACCTGCGTGTCTGGAGCCTGTGCTCCGCAACAAGAGAGGCCGCGACAGTGAGAGGCCCGCGCACCGCAATGAAGAGTGGCCCCCGCTCGCCACAACTAGAGAAAGCCCTCGCACAGAAACGAAGACCCAACACAGCCAAAAATAAATAAATAAATAAATAAATTTATTAAAAAAAAAAAAAAAGAAAATAGCATTTCAAAGGATGCCTCCCAGGCCCTTGAAAAAAACTTTCCTGGTTTGTACAAGGGGCAGGTGGTTGGGAGACTTACATCTCAAAGGGGCAAGGAAAGAATTTACAGGTTTCTAGTTGACAAGAGTTTACAAGTTTCCAGCATTTTCTAGAGTAAATGCTCTAAGAGAAGGGAGGTTGGGGTTTCGTGCAAGAAGCAGCCTGTCTGAAGTGTAGCCAAGCAGAGGGAACGTTAAGGCTGTCTCAGACACGTGCTGTTGGAGGTGAGGACTGCAGGGAGCATTGCTCTAGCATCTTTTTAGGGGCAGCGGCTCTTCTCCCCCGACATTATGGCGCAGATGTGCTGAGAGGTGGTACCAAGCTCTGCGCCCCTCAGCAGGCCAGGGTTGTCTTCAGACCTCAGCCAGATCCTCCGTGGGCGCAGACATGGTTCCCGTATCTGTCTTGGCTTCTCCACGAATGGCCATCCATCTACCCTCTACCCTCAGCCCGTGGTTCTCTCTGACCCGTTTCCGAATCATGAGTCCTCAGCTCTGGGGCCGCTCTCCCCTCCCGCAGGCCTCCCAAGAGGTTTGGCATGAGCAAGCTTTCATAAGTATTTATTGCAGGGATAAGAGCCTCATGCCCCGATGGGTCCTTGGCTGCCGGGAGCTGACAGAGGAGGTAGTTTGTATGCTAATGCCGTTGATTGCCTGCATCTTCTGAGGATTCTGCTTTAGGCTTTTTATCTGCCCCTGGAGAGAGACCCAGGAGTTGTTACCCATCTGCCCTCCCCTTTCCCTCCCCTCTGTCCCAGCCCCCCACCTGGTCTTCCCAGAGAGACCCATAAAATTGTATTCAACTCATTATGTCCCAGCAAAGCCTGATCCTTCATTTCGAGAATAATGATCAAGTGTCCAGATTCAAATGTGGTGTCTGAGGCTGCGTTGGGGAGACTGATGAAGGGCCTGATATGAGCTGCCTGGAGGGCAGGGCTTGGGGCTGGTGCTGGGGGAGGATGTGAGGGGTGTAAAGGGAGAGTCCGGGCTCCCATGGACCATTCTTTTCTCTGGGGGGAGGGAGGCAAAGCCTTGATTTTGCGCTGAGTGTTTGTCCTGTGTCCCACACTCTGAGCATTGGGGGGGCAGTGCTCTTGTCAGTGGGAGTGCACCTTCTCACGGTGACTGGACTGAGAGTCCCGGATGTTGTAGGATCCGGTGCTTAATTCTACGGGAGTCTGTTAGATTCAGCTTTGCTGTTTCACCCTAATCCAGTGGTTCGTGGCCTTGGGGAGCATTCTCATTACTTGGGGAGCTGTAAAATTACAGATGCTTGGGTCACAGTTGCTGAGATTTGGATTTAATTGGTCCAGAGTTTGGCCTTAGCGTTGGGATTTTTAAATCTAATGTGCAGCCAAGGCTGTGAAACCCTACCCCACCCGAACGCTCCTGTATTAGTTAGAAGTGGGAAATGGAATTGCCAAGCGGGAGAGCCATTCCATTGTCTATGAGTTCTCTCCCCGGTAGAAAAGTCAACGTGGAGAGCAAAACCACTCCCAGAAAGGAGGGTAGCGTTCCTAGGAGAGGTGGGCTTTGTGGTGGTTAAGAACCCAGGCTCAGGTGTCACACGAACTTGGTTTATTTCCTGGTTCCCCTGCTTTGGGCCGTGTGGCAGGGAGCAAGTCACTTTACCTATGTTTCACCTTCATCATCTGTAAAAAGGGGATAATAATAGCTACCCCCGAAGAGCTGTTGTGAGGATTCAGAAACTGATAGAATGCATGTAAAGGAGCTGGTAGAGTGTGCTTACAGTGACTAAGGTTCTCTTTAAAAGTTAGTTGTTATTATCATAGTAAAACCTGGTGTCTTGGAGCTTGGATGGCCTGGTGTTCAACTCTCCTCTCTGGGGTGATAATTAATAATGCTGCCTAATGATGCCCTTACTATTTGCTGAGCATGATTCTAAGCCCTTTACCTGTATTAACTGAGGCACAGAGAGGTTACGCGACATGCCCAGGGCCACAGCTGATGAATGGGGTGGGCGGCAGGATTTAAAGCAGCCAGTCTGATTCCAGGGCTTGTCCCTGACAACCACACTTTACAGCATCTCCAGCTACACAGGTCTTCTCACCACGTGGCCCAGAACACCTGGGCATGATCAGAGCCCCTCTCCCCTGGTCAGTGTTGGCAGAAGCCTTGAAGGAGGGACGTGTTCACAGAAATGTGATCCTGTGTGGAGAATCTAGAAAAGGAAGCATGGCTTTTTATGGCAGCATTTTGCCAAGCCATTGATTAGATCACAGCCTTCGTTAGCTGCATGCCTATCCCGAGGATTGCTCTGGTCACCTTGATCAGACCTGGCTGTTTTCCAATCTCCAAGCTATTGCTCCAGGCATGGGCACTTATATAAGCAGATGGCCAGGCTCGTCTACTTTCTGGCAATCTTCACGTGGCAAATTGACTTAGCAGATTTTTGACGCTGATATTTTAAATGCTAATAATCAGCTCTGCAGAAGATGGTTCCTGATAAGGGCCTCTCTGTGCTGGTTGCCCACAGCGATCAGCCCACCCTAGAGTGTTAATTTTAGGGTGCCTTGAATGCTCACCACCTCTAAAGTGTACTGAGAGATAGTTTACATACATCCCATCTTGTTTATAAGGAAGTGTTTGAAAGTAAATTACCTTATAAACAATATAACACTCTTCTGGGAGGAGGGTCTTTTCCTTGAACTTATTCCCAAATATTTGTATAGACATGTATGTAGACAGAAGCCCCACAGGCTCTGCAGAAAAGTGTGGATAATTGAGATCCTTACAGGAGAGCTGCATGTAATCCACTTTATCAGAATTGCACGGAGCCTTTTTGCCATACGTGGGCCAGTTCACATTATTGGTGCAAGTTTGGTTCTACCAGAGCTGGCAGAGGAGATCAGAAAGATTCTTCATGCCAACACCCAGCCCCGTCCTCAGATCCCTCCTCCCTGCTCCTCGGGGCCATTTGCAGAGAGGGTGGAGGAGGAGGGCAGGGCCGGAGGAGGCCTCTGCTGAGACTGTCCCTGGGCTGGAGTGGGAGGCCGTGAGGAGAACCGAGCATGCACCTGCCCCTTGCCACTTTCCCATCCACTTCCCACACTTGGCTTTATCACTGCATCTGCCAGCAATTATTCTGACTGAAAACTCTCTCCCTCGAAAGAGTCTTCTAGGATTTCAAGGAAGAGAGAAAGCCTGGGACTCCAGGACCGGCTGGGTGTTATCTTCATGGTTGACTTCTGTCCTTCTGTGCTTCTCTCTTTCCCTCTGTCATTTTGGGCATCCCTAACTCTTCCTTCCCAGCCCTCTGAGAGCTGAAGGCCAGCCCCTCATCCAAGGCACACCTGCAGGTAGCACAGAAGAAGGAACAAATATTTGCGTAGAGCCCATCATGCACCAGGTGCTGCTAAAAGCTCCCTTGGGCATTATATTATTCCATAAACTCATTAGAGGTGAGAAAACCAAATCTCCAAGAGGTCTAAACATTTCCCCAAGGCAAACAAACAGCTATTTTCAGTAAAGCCTGCATTCGAATCCGGGTCTTTGGGCTTCAAATCTAGTGCTCTTTTCCATTCACCACGTAGTCTCCGGGTTCTGGCTACTGATGTTAAACATTAGATGATCCTCAGCGGATGCCTTCTGGTCTGCATCCCCTGCCCCACCTCTGTTCTGTCTACCTGGGGCAACCTCCGCGGCTCCCCTACCCGTTAGTGTCCTTTCCCCTTGTGGCCCAAGGAGAAGGGATCCAGCAGGGAAAGCGTGGGGAAAGCTTGCCGTCCATCAGAGTTGGGGACCCTGGCTGGGACACTCACCGGGCCAGAGTATAATTGGCTGGGAACCTGGCAGTGCCCACTCCAGCCAGTGTGGTTCCCTGTCTGCCTCTTTTAGCTTTGCAGGGAATTCCAGGAACTCCAAGTAACAAATGACAGCAAATTGGGAGCTGAGTAACATAGCAACTGCAAATGTTATCAGTCAGGCGACCCTCAGAAGCTGGCTGCCATTCTAGGGGAGATTATTGTTTATCCAAGTAAATACCAAACCCTCACCATGGTGGTTTGTGTAGCAGAGAATGAAGAAGCTCTATCATTTCTGCCTAGGAGTACTCAGAGCAGTGGAGGTTAGGGATTTTTACTCCTTTATTAAAAATTAAGGTGCTTTTGAGTGTGTATGTTCGTGTTCAGTGGGTAGTGCTGACTTTTCAATGCAAGTCCTTTGTTCTTTAGTGGAGAAGCTGGTGTAGCCGAATTAGCACGGAACTGAGAGCTGGGCCCTGGGCTTTCATTCTGGTTCTACTGTGAGTAAGCTGTGTGACCTGGGACAAGTAACTTATCCTCTCTGGGCTTTAGGAAGGGGATTGGAGTAAGAATGAAGGATGGTGTATTAGTCTGCTCAGGCTGCCATAACAAAATACCACACACTGGGTGGCTTAAACAACAGAGTTTTATTTTTTCTCAGTTCTGGAGGCTAGAAGCCCAAGGTCAAGGTTTGGTTTTCCTGAGGCATTTTTTCCTGGCTTGCAGATGGCTTCCTTCTCATTGTGTCCTCACGTGGCCTTTCCTCTGTGTGCATCTCTGGTGTCTCTTCCTCTTCTTATAAGGACACCAGTCATATTGGATCATATTGAACCTCGTTGAATCTTAGTTACTTCCTGAAGGGCCCTATCTCCAAATATAGTCACGATGGGGGTTTGGGTTTCAACACATGAAATTTGGGCAGACGTAATCCAGCCCATAATAGATGGTTAGTGACTCTTCCGCTCCTAAACTTCGAATCTCTTTTCTGAGGACTAGCATAGCTCTCTTTCATTTACTCCAGAAAACTGAAACAGGAACCAAGGATTTCCTTCCATCCCTGCAGGGGCTCAGCACCTGTCTCGCTCTCCTGAGCTGGGACCCCACTCAGAGACTGGGGGCAGGTGGCCCAGCAGGCTGTAGGACACCTCCCTGGGGTACCACTTGCTCTGTGCTTGTCAGCCTTCCCAGACCCCTCCCCAGAGTTCTCTGCTGCCCTCTCCTGCTGTCATTGTCACATGTGTATCTGACAGGGACCCTCAGAGCCTATTCTCCCAGGTCAGGTGTGGGCTCCTCCCACTGCTTGTCACTTTGTAGCCGGAAATTTTCTGTCCTGGGCTCCCCTCGTCGTCTGGGCAGGGCGTGGGCCAGGAACACCCTCTTCTATGGACAGTTTCCAAAGCTGGGATCTGACCAGTAAGGGCTGGAATCAGGGATCTCCCGCCATCTCAAGAAGGGTGATGGCAGGAAGATCTCATTAACACCTTTCCACAAAGGGGAAAAATAATATTTCAGCGTGTTCCCGTTGTGTCTTCAAGCGGTGATAAGGTGCCACCAAAGTGCCAGTCTGAGCTGCGTTCAAATGAAGGATTATTCTGATAAGATGGAGAGAAGAGATGCTCGGGGGGAGGGGACCCTCTGGAGGGGGGCAGTGCTGGCTTAAGGTTATTAAACAGGAAATGCCTGGCCGCGGTGGATCAAGGGGAAATTACACATTCTGTCACATTTGCTTATTGAATCCCAGTTCTATTGAAGCTCGAAAGGGGAAAAAAAGAATAACGCCACCCCCATCAACCTCCTTGTAGCCCTTATTAGATTTCACAACCTTTCAATATGAAAATGCTAGTGCGGATGGCAAAATTCCTTGTCAGTTTTTAATATCAGTAAGGGATTGTGGTATGAGGCTTAAGGGAGATGGAGGTGGGAGTGGGGAGGGGGTACAGACCGTCCACAGAGTCGCCTGCGTACACAGCCGTAGCTGTCTTTGCTTCTTAGAGCTCGTTGCAAGCGCAGTAGCTCCTGTCCTCACGCTTAGGAGGACACTGCCGAGATGAGGGTGACCATCTCGGGGGGACCACATGCCCCTCTGGGCTTCACAGCGAGAGCCACTGAACCCCACACTCAGGTTGAACCTCCCCTCAGACTCTGTCATCAGCTGCTGCTCTAACAAAGGACCACAGGCTGGGTGGCTTAAACAACAGAAAACTGTTGTCTCATGGCTCTGGAGGCCAGACATCCAAAATCAAGGTGTCGGCAGGGCCACACTCCCTCTGAAACCTGTAGGTGAGAATCTTTCCTCGACTCCTCTAGCTTCTGGTGTTCGCTGGCATTCCGTGGCCTGTAGATGTATCACTGTAACTGCTCTTTTGTCATCACGTGCCTGTTTTCTGCCTCTGTGTCACTCTCCCCTTCTTATAAGGACACCAGTCCTATTGGACTAAGGATCACCTGACTCTGGTATCACCTAATCTTAATTAATTGCATCTGCAATGGGCTTATTTTCAGATAGGGTCACATTCTGACGTCCTGGGGGTTGGGACTTCAACAGAGCTTTTCTGGGGACACAGTTCAATCCCTCACAGGTGTCTTCGTTTGGATTCCCCACAAAGCCAACCCTGAGACACGTAGTATTTTGGCACAGGTAGTTTGTTTGGGAAATGATCCCAGGATGCAGGCGAGGGAGAAGGGGCAGTAAAGAGTGAGTTAATGAGTGGGTTGTCACTGTGGGTGATGGGGTCTCAGTCCCTCTGGAATTCTCTGAGAGGCCATGGAAACAGGCCTTGGAATTATCCCTGGGGGCAAGGAAGTGGGGTGTCTATTCCTCAGGTGAGGGTCACTCGGAAAGCATAAGCTCCTGGCACTTAACACCTGCCTCAGAAGGGGCTGAGGAAGCTCCTGCAGGATGTTGTCAGCAGGGAGATGGAGGAGGCCTCGCTGCCCAGGAATTGGCTCCAGGGGCCCCCAGGCAAGGTTGAAGGGACAAGGGCAGGGAAGGCTTTTTGGCAGGGACTGCTCACCAGACCGAATGAGCCTGGGCCAGAAACTTAGACATTTAAGCAGGTCAGCCTGATGTGACCTCTGTCCTGCTGTCAGGAGTGGATCCTTTCCTATTCGCTGTGACCAGGCTTGTTCTTCTGGGGCTGAGCTCCTGGCTGGTCTCCTGATAGATATCCTGGTTCTTCCAGGCTGGGGGTCCTGCCTGGACACCTGCTTCTCCTTTCTGGGAATAGCAGTCCTGTCCCCAGTCTCTGACTCTGAGTGTCAGGTAAAACTACTGTCCAACCCTGGTCCAGCCCAGGCCCAGAACAGGATGGTCTCTCAGTGAATTGCCACCATGAGGTCTGTCTCCCACCTCTCTCTCCTGTCTTTTCCACCTTGTGGGGGACTGTTTCTGTCCCCAGCACAGATGACATCCATCTCTTCTCCTGGAGCCACCTACTTGGTGAGCTCAGCCGTTTAAGGATTTGGGGAGAATAGGGTACTAAAATCAAAGAGAAGGCTCTAAGCCAAACATTTCCGGAAATCAGCCGAGGAGAGAGGAGAGGCCCTTCAGGGCCTGCTCTGGGCCGCTGACTGCCTCCCGGCCCGCCCCTGCTGCTCTGCTCCAGGCCCCGCTCCGTGCCCTTCTGGCCGCGAGGCCCAGGTGTGCTGGGAGCCCACAGGTGCTGTGCAGCCCTTGCCCTCACCCCCATCTTCCGAGTCTTGACTGTCCTGCCCTCTGGGTACTGGTGCTAGTTTCTCTCCTGGTCCGTTCACATGCAGAATACCCCACAGTGATCAGCAAGTCTGTGTAAAAAACTCGAACAAAGCCTTGAGGTCTTCAGGAAGAGTTGGGTCCTGGCACAGGGGTATGTGGGTCACTTCTTTAGCCATCTTTGAGGCTCAGCAAGGGGAGGACAGAGGCAAAGGAGTAAAAGATAATCTTCACGAGTGGGCTGTACATGGACGGCCACGAGAAGCACAAAGGGCTAGGAGTCTGGAGACCTAGGTGCTAGTCCTGCATCTGTAAAGTTGCTTTTATTTGATTTTATTTTATATTTCATATCATTTCAACAGTCGTCCCTCGGTATCCACAGGGATTGGTTCCAGGACCACCCCACCTCCCCCATTACCAAAATCCCTTAATAGAAAATGGCATAGTATTTGTATAAAACCTACACACATGCTCCCGTATACTTAATTACTTATAATACCTGACACAATGTACATGCTGTGTCTATAGCTGCCTCTCTGTGGGAGATTCAAGTTTTGCTTTTTGGAACTTTCTGGAATTTTTTTCCTGAATATTTTCCATCTGTGGTTGATTGAATTCGCAGATGCAGAACTCGCAGATATGGAGGGCTGACTGTATTTTATTTTTATTTATTTATTTTGGCCACACCACACGGCTTGCGGGATCTTAGTTCCCCGACCAGGGCATTGGACCTGGGCCACAGCAGTGAAAACGCCGAGTCCCAACCACTGGACCACCAGGGAATTTCCTTTATTTTATTTTTTAAAAACCTCTTGTGCCTCAATTTCCTCTTTGGCCAGAAGAGGAGAATAACCTACCAAAAAGCCCAGCATCCTCCAGGGGTGCTGTGACAATAAAATGAGATAACTTCTCTCCTCAGCAAAGTGGTCCTTCGCTGACATGTAAAGCCAAGTTATTGTGAAGTTGATAATGGGATAGAAAACTAATTGACCTAACTTGGAAGAAGGCTGTGGCAGGTGAGTGATCCAGGTAGCATGACATGTCTACCTTGAATATATGAGGTGTTGAGACACGTAGAGGAAGGTCTGGGCGAGGTTGGGGAGGAGGTTCTGCTTCCCATGAGCGGGTGACCTGCCTGTCAATTCTGCTGATCGCCTGCCTTTCCTGAACACTCCACTCCACCTGCCACCTCTGCCCCGGGGAGGGCTCCAGGGGCCCCTCCCCCGCCCCTCCGGGGAAACACACACAGCACGTCCGTCACCCCCTTCTTCCCATCCTCAGCAAAGCCACAGCCTTAGCATCAGAACCATCTCTGCGTGCTCACTGCTAAGTCTGAGAGGGGCTGATGGAGGGGAGGGTCCTTCTGGGAGTGGAGTTTGTGAGATGGGAGTAGGAGTGAAGTGGGGATGGTCCAGTAGTGATCCTTTGTCTCCTTTCTGAGAAATGGGGAGAATCATGTGGAAACCAGTCTGCTTTGACCTCATCATTTCATGTAGGCCTCCTATTTTTCAGTGCCAGTAGAGGCTTATCCATCTGAATTAGTTCAAGTTGATTGAAACGATTTTACACCAGGTCTTTTTTGATACATAATTTTTGCTTTCGTGTTAACTTGAAAAACTAGGCTTTGGGGACAGATGTGAAACATCACCCTCCCAATTTCTTTTTTTTCTCTCTTTGTAAATTGAAGTATAGTCGGGTTACCATGTTATATTAGTTTCAGGTATACTCCATTTAACTCCATTATATACTCCATTATACTCCATTTAACTTACTACAACATAATGGCTGTATTTCCCTGTGCTGTACAATATACCCTTGTTGCTTATTCATTTTATACATATTAGTTTGTGTCTGGCCGTCCCAATTTCTTGCTGAACAAACTGCGCACATCTGAGTGGGGCTCAGTTAAGGGCTGAGCGGAGCCCACTTACTTGGTGCCCTTGTGAGAAGCCCCTTCATGGAATTTGGACCTACGTCCTTAGCCTCATGGGAATGTCTGTCCGGCCTGGGGCAAGCAAGTCAACTGTGGCGGGTCTGAAGGTTATTCATGCACATGTCTGATTCCCCACTCGCTGGGAGCTCCTCAGGGACTGGACCTGTCCTTCTTGGTGTCCTGGGAATCCTGCACAGCGTCTGGTCATGTCAGCACTTCCCGTATGTTAAGTGAGTCAAACCCTGCCTCTTGGCTCTGGAAACTGGAGGCCCCATTGAGAACCTGGGGGGAAGCCAGGTTGACAGCTGAGCAGCCCTCTCCCAGGAGCAGCCTTATAAATCTGTTCTCATTAGCAAGAGGCCCTGCGGGGAGGGGGGCGAGAGTGGGTGGGTGTATGTGTGCCGGAGTGCTGGGGAGAGCTCTGCCATTAACCTGTCAGCGCCCGCTCGCATCTATGATGTGTTGCTTCTGCTTCTGGGCAGGCTGGGTTTGCAAGTGGGGGCTTCTCAGGACCCTGGAGAAATCCTGACCCTGAACCCCAGTGTCCTGTGAACCTACACAGCGCCCTGTCCAGACGGTCGTGCGTCCCTTGCTCAGTTCCGTTTTCAGGTGCACTAATTGGCCTTTTTGCGTAAGGGATAGAGGAAGAGCTGAAAAGTTCTGCCCATCTTTGGTGGCAGGTTTTCTTTGTTCTGAGCGCTCTATTGGGGTCACAGCAGGTAGCCTCAGCTGCAGTTGACATTGGCCCTTGGCCTTTAGATCAAAGGACTTTTTTGCCAGACAAGTGAGAAATTAAAAAAAAAAAAACTGCCTCTCCATCTCACTCAATGAAGTACAGGTTAGTGCCACAGATGCAGCATTCAGGACCTTGCAGATACGAAGTCTCCAGCATGGGAGCCTCCCTTCCCATCCACTCAGCCAGCTCTCAAGGTGTGTCCACTCCCAGCGTGAGGCAGCCAGAGTGACAGGTCGGCTTCTGCTGCAGCTCTCGGAGGCTCAGAGCCCACACCAATACCCACCGACAGCCTCCACGGTAAAACACGCTTGTTTCCTCCTCCCCATTTCCTAATATTCTATTAAACTTGTATACCATTATGATAATAAAACATATTCCCTTTGGTGAAGGGCACACGACACTAGTTTAGGCATAAGAGGCAATAAGGGGACACAATAAAAGAGCCAAGATTAAAAGAAAATACAAATGAAAGGGGGCTGATCTCAGGAGGGGGACGCTACTAAATGCTCTGCTAGAGCCTGAGCTTAGACTGGCATTATTAGCATCGTTACTGTTATGGTGTTAGCTTCAAAGTGTAAAAAACTTCATTATCTCCGTATTTATCCTTTAAAGATTTTTATTAACTGCGAAGGCAGGTCTCAGCTCTTTTCTTTGGGGCCCAGATCTACACGAATTCTCTGATTGGCTCCAGCTGCAGTTGCCAGACAGGTGACGTGAAGGGGAAGCAAATGATATGCAAGGCCCGTGGGGGCCCATCTGCGGACTCGATGGCTGTGGAAGCACCGGGCTTCTTGCTAAGTACCCTTGACTTTGTACAATCACTGCCCAGGGTCTACTCAGGGTCCCCGAAAGTTCCTCTGAGCAACAGAATGAACTACTCACAAAATACTCTGGAAATATTTTTGTTTTGAAGACAGCTTTGTTTGCCATCACTTGGAGAATAGCATTTCTTCTTCCAGTTTTATTGAGATATATTGACATATGGCACTGTGTAGGTTTAAGGTGTACAGCATAACGATTTGACTTAACATACATCATGAAATCATGACCACAATTAGTTTAGTGAACATCCATCATCTCATATAGATGCAAAATTAAAGAAATAGGAAACAAATTTTTTTCCTTATGATGAGAAATCTTAGGTTTTACTCTGTTAACTTTCATATATAATGTACAGCAATGTTAATTATAGTTATCATGTTGTACGTTACATCCCTAATACTTATTTATCTTAAGATTGGAAGTTTGAACCTTTTTACTACCTTCATCCAATTCCCCCTCCCCCACTCCCTGCCTCTGTAACCACAAATCTGATCTCTTTTTTCCTGTGAGTTTGTTTGTTTTGTTTGCTTTTGAAGTATAATTGACCTGCAACACTATGTTAGTTCCTGGTACAGAACATAGTGATTCAGTATTTCTATACATTTCAAGATGATTGCCATGATAAGTCTAGTTACTATGAGAGTAGCATTATTTTTTAAAAATATTTATTTATTTATTTGGTTGCACGGGGTCTTAGTTGTGGCAGGCGGGCTCCTTAGCTGCAGCTCACTAGCTCCTTAGTTGTGGCACGTGGGCTCCTTAGTTGTGGCCTGTGAACTTTTAGTTGTGACATGCATGTGGAATTTAGTTCCCTGACCAGGGATTGAACCCAGGCCCCCTGCATTGGGAGTGTGGAGTCTTATCCACTGTGCCACCAGGGAAGTCCCCGAGAGTAGCATTTTTAATACTAAGAATATACAAGCAGATTGTTTCTGCTGGGACCTGAAGGGCACAGAGGAGTTGGAGAGAAGGGTCCCCACTAAAGACATGGACTTGAATCTTCCTGTCCTACTGGCATCAAGTCATGAAAAAGTCAAGTTCAAATCCAGCCCCCACCTCTGTGTTGATACATTACAGAACTTACATAAGCCTTAGTTTCTTTTTCTGTAAAAAGTATGAGAATAATAATAGGTTGTTATAAAGATGAAAAGGGATTATATTTGAAAAAATGCTTTGCACAGTGCTTAGCACATGGAAAGCTCTCAATAGAATGTTAGATTTTATCATTACTGCCCTCCTAGTGTGAATTGATGCAAGTCCTTATAGCTCTCCTTCTTGTAAAATGAGGACAGCAGTACGTGCCATAGAGAGTTGTTTGTATTAAGTGAACTAATGAAGTGAAATAAGGCATGAAATGAAGTAAATGATAAAATATCTAAAGTATCAGCCTTCACCAGGTGAATGGTGCAGCTTGCCCCCAAGATCCAGCACATGAGTTACCGTAATGAAATAGAAATGTACTGTTTGATCAAGCCTCTCATACATTTTCCTACAAAAACATAACTCTTTGTCAGTATAACTACCAGTTCTTAATTATGAGATAAAACAAGGGGAACAATATAGAACAATATTAAGAGAAATAAAAATGTCTGTCTTCAAATTAAGTACCTTTTCATCTCATCCTCTTAGGCCATTAATTACCACTTTAACCTCATCTTGGTCTCCCTACTCAACTACAAGGAGAATACTTAACTTCCTTTTGGTGGTTCAAGTGTCAAAAATGTCCTCAGCCTGGTGCAGAGTTTTTTCAGAAAATCACTTCTAACTCCTCTCCTGCTGATCCGTCTAATAACCCTACTTAAGTTTTATCGGAGGAGGCAAAGTGTTAAGTGTTTCATCACTTCTTTAATTAGTTCTAGAGGATAATAACAGCTTCTTCACAAAAATAAACCATTTTTCAAAAAAAATTTCTTTAAGTTTTGCTTCTAGAACGTCTCCTATTTCTCCTTCTCTCTAGCTAACTAATTTAGAGCGGTGCTAGAATATAATATAATAATAATAGCAGCCAACATTTTGGTGAGCACTTACGTATTGGCAGTTAGTTTTCTAAGCATTTTACATTTTAAATCTTATTTAATGATTACAAAAATCCTGTGAGGTAGTTTGCTACTACTCCCCTTTTAAAGATGAGGGTACCGAGGCTCAAAGAGTTGAAGGAGCTTGTTCAAGGTCCTTGCAGAGCCAGGATTTAAATGTGGGTGGCGTCACTCAGAACCTGTCCTTAACCACTGGGCAGTGATGTCAGGCACTGTGCATGCATCCAGACATAAATAGGAAAGGTTATAGCCTGCCAGTAAGGATGCCCAGAACCTTATAGCTGAGAAGTGGCAACCAAGGCCATGCCCCACGATGCGTCCCCAGATCAAGTCCGGTGAGGGATGCTTGCATTCGAATCTGGCTCTCCCAGACTGCGCCCTGTGCTCTGTCGCTGAGCTCTACCCACTCCCCGCACCCTGCCTCGGCCTTCCCTTGGTTGCTCCCACACACTGCAAACAGAGGAAAAAAAATCCCTCAAAGGCTGAGTTTTTGCACTTATGACAGGGCTTTCCCAGGCAACTCTTTTTCTCTTTCTTTACCAGCATGTCTTTTACATTAATGGAAATTTTGGAAAATCATGCCTCTCTGCCAATTATAAAAAGGTCTTTGATTTTTTAAAAAATGTTTGTCCCAGAGACTTATGAAAGGAACCCATTTTTTTCCCTTCAGAATAGTTTCCGTATGAGAATAATACAGGAGAGCTTGAAACCAGTTATTCCATGCACACTAATTAAGAGATTTGTTTGTTTGTTTTCAAATAACAGAAATCAGTGCTGGCTGGTTTAAGCAAAAGGGGAATTTTTTGGAGGGAGAGTGGGAAGTCTCATGGCTCAAAGAAACATGTTAAACAACCAAGACCAGAAAGGGGAAAAACCTGGGGTGTGTCTGGAGACCCCACGAGGGTCCTGGACCTCCTCCCTCCCCCTGGTCACTGCCATTGTGTAAGTCAGTGCCCGCCTTTCCCCGCTGGGGATCTGAATACCCCAAAAGATGAATCCCCAGTGGGAAGAGAATGTAATTGGCCCAGGTATACTTCCGGGCCTACAAGTGGATGCGTCAGCCATGGCCAGGTGCAGGGTCAAATCTCCATGTTCCAGGACGACACCCAGACAAGGGAGGATCGCTCTGAGCGGGTCACCACCCCTTTGTGTTTGCGCCATTGTGGTTTCTTTACTTTGCCTTTATGACGAATCACATGGCCCAAGATGTACAGCCTATTGGAGAGCTTGTCCCTGGAAGAAGAGACAGAGAAGGTCACCGGAGCCTAGAAAGCCTTTTCTGTCCTCTTTCTTCTTTATGCTACCCCTACCATAGGGAGAGCTCGACAGTCCAAAATCCCCAGTGTTCAGAGCAAGCAGTATTGGCCAGTGAATGTCTCCGTGGTGTCTTCAGGTAGTTTGGTAACAAGCTAACTGAGGCCAGGTCTGCCTTCCCGCCTCAGCAGGAGGAGCTGTGTGCACCTGACTTCCTCAGCCTCCATACTCTCCAGGTGCCCCACAGCCAGCATTCCCAGCGACTCTTGTGAATAGCTGGTACCCAGACTGAGAGCATTTGGCACCCAAATTCAGGCGGGTCCTAACTTACTTTTAAGGTCCCTGTCATGCTTGCCCCATTAGAGGAGAACCTCAGGGTGTGGGTCCCTCTGCTGATGCACGGTCCCGCCCTGTATCAGTCTGCAGCCCAGCCCCAGCATTGCCTCTGCGCAAGACGCTCAGGGAATGCAGGACCCGTGCAAGACCGGCCCCTCCTTCCATGAGCTCCGGGCGACACCAAGCAACGCTGGCTGGTGCTCACCTCAAGCCTTTGGCTCGACCCTAAGTCCAAGGTAGTGTGTTAAACTTAGCCCAAGCCTGGAGTGTGGGGGAATTATTAAGGGAAAGGGGCATCAATAATTCCAAGTGACTGCAACTCTCAGTGCTGGGTGGAGCCTGAGTTCTCAATCCGGTAGGGCTTTAGGAGATGATGCAAATGAATACTGAATCCAGGAGCCAATCTGGGGGCTTCCATAGCCTGGGAGAAACTGCCCTTCTTGCCCCAGGTCTGTCAGTAAACTTAGCACTTAAGTCACTCCCGTAAATTCTTCGTATACAGAGGTGTAATGATATCTACCCCATCTTGGAGAGGTTTTATGAGATGAAAAACAAAAGTCAGAAGTGCTGTCAATTTTGAGTTCTTGTTGGTTTGAGGAAACTGAGTCATGGAGCTGTTCCCCAGGCTGGCCCTGAATGTGGAGGAATGGATTCAGGCCTTGGAATACAGCAGTAGAGATGGGACAATGAACTGTCCCCACGGTCCCTTTGCTGTACTTTGTAGTTAAAGGTGACTGTGACTTCTGCTAACTTTTCTCAGGATAACAGATTTCTCTGAGCAGAACTGTAGCCATAATAACTTAGCAGGCTCCACTGGATCAATAACTCTGAAATCTAAGGGCCATTCAGTCGCTAAAGGCTTTTTATTTAGTCTTTGTGTTTGGTATTAATGTTATCCCCATGGCATCTAAATGGCAGAGCTATTTATGGATTGGAAGTCAATCTGACAGTGTGACTTCTGGCCATCCATCATGGGTAAGAGAGAAAAATCCAGGTGAGCAAAACTCCTAGGGTAAGCAGGACAGATGGGGATATTTAATGCTTGCTGATGCCATGAATTCAACCTAATTTCTTTGTAAGCAATAGTAGTAAAGGGCAATAGAGAAAGAGCATCATTCTTTGAAAATAATAGAGATCCAGTACTCAACTTTGGACCTGAGTTAATCTGAGTTAACATCCGCAGAATCTAAGTTACTGTAAAGACCACACTGTGATGTGTACTGGTACTTCTCAACCTTTTTTTAATTTTGAGTATGTGGATTCTTTTAATTGAAAAAAAAGAAAAAAGGCCTCACCGTGGGAGTAGCTGTACTCTGAGTGCTCACTGATAGAGAAAACATATAGTTACTATAGGGGACACTGTATTTAGTACCAGTTTTCAAACAGTTTGTAGTTAATTCATTAAAAGAGCACACTTGAGAAACAGTGCATATCTGATTGAGACATAATTTCTCTTCAGTCTGTGGACTCGACGTATACATGGCTGCTAATGACAACAACACACCTGACACTTTTTTGAGTGCTTGCCCCGCCCCAGACACCATTCTAGGCATGTTAAAGACATCGTCTCATTTACTCCCCAAGACAACTCTGGGAGGTAGGTAGCAAACACTATTCTTGTTTTACAGATGAGGAAAATGAATATCACAGATGCCAAGTAACCTGCTCTAGGTCATTTAGCTGGAAAGTGATGGGACACACGCTGGTCCCTGGGTTATCTAACGCTATTGTCCAGTATTATCAGCATCATCAGCTGTGGTCTTTGAGACTCTTCTATTTATTTATTTTTTTATTGACTTGCAGTTGATTTTCAATGTTGTGTTAATTACTGTTTCTGTTGTACAGAAAAGTGATTCAGGTATATGTGTGTATATATATATATATATATATATATATATATATATATATATATGTATATATGTTTGTGTATATATATATATATATATATATGTATATATATACATTCTTTTTAAAAAAATTCTTTTCCATTATGGTTTATCCTAGGAGATTGGATATAGTTCCCTGTGCTATACATTAGGACCTTGTTGTTTATGCATTCTAAGTGTAATAGTTTGCATCTACTAACCCCAAATTCCCAGTCCACCCCTCCTCCTCCTCCTTGGCAACAACATTTTCTTCTCTAGGTCTGTAAGTCTGTTTCTGTTTCAGAGATAGGTTCATTTGTGTGATATTTTAGATTCCACATATAAGTGATATGATATGGTATTTGTCTTTCTCTTTCTGACTTACTTCACTTAGTATGATAATCTCTAGTTGCATCCATGTTGCTGCAAATGACCATATTTCATTCTTTTTTATGGATGAGTAGTATTCTATTGTATATAGGTACCACATCTTCTTTATCCATTCCTCTGTTGATGGACATTTAGGTTGTTTCCTTGTCTTGGCTATTGTAAATAGTGCTGCTATGAACATAGGGGTGCATGTATCTTTTTGAATTAGAGTTTTGTCTGGATATATACCCAGGAGTGGGATTGCTGGATCATATGGTAATTGTATTTTTAGTTTTTTGAGGAACCTCCATACTGTTTTCCATAGTGGTTGCACCAACTTACATTCCCACCAAAAGTGTAGGAGGGTTCCCTTTTCTCCACACCCTCTCCAGCATTTGTTATTTGTAGACTTTTTAATGATGGCCATTCTGACTGGTGTGTAGTGATACCTCATTGTAGTTTTGACTTGCATTTCTCTAATAATTAGCAATGTTGAACATCTTTTCATGTGCCTATTGGCCATCTGTATGTCTTCTTTGGAGAAATGTGAGACTCTTCTAATACAGAGCCTTCCAAAGAGATAATGTGGAGGTCGGGTGGTGGGTAAGAGCTCTGATGCTTGGCTTAGCATCTTTTGAAGTCTACCTCTCAGGTAGGAGCGTGTGCCAGCCTCTCTTGACTGCACATCCTACTTTATTCTCTTCTCCTCTGTCTTCTTCCTTGATCTTTTCCACTGGCTTTTACAAGTGCAGGTTCAGGAGGGAGAGAGATGACTGGTCATAGTCAGGTGGGGGGGGCACAGAGGGTTGAAGGAGTATCAGGGATTTGGATGGAGTGTTGTCTCTCTGAATCTTACTTTTCGCCATCCCGCTCCTACAAGGTTCCTGATGGAGGAAGGGTGTTCACAAGGAACAGTAGTCAAATGGGAAAACATACCATTTTAGTAGCGGCTTGGCAAAGCTCCTGATTACTCCAAAGGCAGGCCTTCTCTGAAAAAATGCAGTTTGGAAAATATGAGATTGGACAAGAGGCCCGAGTTTGGCTTCCTCTTCCCTGTTCCTTGAACCTAAAATATAAAACATTCTGTAGAAAATTCTGAGACTGCTCTTTTTTAAAACCAATCTCATGAAGCATGAATGGCTGGGTTGTTTTTGTATGTGGGCATCTACTATATTTGTCTTGATTTCTTTTCTGGCAAGGGCTCTGCCATTTCCTTCGGGAAACTTCCTCTCTTCCATTTCTTGTCCTTCTGGTAGAGGCTGCTAATTCCAGTATTTGTGCCTCCCCCATCATGGATGCATTGATTGAGCCAATAAATACGGATGTGGCTCAAGCAAGGCTGGTCTATGGACTGGGAGAAGGAAGTCTTCCTCCTGCTTGAATGTCACCAGTGGAAGTTGTGTAAGATGGGGCCATCTGAGGCCCCTGTCCATTCCATGCAAGAACACGTGCAGTAGGAAAGAACTTGGGAGTCAACACGCAGAGAGGAGCAGAGTTGAGAGATGAAAGGACTGGAGAGAGAGAACTAGCAAGCTGGACTGGGAGTTAGAAAATCTGAATTCTTGCTACTGACAAGCATAGGATTCTCTGTAAGGCACTTAGAATTCTCCCGAAGCCTCAGTTTCCTCATCTGGAAAGTGAGAGCGTTGGATCCAGTATCCATTCCCTTCCATCTGGCTCTTCAGTGCAGAGCCTGTGAGCACGCTCAGCAGAGGTCGCTTCTTTTCTTGGAGCCTTTGATCCCATGCAGTACTCACCTTAGCCTTCTTCCCAGACAATTCCAACCACCCTTCCCCTCCTTTCCCCTCCTCTGCCGACTGCTTAGATGAACAAGCACCTGCTTGTTTTGGAAACGGGAATGAAAGGAAGGGTTTCTTTGCAAACTTTTTTTTTGCCATCAGAGCTCAGGAACATTTAAATAGCCTCCACGCCGTACTGTCCTCTGTGGCCCACCATGGGACCACCTTGCCCTCACCTTGCCCAAGACCCGAGCTGCCCTTGAAGAGTTTCTAATGACCCCACCCTATTTTCTGAAGTCCACTTTATAGCAGTCGACGCAGAGCAGGGTCCCAGGACTTTGATGGCCATGGCTCTGAAAGGTACCTTCTAATTTAAACGTTCAAGCTGGGAGCTGAGTGGTTCAATCTCTTTGGCCTTTGACTTCTTCCTCTAAACAGGAACAAGCCAGATTTCCCAGGAAGGATCTTGTGCCTCTGCAGAAGTTGCAGAGGAATGAAGGGGTTTTTTGGTTGAGGTCATCAAGCATGAATTTAGAGGGTCCGTGTAGGTGGTGACTTTCTATGGATGTCTGATGGAAAGAACACATCCGTGGGAGTTGAGATATCTGAGTTCTAGTCACAGAGCTCTCTTTCCCTCCTGAGTGACCTTGGCCGACCATTCATTTAACCTCTGTGAGCCTCAGCTGCCTCAGTAGTAAATCAGGACAGTAAATCAGTCTCACGGGACATTATTGTGACAAATGAGATAATGTGCGTCATTGCTGGCACTTTTAGTTTTCTTAGGGATACTGTGAAGATGACATGAGCTAACTGACACGAAAGCCATTTGAGAGTTGGCAGGGCTGGGGCAGGACAGACTGATTGAGAGGGGCCAACGCGTCTGGTTGAGCAGAACCCGGGAACTTGGCCATCTACGGTTAGGAACTCCCCCTTCTCGGCCCTTCTTAAGCTCTGGAGGTTGGATGTGCTGGCCTTGCTGAAGCTGGGTTAATTGGATTTGGGCAGAGGAGTGAAGATGCAGGGGATGGCGTTCTCCTCTTGTCACAGCCTCCGTCTCTCCCCATGTCCCAGGCAGGGAATAGCTACAGCCCCAGTGCCTCCTTGCTCAGCACTCAAAGTCAAGTGGTGTTTTATGACAAAGGCAGATGAGCACGTCTAAATATTTAACTGGCGGATCAATCTGTGGCGACGAGGAGGAGCATTAAAAAAAAAAAAAAAAGAGAGAGACGTTCCAGTGATGTCTTCATGACTGGCAGCATGCCATGGGGAGGGGGCCGGGCTCTCTCTGGGATATTGTCAGAAGGGGAGAGAGCAATAAGTCAGACACACACTGGCCTAGAAGTCCTGCCTCTGGCTGGTAACTAGAGCCAGTGTGCTTGGAGCAATGGTAGGTAGACAGGAGACCAAGGCCAGGGAGCTCCAGAGCCTGAGCCAGCTGCACCGCATGCAGAGCGCCTGTAATCGTTTGTGCCCTGATGGAGTGTGGATAGAGAGGCGACGTCAGGTGGGAGGAAAGAGGATGTGCAAAGCGTAAGTCCAAACGGGTGACTGTATTCCCCACACTCGCTGTGAGGCAGCGCTGGCCTTGCTGGTAAGATGGTGGCTGTCTCTGCCCCACTGACCCAACCGAGTCACCTCAAACAGGACACGGGGGATCCGGCTGTGACCGAGGCAGGTGGCATCACCAGGCTGGTCAGGCAGCGGTGTTACAAAGAAGTGGGGTGGGGTCAGGCTTTATTTTAGTAGAACCGCAAGCGCAGACGTGTTCTTCAGAAGTGCAGTACTGGATGGTACAGCATGGACGAGCCAGCTTGTCATCAACTCCGATCGTCCTGAAGCGAAGGCAGCAAGAGGACTGATGGATAATGCTTTCCACTGTGTGCTGGACCCTTTGCTAGAAAGTTGACATGCTTAGTTATACCTTAAAGTAACTGAAATAGAATAGTGAAGTGGATGTATGAATCCACTGTGAAAACCTTTAAACACAAACACACACAGACACATATATACACACATACATATAAACATACATATATGCACACATATAAACATTCATGCACACACACACAAACATACACATTTATATAAACACGCACATATATACATACATGTATATATTATATATATCTTACATATATATAATATATATAATGTGCCAGTCATTTATTCTCTGTTTCCCTCACCTTTATTTATTTTAATTTTTATTTACTTATTGTTTGAACTTATTTATTTTATGTATTTATTTTTTTGGCTGCACTGGGTCTTCATTGCTGTGCACGGGCTTTCTCTAGTTGCGGCTAGCGGGGGCTACTCTTGGTTGCAATGTGTGGACTTCTCATTGCGGTGGCTTCTCTTGTTGCGGAGCACGGGCTCTAGGCGCGTGGGCTTTAGTAGTTGCGGCTCACGGTCTCTAGAATGCAGGCTCAGTAGTTGTGGCACATGAGTTTAGTTGCTCCATGGCATGTGGGATCTTCCCAGACCAGGGCTTGAACCCGTGTCCCCTGCATTGGCAGGCGGATTCTTAACCACTGCACCACCAGGGAAGCCCTCCCTCACCTTTAATATGGAAATGCCTATATCTACTCATTCATATACTTAAATTTTTTTTACACTCTCTAAAAGTTCATTCCTTTTCACTGACACAAGCTGTATCTAATACTCACCAACTGGGAGGTTCCAGCAGGGATAGCTGCTAAGAACAGACCCTTGACCTGGGAAGAGCCGCCTTTGCAACCAGAGAAAACCCAAATCAGCCACCTGCTGGCCGCTGGGTAACACGTGTTCCCGCCGTGATGCTTGGCATCCTCACGCTAAAGTTGTAAGAGCATCAGCCACATGCAGATGTGTACAGATGCATTTATACTTCCTCGTTCACCACTGTCTTCAGGGCCTCGAGCAGTGCCTGGCATGAGTAGACACTCAATAAATCTTTGTTGAATGAATGAATTCGGAGAAGTAGATGTTTCCGTCTTACAGGTGAGGGAGGGGAGGTTAGGTCCAGTGAGTTCCACGGAGTCACAGAGTAGGCGAGTGGCAGAGTGAACCTGCTGCGTCTCACCCCCGAGCGAGTGCCCTTGGCTACTACGCCTGAATGGAAAGAGCAGGCTGTTTTTGTCTCAGGCTGGTTTAATACTCTTAGCACTGCAGCCATTGTTTTCTGCAATTCTCTTCATCTGTGAAATTCTTAGAAATGCTCCCTGAGCTCTAGGGATTTCCTTCATGTTGTTTTCCTCTCTCCTTCTAAGCAAAATGCAAAGTCAACTTTTAACGACATTGGAGGAGAAGCAGGTCCCGTGGCCCCGTGGCCCCACGTGCATGTGCCTGCGTGTGTGCGCGCACTCGGGCACGTGTGCTTCTGCACACACACTCGAGATGCTGAGAACTCTGGTCTTGTTTGCTCCCAAACATGTCAGCTCCACAATTTGGTAATTAGGGAGGCTGCTAATGATGTTCCATGATTGGAAAATGTCACCCTGCGTGACTAATTTGCCAACAGGGCCTCATTGAAGTTCGGCGTCATCTGTGGCTCCTGTAAGTCTCTCTTCCGAGGTGTGGAGGCAGAGGCGGTGGCGGTGGCAGTGAGCCAGGGCTGGGTGAGCGGACGGCGATTTATTGCCCCTCATTTCTCAACAGTTCTGAAGGGTCAGATGGGACATCAGCTGTGGTTGGGATGGGCTTGGCCATCAAGGAAAAGTCTAGGCCTGGATTAACCCGTGTGGCAGGTGGCACTCAATAAATAGCTGGGCTTTCTCCAGGGAGCACTTCTTTTTTTCGAGCCGGGGGGCGGGGGGATCGTTTGTGTGGGGCAAACATCAGAGAGTAGCAGGGCACAAAGCAGCCTAAGGCAGAATGCGAGTCCTGGGGAGTTTGTTCTCATGATCCTCCTGCCTTGGGAATGGATGTGATGGTAGATCCTGGGGACCCAAGGCTTACCTGACAGCATCCCCGTCCTCAAGGGCTCACTCTCTAGCAGGGAACACCAAAGGCAAATAAATAATGATAATGCTGGGTGGTTATTGCTAGGACCAGTAGGACAGAAAAGTGCCTGCTACCTCGTCCTGTGCTATCTATTGTCAATCTAAACCTTGCTGGTACCCACCTTGTCTTGCTCTAACTTATATCTCATACGCCTCTCACCCCCTTTTCTACCATGTGAGGACACAAGGAGAAGTCAGCCTGCAGCTCAGAAGAGGGCCTTCACCAGAACCCGACCATGCGGCACCCTGATCTTGGACTTCTAGCCTCCAGAACTATGAGAAATAATTTCTGTGGTTCATAAGTCACCCAGTCCAGGGCACTTTGTGATAGCCACTAGAGCTGACTAAGACAGTGAGGGAGAGTCAAGGGACCCAGTTTTACTTAACGTGGAGAAACGTACAGGGCAAGATAGGCACCTTGCAGCATGGGAGCAGCTCTCGTCTAGAAAATGACAGCCAATGGGCGGAAGTGAGGGGCTGAAGCTCCGTGTAGAAGGAATCACTTTCTTACACTTACTCAGTAGAATCATTTGACAATAGCACAGCTTTTACTTATATAAGTAAAATTACTTCTGGTTTTTATTTTTCCCACAACATGTGAAAACAGCTAGATGAGTTTTCGGTAAATTTGGAAAACATGTTTGGGATGGTCTACCTTGACATAGGTGCCGTGCGGTGTACTCACATCTCACTTCGGGGGATCTCCAGAGCACCTCAAAGAGCTTGTACTGCCCCCCGCCCCCAAACAGGAACAAAAAGACACCCGTGGGACTGACTGAAAGGGACATGCCAGGTGTAAACTCAAACTTTGGGAACAGAACATTTTTTTTTGTACTCTCCATTTTCTGGATGAAAAGAAAATAAAGATACTGCTTTTTTGTTTAACCTTTTAATTCAAGACATGGGGCAAAAGCACCCTAATCTGATTCTGAACTTTCTCTTGAGGCATGCACGGAAGATGCCATTTGTTCATTCTTTCCCCCTGCTTTCTCTCCTTTAGCTCTTAATGCTTTACCGACCTCCCTCCCCACCCAGAAGAGCCTAAACTCACAAACTAAATGGAGAAATTAAAATAAAAAATAAATGCTTGTGGCATACCCACTGTTATCTGGCGCCCCCCTCCCCTCGCCCCCAGCGCTCTCCCCAGAGTTAATTCAGGAGGGGAAGCTGTAATCTGATTTCAGATGTACAGCATTATTATTCTGTTTCTTCCAGTTCTTCTCTGCCTAAGCCGGTGCAGCTGTCATTCCCTTCCTCTCTCTCTCTCAATCTCTCTGTCTCTGTTTCTGTCTCTCTCTCTCTCTATCCACTCCTGTATCACTTTCAGGCCAGTCTCTCTGCATTTGATTTCCCTACCTCCTAATATTGAATTTTAATTCAAAGTCCCCCTTCCCTTGCAAATCCTCTGACTACACAGACCAACCTGGTTTTCCCCTCTGATCCCCTTCTCCTTTCTTCATTATCAGTGAGTCAGATTAGCATCTGACAAGAGAGCAGAATTGACTGTATTCCGCCTTGACTTCAAAACCTAAGGCGGATTATGGTCCCTGTTATAAATATGAAAGACATTTTAATTTGCTGGGAGCCAAGAACAGGCAAGTCACCCAGAGTCACAATTGAACGGGGCCCAGAGCTCTCGGTCCTGCCACCTGTTTTCTGCTGCTCTGGGGACACCATGGTCAGCTTTGGAAGAGCCATGCCCCCCTACTACTCCCCCCTGCCCGCCCCCAACACACACAGGAAGAAGAGCTCCCCTCTGGGCCTGGGGGAGCCACTCGGCAGTTCTGGGAGCCGACAGCAACCTCCAAAGGGCTCAGAGGCTGGGCCCAAATGCAGGCCTGGGGTGTGTGGATGTTCAAGGAGGGGCCTCAGCTAGCATGAGACTCCCCCCTCCCAGCTCCCAAAGCCCCTCCCCACCCTTCCTCACTTGCCCTGGTCAAGCCAAGGCCATCTCTAGGGAGTGTTTGGGTTCCTCAGGGGCAAGCAGGGGTGGGTGTTAAGGCGGGCCTCAGCCTCTGGACACACAGCCCTGAGCCTGCATATCCAGGCCTCAGGCAGCTGTTGGCTCACAGAAGTGTCCACATGATGGGCCGCTCGGCCTGAACTCTGCCATCCCCGGAGGGTCTGAGGGGTGTCCAAATCTGGAAATATGGTCCAACCTCTTGCCGTGGGAGGTGTTCCTTTGGTACTTTTTCTCTGGATGATGAGGCAGCTCTTGGTGGAGGGGGGAGAGCCTGGGCCAAGGGGCTGCAGATCCACACTTATAGACCCTGGTCCGCTCCGTGTTGGCCGAGTGTGAACGTGAGAAGGTGTATTTGTTCCTGCAGATGTTGTAACAAATGATCACAAAATGGTCAGCTTAAACAACAGAAATGTATTCTCTCACAATTCTGGAGGCGAGAAGTTAAAACTCAAGGTGTTGGTGGGATTTCGCTCCTGCTGGAGGCTCTGAGGGAGGGTCTGTCTCCTGCCTCTCTCCCAGGTTCTGGCAGTTGCTGGCCCCTTGGCGTTCCTTAGCTTGCAGCTGCCTTGCTCCAGTGCCGCCTCTACTGTCACATGGCCTTCTTCTTGTGTGTGTCAGTGTCCCTGCGTCTTCACATAGCCTTCTTATAAGGACACCGGTCATCGGATTTAAGACTTACCCTCCTCTGGTATGACTGCATCTTAACTTGATTACATCGGCTAAAAGCCTATTTCCAAATAAGGTTCACAGGTACAGGGAGGAGAAGTGGTTAGGGTGTGGACAGATCATTTTGGCGGACACCGTTCACCCCACAACAGAAAGCCACTCAACTTACCAAATGGTGCCAGACCCAGGAGAAGTTTGATTCAGTGGAAAGGGAACTGGATTTGGGGAGAGAAGATTGGACCCCAATCCTAAGTACTCAGAGACCATGTTATCTTGACAGAGTTCCTTCACGTTCATGAACCTTGGTTTCCTTGTGTCAGAATGATATCTGAGACACCTTCTCGTTCTTACATTTTATGCTTTTAAATTTATTTTTGACTGGGCCATTCTTCTGCCTCAAAGAGAAAGACGAAGAATGAAGAATAAGAAAACTAAGAAAGCACAGAAATAGAAAAAGAAAAAAGGGAAAAGAAAATAAGGGCCAAACATGATGAGCAGGAGAAAATAAGGAGGAATGTAAGGGCAAGGAGAAACATGGAGTCAAGAAAAACAACCAAAACCAAGCCAAAGAAGGGAGTTTGAGACAGTGGGTCACGGAGCAGAAAATTGAGGCCTATTTGCCTCTGTGTGTGTGTATATCTGTGTGTGCATTTAACCTTGTTTGCCCATAATCTGACTGCAAAAGAAAAATATAGCTGTATAATAAGGGGCAGAGCATTTTCCCTGGTTGCATACAAACTCCCGCTTTATAAACCATTATCTCCCTGAAGCTATTAATTTAGAGCATATTGTGCGAGGGACTGCTGAGGCACGACCACAGGAAGGGGCGTGTGTGTGTGTTGGGGGAGCTTTCTTTCCCTTCTCTTCTCTTAAATAAAGCAGTTTGCTGGCAGAAGTGAGGTCAGGGAGAGAATCTACTTTTCAGGGTCTGTAGCCTCAGCCTGTTTGCAGCTGCCTCCCCCCCGTTCCTCCTGGAAAAACTGCCATGGGCACAGCCTTCCCTCACCATAGTCGTGTGTGCTCCGTCCACCCCTTTGCCGGGCGATCCTAGTGCACGCCCAGAGCCCTGTGCCCCAAAGAGGCTGCAATCAGAGCCGCCTCAGTATCTCTGGATCTCTCTGTGGCTTTCTCAAGGGCGGGGATCCTTGAGCTGAGATCCTCCCGGTAAATCCCCTCGTTGGTAAGAAGCTGCAGCCCTGCTTCCTTTAACTAGTGCTCTCAGTTTCCTGGGCGCCACGCGTATGTCCCCTCCATTCGTGTTCGCCTCCCAAATGGTGTGGTGGCTGTTCTTAAGCGCCCCTGTGTAATAATGGTGCAGCAGGTCGGGTTGCCAGACGTAGCCAATAAAAATCCAGCCTGCCCGTTAAATTAGAATTTCAGAGCAATATATGTATTTTTAGTAATATTATGTCCCAAATATTTCATGAGACACACTTACTAGAATAATTATTTGTTGTTTATTGGAAATTGAGATTTAATTGGGCCTCTTGTATTTTATTGGACAGTCCTCGTGGCAGAGGACAGACAACGAAAAGTCCTCTTACTCCCCCCGTTGTCATTCTCCGTGGGTCTTGGGTCTTGGGCAGCTCACTCACTGCACTGTATTGGCATCCTTCTGTTTCCCACTCCGCCTGACGTTTCCATGTGATATATTAGTTCTTCTTCCTCTAGGTCAGTCCCCTCTGGACGGAAGGGGTCACTTAAATGTCACGAATAAATAACTAGCCTTGCCTGTCACCCAGATTAGCCCTCGGGAAGTATCTCCTTTCTGCTGGGATGCATCAGCCGGCGCTCACTTAGAGCTCCTTTTTTTTTTTTTTTCCGCCACATGCATCCCTTCAGGGGTATTTATCTTTTGCCACTAAAACACCAGGCAGGGGGGAACAGTGCGACGTGAGATCCATCAAGATGGCAAACATTCCAGCAATCACACTCCTAGGAATCTGCCCCAAGGAAATAATCAGAGATGTGCACAGAGATTTATGTGCAAGGCTGTGCCTCACAGCGCTATTTATAATAGTGAAATATTGGAAACTCTCTAAGTGTCCCAACAATGGGAGCGTGGTAAATCGTGGGACATTCTTTGAGTGGAATATTATGTGACAACTAAAAATCGTGTTTTTAGAAAAATGTTTTATGATACAGCAGTATGAATAATATAGAGAGTGGGAAGAAAAGGGGTACATGGCAGTGTGATCCCGACACACCCAGGGAAAAGTCTAACAGGGAATTCACCAAAATATCAGGTGCTTGGAAGTGTGTGGCCCAGCCTGCAGGACTCATACAATTCATTAAAGATTTTCTCCCTTTCTGGTGGTCAGGGGTCAGTGGTTGAAGATTAGCACGAGGGACAGTTTGGTTTACTTTTACCTATGGGCCATCACTTGTCGGTTGTTTTTCAGAGCTGGGGTAGGGTGTGGAGAAAGAAAGGGGGTGAGATCTTTGCCTCTGTTCATAAACTCATGTCTTTCACGGATAATGCCTGCTTTGTTCCTGTACCCCAGTGCACCCTTCTCCCATCTGCAAGTTAACTGCTGCTTGCTGGCTAACACCCAAATCTCATCCAAATAAGCTCCTGCTCGCCATTCTTTTAAGACTTGCCATTACCTTTAGTAGTGGTTCCGATCTATAGAGGACACGCCGGAGAACTGGGGCTCGGTAGCCCACATGTGCTCCATGCACTTTCAGTACATCCAGGAGACACGTGTGTCGTTTTTCGTACAGGTAAACACTGTGACCATCCATGCAATGCAAAATAAATACGTTTTAAAAGCCTCGCATATGTCATATAGTTACACACTTCTTCATTTTCTAATTAAACACCTTAAAAAATATACTTATCAAATGACGGCCAGTGAAACACAGAAGTTATTTGTTTCTTAAATTGTAATTGCTGAACTTTGTTTTATGTTTCTGGAGTAAAAATATGGACTTCATAGGTTTTTGGACTTTGAAGTTTTATTTGTTCTGTGTGAATGATTATTTGATCTTCATACAGCTTGCTTATAAAGAGGCTTTAAAATGGGGAGCAATTGTTTCCACTTGAGTAGTTTGGGAACTCTTGGCCTATAGACCAAAATTAAACTTCTTAGCATGACCTGGCCTGGACCAGAAATTCTGTCCTCATCCCCTCCATACTCCCCACTCACTGGACTCTTTTTTCAACATGCATTTGCCTTTAAACCCTTCCGTCTTTGAATGTCTGTTTCCATCTCTCCATCCCCCTGTTTTACTTCATCTTTACTTTAAGGCCATATTCAAATAACACATCCTCTCTGAAGACTTCCTGTTGTCCGAATTAGAGGTGGCTTCTTGCTTTGTACCTCCAAAACATCTTGTTCACACCTTATTGAGGCACTTGGAATAATTTGTTCAGGCCTCTATCTCTCCCATGAATCTGTGGGCAATTTGGGGGGAAGGTACATGTTTTATACCTTTAAAAAAAGTATCCCAGCTTCTTGCACATGACTGGAGGGAGATATATTTGTTGATTGAGACAATCACCTTGTCCCCAGCCCAAACGGAAGTCCCAATCCAAGGATTCTGAAACATTCATCCAACATCTCTTTATTGAGCACGCACTACGGGTCAGATATTATTCTAGGCACTGAGGATATGGTAGGAATAAGACAAGTGTCTGCTCTCAGGGAACTCACATTCTAGCGGGGAAGATGGATGATAGATGGATGGATAGTAATAGATGGACAAAGAAGAGAATCTTAGAACAAAACAGGGTAATGCCATTCAGTCAGTCAGTCCACAAATATTTATTGAGTACCTATGACATGTTAGATGTCTTCATTGCTGGGAATACAGAAGGGAAAAAGACAAAGGTCCTGTTTTCAAGGCATTCTGATGATAGGAAAGGACCTGGTGGGCGGGAGGCAGTATTAGATGGGATAGTGAAGGCAGGCATCCATCAGGGAGCTGCCTGGGACCTAGATAATGAGAGGATGATACTCGAGTAAACAGTCATTATATAAATAATGAAGAGGAAGCAGCCATGAATAGATCCGGAAGAGAATTGCTCCAGGCAGAGGAAAAAATAAGTGCCAAGGCCCTGAGGCAGGAATGAGTTTGGCCTGAGGAACACAAAGCAGGCCAGTGTGTCTGCAGTGAGGGTCAGAGCGGTGGAGAGAGGTGAGGGTCGGGCACTATCCCATGGGGCCCTGCAGGTGGGGCTAAGGCATTCGGATTTGATTTTATTTTACTTTAAAAGCAGGGAAGCTATTGGTTTAGGAGGAATAAATGTGCGTAACTTCTTGGTCCTCCCTCCTGAAGATTTGATTCAGTGACTCTGGTATAAAGCCGTAAAAGCTGCAAAAACACTCCCTCGGTGGTTCTGGAGCAGGGGGTCTGTGACCAGTTCTTGGTGGTAGATCTTAGAGTGACCACTAAGGCTTTCGCCGAATGCCTGCGATGCAGCGGGGGACTCGGCATGGGAGGAGGCTTTGGGTAAATACGCGGCTGAGCCACAGGCAAGGAGAAGGTGGCTCCCCGCGGCAGTCTGGACGCCCGCTCTCCTTGGGCTGGGCACTGAGTCTCCTTTTACGCTCTGGGAATGTCCTGGAGTCTGTGGGTCTCCAGCTTCCTGTGTGGACCCCTACGTCTGGGGCAAGCTGGCTTAGGGAGCAGAGTCCTGAAGTTCATTTCATGTACCTTCTCTGAGTCCTGCTTTTCTAAAATGGTTGTAAAAGAAAATAAAGGAATCAGATGAGATTCACTCTGAGGGTCTCCTCTCTAGATACAAAGCAAAATAAAATTTTGGATTATATTCTTTCATCAGATCTTTCATGCTAATCTTATGGAGCGGGGTGGCCAGGCTCATTATCCACAAAGGGTATTACTGGTAGATTTGTCTAGAACCCTGAGTCCCCTGACTTACATCTCCGGGTTCATCCGAGACATCCAGAATCAGCCTGCATGTTCAGTATACACCAGAACTCCTGATTCCTAAAATCTTGTGGCTAAAGTGCTCTAAAATATTGCTTGTTTTGTCCCTCTGGGGATGGGCAGGACGGTGCCGAGGCAGGCAGAGAGCTGCATTTCTCATGTAGGGAAGAGGAGGCAGGGCTGAGCTCTGGGCTGAGCTTCTCAGCTGGGTGATTTTAGGCAAGTCCTGTCCCTCTCTGGCCCTGGGTTTGTGCCTCTGCAAAGGGAACTGGTGAGATAAAATGTCACGTCTGACTTTCCACGGTTATTTAATCATTTGCTTTAAAGAGCTGGGGAAATTGAGGCTCAGTGTCAGGCAGAGAGGCTTGTCGCCATCTCTGAGAAAATTGCCTTTTGAATAGAGAACAATTACTCTCTGGTTCCCTGTTCAGCACGCTGGCCGCTGCCAGACCACACTCTATCCCCAGCAAGCTTTTGTTCCTAGCAGCCTGCAGAGAGGCTGCAACAAGCCCACTGGCCTCTGGGTCCCGCTTCTCATTTTCCACTCAGGTGTCATTTAGATGGAAGCTTTTATTACCTCTTTTTCTCTTGGGTTCCTTTCTTCCCTATTCTGATGCTGCCACAAACACAATGAGAGGACAAATGCTAATTTCATGGAGAACTGGAGACTAAATTTTTAAAAAAGGAGATAGGGACCGTAGAGGGAGGACAGTCTCTATTTTCATAGCGTCAGTGAACCAGAGGGAAGAAGAGAGGAGGCTGTGATTCGGGAAGCTGTGCTCCCTGCTCTTGGTGTGAAAGAGAAAGTAGACTCAAGTGTCCCTGCCTGAAGTGACATTACCTTTGTACTGGAGGCAGGATCCATTGACTGGAAAACGTGGGGACATGCCAGTGAATAGCTCACAATCTCAAAAGGGGTTTTAACACAGCGCTCATTGTGGCCATGGACACCTAGAGAGCGTTGCCATAGCTCCGTCACTCTTTATTAGGAGTCCTGCAATTTGGACGTGTCTGGAGGTGGAGGACTTGCGTCCGTCCAGTGGAGGGCGCCAGCGGACTCCATCCATGGAGCAGCCTTCCTCTGAACACTCCCTGCTTTCCTAGGAGGGCTTGTAGGCAGGCCTGGGCTGCCTTCATCTGTTCAGCTGCCTGAGCCTGGCTTCCATCCATGCAGGGAGAGCAAGAGCCCTGGAACCAGAGTCACCAACCTTGGGTTTTAGCCTCAGCTCTGAGACCCCAGGCCAGCCATACATCTTGCCTTTCGTTTTCCTATCTTCCAAATCTGTAATAATTATCTCAAAGGTGCCTTTCAGCTCGAACACCCTGCCGTTCTATGACTCATAGGTATGACTGAAGCTCTGAGTAGAAAGTGAGACTAACTTGAAATGTTCTTGAAGCTTGGCCTTTGAGTAGGGGTGATTTGTGGACAATTTTACTTAGAGGAATGAGGAAATGGAATCATCTCCCCACAGCCTCCATCCTCTTGAATCAGGAGGTCAGGTTTTTAAACTTAGGTCATTGGAATCTTTTCAGTCAAGCCTGTTAAAAGGAAGCAAGATAGTTAGGCTTGCAGTAGGGTGAGTGAAGTACAAATAACCCCCGATGATAAATAACCCCCAAATTTCAGAAGCCTAAACACAATAAAATTATATTTCTTATTCATATCATATAGTCCAATGCAGTTCGAAGGAGATGGAATGGGCTCAGCTCCACAAAGTCATTCAGGAACCCAAGACTCCTTCCAATTTGTGCTTGCATCCTTCCCTTGTCCTCAAGGTGTTCCATTCAGCCAGGGAACGGGGACGGAGAGTAGGGGACTGCCTAGGAGTTTACAGGTCAAGCCGGGAAGTGACATATATGATGCCTGCCATCATTTTATTCAACAGGTGTGGTCACATGGCCCCACCTAGGTGGTTGGGGACTGGGAAATATGACCCCAAAAAGAAGGAGAACAAGGATCTTGGTGAGAACTAGCGGTCTCTGCCTATCTCGGGGCTGTTTCTGAGAATGAAGTAGCGGCTTCTAACCTGGCCCTTTCTATAGCATACACACTAGTTGCATGAAGACAGTGTCCCTGTCACTGTAGGACTGTGTCCTCCCAGAGGTATGTCCTACTCTGTTTTACACAAAAGCACTGTGTAGGCTGGGCTGGGGTGTGCCCTGAAGTCAGATGTATCTTGCATCTAATCTTAGCACCATTAATTAACCATGAGAACTTGAATAAGAAACTTGTTCCCAGATTACAGATGAGGCAACTGAGGTTATAGAAACTGATTGAACCGATTTCATAGGGTCATGGTGAGGATTAGATGAAATAAGATATTTAAGGTGACTGAGACAGAGAAGGCACTTGATAAATAGAATCAGAGTTCTCTTTTCACTTCCCTTTTGGGATCATTCTAACACCATAAGAACCCTGATTAGGAATATTGGTCTATGGCTCAGCTCATTAATGAATCTGGGCCACTTCCAGCTCCCTGAAACATTGTAAGATCCTTTCCATCTCTGCTGAAAGGGAGGGTTAATGTTAGCTCTGAGCCTGGCGTGTGTTCATTAAGACATAAAATAAAAGCTCAAAACCGTAGAGAAGAAGGAGCAGAGATAATTATACTAAAAATCTAGGCTACTTAAGTGATTGCAGTTGAATATTAAACTTAGTTTTGAGATGTCTGGCAGCCATGGCAAAAAAGGGGACTAGATGGCTGACACAGATCTCGCTGTCTGATTTAAGAAGGCATGCCCCTTTGTAAGGGAATATTAACTGTTTAAGGGGATAATAAACGTAAAAGACATTGATAAGGCGCTTATAGATAATGATCACTGACCCCTTCTTTCTATGCGATTGGCTCTGAAAACTGCCTTTGGAGTTTTGAAAACTTATCTGGGGCAGAATGGATCTGGGGCAGGATTTAGCAGCTGGCCGGTGCTTCCCACAGGTGGAGTAAATTGATGCTTCCCTGTTGGGCGAGATTTGAAGGGTCCCAGGACACAGATGAAAGGATCCTACCTCTTCTATGGGCTGGATTCTAAGAGCCAGGAATCACCCCACACAGAGTCACAGAGACTGTGAACGCAATGAGGACAGAGCAGGGATGCCGCTGCCAAGTTCCCCCTCGTGCTCCCTTTCCAGTAGCTTCGCTGGATGATGTACAAGGGTGCAGCTGACCTGTCCGGGGCCTGCTTTGCGCTGTTGCCTTATGCTGACTGTAAATCCTCCTGAAATGATTTCACATTGGATTTAGAAGCCGATTTGCCTAATTGTAGTGATAAAACAACATTATATGCAGATGTCTCACTATTTTTAAGAACGCTCTGGTGGCAGCAAGCATAGGGGTGCTGAGTCCAGGAGACAAGCGGTTGAAATGGGATGGCCACTAAGCAGAATTGTCTTTTTATTTACTTTTAATAAAAATTTTAGGGGAGAGGATCGAGTTAAAATCTACAGGAAATGCTTCTATCCAGGAATCTTTTAAAGCTCGTGCCAACATCAGCAACGAGGAGCACATTTGGAAAGTGCTTTGCAAACCGTGCAGTTCACAGAGTGCATTCCACATCACTGATACGGTAAAGTCGGCTGGTGTTTAGCGAACACTCATCGCAGGAGAGCTGCTAGTGCTGGGTATTTGTTTTTAAGTGCTACTTGTTTACGCAGTCGTGCTGGGGCCTTGAGGTGACAGGAATCATTTTCCTTTTTAATAAAGGAAACTGAGTCACAGCCATCTGCCGGACTGACTTCATAGCAACTTCGATTCTGTCACACGGTATTGGCCTGGGTTTTAGAGGTCGACCTCACAGCAAATTTATGGGGTGACCACTTGACTTGGGATTTTAGACACGGTCTCCATGAAGACCACGTCCGGCAAGTGGTGGTATTGGGCATGGAAATAAAGCATCCCCGAATGACTTCTGTAAACCTCTCCTTCCTGCAGAATTTGGCCCAAGTGCCCACCAGGCCTCTTCCCAGTTTCCCACATCTGGTTCTGCTTCCCTTCCTTGCCCTATCTTCAGACCTTCTTCAAAAGGCTTTAGACACTAGGTAACTTCAGGGCCAACCCTGCACACTTCACCCCCACTGGGTTCAGTCCCAAGAGACAACGAGGCAGCAAGGAACCTGGTACAAGATTTGGCATCAGTAGACTTAGGTTTGAATCTCAGTGCAGGTATTTTAGATTGTGTAGCTGTGGATAGCTGACCCAGGGTAGAGGACTTCATTTGAAGGGAGTCTCTCCTGAACACCTAACTTAGTGGCTCTTGGAGTGTGGTTCCCAAGCAGCAACATTGGCACCATCTGATAATTTGTTAGAAATACAAGTTTTTGAGCCCTACCCCAGACCGACTGAATGATAAACTCAGGGGGTGGGGCCTGGCAATCTGTGTTCCAAAGCCCTCCAGGTGCTTCTGGAACATGCTTACGTTTGAAAACTGTTGCCCTGACTGATAATACTATTAACCTTACAAGGAGATTGTAAAGCTTATCATTAAAACAGGTCAAGTGAGTTGTTCAGTAAGTGTTGGTCATGAGAGTGGCTTGTCGTCACGATCAACACCATGTCTTCTCTGGAAGTTCCTTTTAGCTTGAGAGACATATGGCTCACAGCTCAGAAGAGTGTAGCATTTTTTTAAAAAAAAGATTTATTTATTATTTATTTATTTTAGGCCGCATCGGGTCTTAGTTGCGGCATGCGGGATCTTTGTTGTGGCGCATGGGCTTCTCTCTAGTTGTGGTGTTCGGGTTTTCTCTCTCTAGTTGTGGCACAGGCTCCAGAGCGCGTGGGTTCTGTAGTTTGCGGCACACGGGCTCTCTTGTTGAGGCGCGTGAGCTCAGTAGTTGTGGCGCGTGGGCTTAGTTGCCCCGCGGCTTGTGGGATCTTAGTTCCCTGACCAGGGATCAAACCCGTGTCCCCTGCATTGTAAGGTGGATTCTTTACCACTGGACCACCAGGGAAGTCCCGAAGAGTGTAGGATTTTAACAACCACTTGGACCTTGCTTTCTTAGTGGATGCTTAAGACCCGGGGGCACAGGTGTGACTTAATACATTCTTATTTTCTTGGCTTTTTTATTCAAGCTCTAGGCCAGTGGGCAGGGTTCCATGAGAGGGAGGAGGGTGAGTCCTACAGGGACTGTTGGGCAGGATGTTGACCCCTACGTTCCATTACCTCCTGTGATAAAGGTAGTGTTCCAGAGAGGAAGAATTTTGTCCAGAGGAGGCACGAAGACTCTCGGTCTCTGGATTCCAGAGGGGACTTTTGTTTTGTATTCTTCCCCCCAGTCTTACTACTACTTTTCTCTGGTTCGTCAGCTTCCAGTAGGATAGCGGAACCCCTAAAGAGGTCTTCTCCTCACTTCCAAATAATCACATGCAAAAGTAGTACAAAAGAGTTATAAAACCCTTATAAATAGCTTACATTTAAATAATACTTCCCACTCAAAGTGCCTTCATTTTGCTTCTCAGAACATCCCTTGAAATTAGGCAGGATGGAGATGATTGTCCATATTTTACAGATGTGGGAACTGAAGCAGAGAGGGATTAAGGATGTACCCCAGATCACATGGTGGCCCCCGAGTCAGGAACCTACTCCCAACTCTCTCTGCTGGATGGGGGATTCTGAGGGCCCCGCTCCTGCTCCCGGAGGCTGTGGTGGACGGGAAACAAAACATACAGTGCTTGTTTATCAAGCAAGGGATCAGAGCCCATGATTTAGCGCCTTGTGTAGGAAAGCCCCTGGCCTCAGTCCCCCGGGGAGGGGGTGGGGGCCGAGCGCCTGTGGGTATGGGGAGTGGAGAGCAGGGGATTCAGCAAGTCTGAAGGAAGGAGATTCTGATGAGCTGCTGGGCAGGCTTTGTGGAGAAGGTCTGAAGTTCCGTCCCAGGGAGCCCCAGAGGAGCGACGGGGCAGGCAGAGCGCCCCGGGGAGGCAAATCTTCAAATCCCGTAACTGAGTGTGGCGGATTAGCCCCGGGTGCTCCGGCTTTGAAATGGCAGGTTCTGATCTCATCTTGAGGTTTGGGACGGTTCTCTGAACCATTCTTACACCTCGTGTACGTTATCTCAATCTTGATCTCCCAGTGATCAGGGAGGGCCTGAGCAGCTGGCCTGAAGCCCAGCTAGGGAAACTGAGGCTCGAAATGGCAGTGAGCCAGGGTTTGGGACTCAGCCCCCAAGCGCAGTCCCCGAGTCTCCCTCCCTGTGTGAGGAGCTCCTCTGTCAGGGTGGCCAGGTCAGGGGCCCTTGTGCTGCACGCTCCGTGCCTCCATCCCAGCTGGGCCCCGGCAGGCATCAGCCTGGATTGGGCCTAAGTGCCTGGGTTAGAGAAAGCCAAGCAAGAGAACTGGTCCAGTGGGGTGGGGTGTCTGCTTTCTTTCTCTTCTTCTTCCTGCCAGGAATCCAGCTGTTCTCATTCCAGACCATTTGAGGGAGGGTTCACAGCATCTTCTATCGGATGCACCAGCTGGTGCAGACACTGCCCCCAGAGGAGACTTAAATCAGCCTGTCTTTTGCAACTGAGGCATCGGGCACAAGAGGAGGTGTGTGTGCACATGTGCACGGGTGTGCGTGTGTGTGGGAGGGGGCAGTGGGTCCTCATCCTACCGTCCTGGCTACTCACACCCCACCAGGGGAAGTTGGGGCAGCCTCATGCAGGAGGGAGAGCGTAAATCAGATGAAAATTGGCCAGCTGGGGGTTAGAAGATCGGTTCCAAGCAGAGTTTTTCCCCTTCTCCCAAGTGCAGATGGTGTAGATCCTCCCTGTGTCACCCTTCCCCCCACAGTGGACACAGCATTGGAGCTGGAGGGACCCTCAGAGAGGGGGTAGTCTAACCCACTTTGCAGGGGAGGGACAGAGCAGGGCCCAGAGTGAGTGAGGCAGCTCTTGTCAAGTGATGTCACAGGAGGCTTAGGGGCAGAAGCCAATTTTATTACATTCATGACAATGCCTATCCACTGACCTTGGCCATGGATTTCATGATAACAATAAACATTTACAATCCTGACTGATCAGCCCAGTTATTTTCAATAATTCTTTTATCATAATAAAAATCCAATAATGATGACTTACTTTTATCAGGAGGTTTCTGTGCCAAGCGCTTCACAATGATCGGTTAATTTAATATCCCTACATTTTGTTGAGGTAGAGACCATTACCACCCCATTTTTTGGATGTGGAAACTGAGGCTTGGGTTTAAGATGCTTGCCCCAGGTTCACAGCTTTCACTAAGATCTGGCTGTTCTCTGATACATAAAATATCTGAAGAGCTGGGATGAAGTCAAGTGGCTTAAGATGCTTTAATGATGTTCAAACACAAGCAATAAGTGGTAGAACCAGGACTTGAGCCTCAGCAGTCCGACTCCAGATCATGGGTTTTAGTCACAACAGTGTACTGCTCCCCCCAAGCCCACATATTAGTACATTTCCTTGGGCTTCTTTATGATGGCATTTGTACAAAGCCTTGTTTGACTTTTTTTTTTTTTGGCGGCTCTGAGTGGCTTGCGGGATCTTAGTTCCCTGACCAGGGATTGAACCTGGCCATGGCAGTAAAAGCACTGAGTCCTAACCACTGGACCGCCAGGGAATTCCCTTGTTTGACTTTCTAAGTGGTACTTTCATGAGGCTAGAGTCTAGTGGCCCAAGTAATTTTTGTAGCACATGTTGTTTTCCAGAGCTGTGGATAAAGGTGAGCAATGCACCCTATCAGTTGGTGGGTGTTGAATCAGTAAAAAAAAAAAAAAGAGATGGAGAAAAAAAGGATATCAGAAGTGGATTGTTCTTTGCTGATGGTAAATGATCTTCGGAGTCAGTAGCCCTGATAGTAAGGTGAAAAATACCAAAATTATGTAGCCCTGTGAAGTACTTGCTCTCAGTAACCTGCTTTCATGCCAAGAGCAATGAAACAATAAAGGAGCTGATGTCTTGTGTTATAAGAAGTGCTTTTGTTGCTGTTTTCCCCAAATTTATGTAACGAGCTTTCATTAAGACCTAGCTGTTATTTAATGCATAAAAAATCTGAAGAGCTAAGATACAGTCAAGTGGCTTAAGATGCTTTTTCACTGTTGAAATGTAGCTCCAGCTGAGAATCTGGAGTTCTTCACTTTATGTCATGGCCTATTTAAACCTCCATAGTTTCCTCCCTGGGAGGTTTTGTCAGCTCCATACCTGGCTCTCAGAGGTTCTCCACGTGGCTGAGGACTTTGGGTAAGTGAGCCCTGGATCGGTGGGGAGCACCCGGGGACAGTAATGTGCTGCCTTGGGTCCTCCCACCGAAGGGATTGGAGCCCTGGCCAGAGGGAGTGTGGTGTGGCAGGATCTGGTGGCATGTTCTGGGTCCCCGCTGATTAAAAAGCCCAAACTGCATCTGCTTGCCCAGCTCACCCTGCTTCTTTGCCTTCCTCTGCCCTTGGCTGTCCCTCCCTCTTTCAGCCCTGCCTCTCACCCCACTAGCTCCCTATCCATGGGTGGAAAGGCACCTCCAGCTTTAGAGGCCAACATGAGCGTGGAGAGTATCTTCAGACATGGGCCCTGAGGGGTTCCCCAGCCGCTGTGATTTAGCTCCATGGAAACCCTGGACCAGCAGAAAGGGGCTGGTGAAGCAGATGGAGCAGCTGATGCCGCTGCCTTGAGCCCTGTCCCTGAGAGTATCGGTGCCCGCCTCGGCTGGTAGCCTCCAGGAGAAAATGCCGCTAAGACTCTGGTTGACAACATGTGAGCTTGAGTCCCAGAGACTTGGGTGTAAATCTGCTTCCCAGGTGTGATCCTGGACAAGCTACTCAACTTCTGTGAGCTTAGGTTTGCTTGCATTTAAAATGAGCAGGATTGTTGGGAAGGTGAAGTGAGGCAGTGGATGCTTCCGGCAGAGGGCCTGGCACAAAGTAAATGCTCAGTAAATAGGTATTATCATTATTGCCTTCAAAACTGGGGCGTATGCTTCATTGTCCTCACTCTGTGGTTTCATAAAGGCACATCAGTCAATCCCTTCCTTCTTCCCTCCTTCCCTTCCCCACTGAACGGATATTCATGGAGAGGCTAGTTTCCGCGTGGAGCAGTTCTGGGTCCCCTGACTCTTAGGGTCCCTGTCCTCCAAGAGCCCCAGCCCACACCCACCTCCTCCCTCCTCTCCCACTCCTGGGGATGCTGGCTGCCCCTTGGCCATGATCACTGCTGCCCAGTGACAGCACTTCCTCTGCTTTCATGTCCCTCCGTCTCTGGCTGGGTCTCGCTTCCCTGGAAGTGAGATGGTCTCACTTCCATTAGCGTGGCTGCAATGAGTCTGCGGCGTTATTTCTCTCTCGGCCCCTCTTGCTGGGATCAGAATGAAGCCGTCATTGCTCGGTGACTAGAAAGGTCCCCAGAAAAAAATGCAAACAACCTTCCCCCGAGCGGCAGCATTTGGGGCTTGATTGTGTTTTGTTAATCAGGAAAACAGTTAATTTGGCCGCTGCCTCTTTGGTGGGGTGTTTTTTTCTTTCTTTTTTTTTAATGTAGGAGGTGTCGCTTCGCGGATCCATGGGATGTCTCTAGATTCAATTTCTCTCTCTCCCCAGGGCAAGGAATGACTCCTCTCTGTAATACCCATGACCTTGGAGACAGCAGGGCGAGGCATTGCAGTTTCCAAAGAAGTCTGGTTTCTAAAACTTAAATTTAAATGTCTGCTTCACAGCAGTGAGAGGGCTTGGGCCCCGGCTCTCACCTGGTCCAGGAAAGGCAGTGGAGGCTGAGACACCGAAGTGATGCCCCACAGACCCACTTCAGAGTAGAGGTCCCAAAGGTTCTGGTTTCACCCCTCCTCCTGTCCTCCTCTGCCTTATGACAGAAATGGTGAACCTGCTCCCTGTCACTTGGGAGACACGATTGTAGAGCTTGGGCTGGGGGATGGGAGACAGGGTGTTCCTTCTTCGATGAATTCTTCCACTCCCAGGTGTTAACAACTGAGAAGGGCTTAACTCCAGGCCATACAAAAGAATCCCCCAACCAAGAGAATGGGTCCAAGGGTGGTTATCAATTCCCCTCAAATTCCCTGTGGGCCAGAGCAGTCCTCGAGATAGAACCAGGTGAATATGACCCTGTAGACAGGACTCCACAGTTAAGCAAGCGACCACACACAGTTCGTTGTAAGTTTGGAATGTGTTCACTGTAAGGACGGCAGCCCATCTCTGTCTTGTTCACTGAAGTATCCAAGGGCTTAGAACAGTCGGGCACATGGTAGACACTCCAATATGGGTAGAGGGAAGGTTGGGGACCACGTTCAGTGCAGAGAGTAACAAGCCCCTGGTTATGTGCACCGGTCAGCCTGCCTTTGAACAAACTGGAGACACCAGTGGTCTTGAGGGATGATTTCTGACACTAGGGGAAGGTTCTTCCCAGTTGAGGAGTCAGTGACAAAGTCCTTCAACAAGAAGTGAGGGAGAGGGAAGAGAACAAATGTTGATTGAGGAGCTATAGCGCGTGGTGCCATGCTAGGCGTTTTATGACAGAGACTGTCTTGTTATTTCCTTTAGGTAGCGTGTGAGGTGCTTTCACATTTTGACAGTCGAGGAAACTCAGGGTTAGCGAGGTGAGTAGCCTGCCCAGGATCACAGAGCTGTTTGATCTCCCCACCCCCCCAAGTCCATCGAACTCCAAAGCTCATGCTCTTTCCACGACCCCGTAGTGCTTCTCGTGTTGGGACCGCGTGGGTAGCATAAGTGGGTACGTCTGTGCTCGGCCTTGCAGGGGTGCGGAGGGGCTGCAGCCCAAATGAAGAGGAACCACTTCCTCTCTTCAAGACGTCCACACTCCTTGGCTTTGGCTCCTGCCTGGTCTGGCCGCTCACTAGCTATGGACCTTGAATAAGATGCATAATGGCTCTGTGCCTCAGTTTCCTCGTTTATGACAAAGTACCAATTCATAGGGTTGCACGTGGGTGCAGCACTTATAACTGTGCCCGATCCCCAGCATGATCGATGTAGGTTAAAGCTATTATTAGGACACGCTCTATATCTTTATATGTCCTGTGTCAGTGGAGGGTCGCCTATGTGGTATATGGCTCTTAAATGATTAAGAAAAGCCTGGTCCCCAGGTGCCTTCTCCCGAAAATCAAATTTCTAACGAAATTTCTACTGAAATGCTGATTATTAAACACTGGGAAAGCACACCTTCTCATCTAGATGGCTTTTTATCACTGTGGTGTAGGCATGTAGAGTATTATTACCCTGAGCTGAAAACCTGTGTTTAGCAAAGAGTCTGTGCTGGAGGTTTAGCCCTGTGTGCCGTTGTTAAGCTCCCCCGAAAGGGCTTTGGACAGGAGAGCGAGTGAATGTATTGGGCACAGAAGGTTACTTGCCCACCCTGGGATTTGTTTGTGAGGGGCTGTGTGGTTCCCTCCTGACCCCCTGACCCCTTCCCAGGGACGAGTGGAGGGAAATGAGGTCCAGTAGAGATGACCCACAAAGTGGTGAAGATGGGCCAAGTGCAGGATCTGGAATCATTGCTCAGGCAAGTGTCTGCTTTGGTAGCAGAATCAAGGAAGAGGCCTGTATTAGTTTGCTGGAGCTCCCATAACAAAATGCCACAGACTGGGAGGCTTTCAAAAGCAGAAATTTCTTATCTCACAGTGCTGGAGGCTGGAAGTCCATGATCAAGGTGTCAGCAGTGTGGGTTTCTCCCCAGGCCTCTCTCCATGGCTTGCAGATGGCTGTCTTCTCGCTGTGTTCTCATGTGGTCTTTCCTCTGTGCACACACATCCTTGGTGTCTCTTTGTGTATCCACATGCCCTCTTCTTTAAAGACACCCACCAGATTGGATTAGAGCCCACCCTAATGGCCTAATTTTAATTGATTACCTCTTTGAAGGCCCTATCTCCAAACACAGTCACACTTTGAGGGACTGGGGATTAGGACCTCAACATATGAGGGCGGGGGCACACTTCAGTCCATAATAAGGCCTTTATGGGGTTTACTGCTGGATTAACCCTAGATGCTTTAGGGGGCCCACGGCTAATTCGCTCCACCTTTGGATGACTTTTACTAAGTTAATCAGAACCCTTATTTTCTGGATCATAATCCATCTTCACAACATTGCTGCAAGACAGACATCATCCCTATTCACAGATGGAGGACCTGAGGCTTTAAGAGGTTGTAACTGTCACCTCAGTGCACATGGTGCCAGTAGCGGAGCCGGCCCGTGACCAGCTGGGCTGTCTACACGCTAGCCTCCGCCCTTTCCGCTAGACCAGTGGTTCTCAACTCGGGGAGACTTTGTCCTCCAGGGCACTTGGCCATGTCTGGAGACGTTTTTGGTTGGCACAGCTGGGTGGGGGCTGCTCCTGGCATCTAGTGGGCAGAGGCCAGGTATGCACAGGATACCCCCTCCCAGCAAGGAACGATCTGCTCCCAAATGTCAGTGCTGCAAGGTTGAGAAATCCTGCGCTAGATGGAACTTCTTGTCAACTGAGAGGCCCCAAGGACAGCTTTAAAGGCGGAAGTGCTGAGTGGGAGTCCTGCCATGATTGAATAACCGCCCCGTGCTGTGGAGAACCACTACCTTAGAGCAGTTTCCCCCAACTTCTGTGACCGTGGGGATCACCAAGGAGCTTGTGGAAGTCTCCATCCCTTTTTGTGGAGATTCTGACTCAGTTCTTTTTTTTCTTTTTCTTTAATTTTTTTTAAGTAAAGAATTTGCAGTGTCTCAGGAGATTTTTAGCATCAGAAAAGTTTGGAAGGTGCCTTACACAGTTTCAGAGCACACATACGACTCCTGGGGGTTGGGAGGCTGGTCTTCTATTGTCATTGCTCAAAGTTTGAACGGAGGAAAGATAACCTCCGTTTCATTGGTTTGCTGTCTTTCCCCACAGTGATGTGGAAACTTGACATGACCGAACACTGTGAGATTAACCAAAGCGTGAGTGACTCACAGGCTCCACCTTCCTGGGAGGTACGTTCTTCCCCATCCCCCTTCTGATGGGCAGCATGGTGAGATGGGAAGGCATGGACCAGTGGACTGAAGACCTGATTTTGCTCTTAGATCTAAGCTTAGTTAAATGTGTTAGCCTGGGCAAGCCATTTAGGTGTCCTGAGCCTCAGCTTTCTCATCTACAAATTGAAAATAACATTATGTGTCTCCAGTCTTTCTGGGAAGTCTTTCTTTCTTTGAGGAAGTAATGAGATGACGCAGCCCAGGGGCTCTCAATTTTGTGCATCAGAATCACCTGTGGGCCTTTTCAGAACCACAGAAGGCCAGATCACATCCCAGACCTACTCATTCCGAGTCTTGAGGATGGGACCCACATTTAAAAAGTGCTTCTTTTAAAAGCTCCATAGGTAGGACCCTCGAAAACTGCAAAGCTCCCCAGAAAGCGCGTTGCAAACTTGAAAATGGCTGTTCTGAGAGAAGAGATTCTTTCCATTTCCTCGGGTTGCTGGTCCCAGCAGTAAATGGTGCTGTCGCGCGGTTCCCCATTTGGCCTTGTCAGATTATCAGACACATTTGACTACCTAAGCAGATGGTGGCATTCCTTGTGGATATTTTGAAAAAAAATAGGACGGGCTCCCATCTGCCTGCAATGACTCAGGAGCTGCCTGTCCTTCCCAGAGGCAGGAGCAGCTGTTGCACGTCCTCTGAGGGTCCCTCCAGCCCCAGGGAGCGTGGACAGTGCCTCCTTCCAGGGCGGGGCCATCATGGGAGCATGCCGCACACCAGAAAATGGGAAGGGCACAGCCAGGCAAAGGCCACACGTGCCAGTGGTGGAAGCAAGGGCCAGACCCTGTGTGGACGGCCTCTCGTGGGCCCGAGTCTGGGCAGATGAGGGATGGAGCGGGGATCCTTCTCCTTCCTTGGCCAGCTACCCAGGGACATGGGGGCTGACAGTAGAAACAAAAGGGTTGGGCTTCCCTGGTGGCGCAGTGGTTAAGAATCTGCCTGCCAGTGCAGGGGACACAGGTTCGAGCCCTGGTCTGGGAAGATCCTACATGCTGTGGAGCAGCTAAGCCCGTGCGCCACAACTACCGAGCCTGCGCTCTGGAGCCAATGAGCCACAGCTACTGAGCCCATGTGCCACAACTACTGAGCCCACGTGCCTAGAGCCTGTGCTCCACAACAAGAGAAGCCACTGCAATGAGAAGCCCACGTGCCGCAACGAAGAGTAGCCCCCGCTCACCGCAACTAGAGAAAGCCCGCGCACAGCGACGAAGACCCAACACAGCCAAAAATAAATAAAATAAAATTTAATTTTAAAAAAGACTATAAAAAAAGAAACAAAGGTCTTGCTAGCTAAACAGCTCTGTGCAGGTGGGGAGAATCATTGTGATTACTCTGATTATTATAGTCAATATGTCTATAGGTTTCTCCCTTCCCCCCAGAGCACCCAGACTCAAGGTGAGGGTGGCCCCACCTGGCTGATCCCCGAGGAGGGACTGTGACTCTGTCCCACTGCTTCCCCGTCCCTCAGCCTGGAAGCAGGAGGAGGCCTGTGTGCGGGTGAGAGGCGGGCTGGCAGGTTTGCCCCGCAGAAGGGCAGTTGCTGGCTACAGAGCGGGGTCCCCTAAGTGTGACCGTAGCATCTCTCTGAGGGGCCTGCCGTTGGGAAGGGCTCATCTGGTCTTGCAGTAGCTTCCGCTCTTGCCTTGGAACCCAGGGCCTCAGATCCTTTCTCTTTGCCTAAAAATACTGAAAGCTCACGGACCTCTCAGCTTATAACTACCCCTTGGTTGCCCCTCTGTGGGCCACCGCTCCAGCCCAGGCCTGTCGTCCCCAGCCTCTTATGAGGATGGCTGACTCTCCCTGACTTTATTAAGCTGTGCAACATCTTCCATCTGCTTGGAGTCTTATTCTTCCTACACCTTAGTGCCTTCTGTCTCTAAGGCGCTAAGACAGAAGATCACTGACAGAAGATCACCCAGTGCTGTCTGCCTGCCTGCTCTGTGGGAAAAGGTTTGGTCCACACTGGTCGGTGCAGGCTCTGAGCCCTCCCAGGGAGGCCCAGGTGTCTGGGTCTTTGAGAAAGCACCGAAACAGACGCATTTCCTTCCAGCTCCTGTGAGGCCTGGACATTTCTTCTTGTGCCTGGACCGCTGGTCACTGTGCCCCACTCAGCGGTGGCTGCTGTCCCCTCACCATCGCGAAGGAGGATTGAGGGACAAAGAGAGGCTGAGACACTGGCTAGAGAGAGGATTACGGGAGAGGATCTTGTGAAACTCTGGAACACGTAACTGGGTCGTTCTGGGCAGGAATCTAAGAATAAGAGAGACTATATATATTTTTTCCGTAGTCTCTTTATTTATTTATTAAATTGAAGTATAGTTCTTTTACAATATTGTGTTTGTTTTAGGTGTACAGCAAAGTGATTCAGTTACATATATATATATATATATATACACACACACACACACACGTATATATTCTTTTTCAGATTCTTTTTCATTATAGGTTATAACAAGATATTGAATATAGTTCCCTGTGCTATACAGGAAATCCTTCTTGTTCATTTTATATATAGTAGTGTGTATTTATTAATCTCATACTCCTAATTTATCCCATCCCCCCCTTTCCCCTTTGGTAACCTTAACTTTGTTTTCTTTTTTTATAAATTTATTTATTTTTTTGTTTATTTTTGGCTGTGTTGGGTCTTCGTTTCTGTGCGAGGGCTTTCTCCAGTTGCGGCGAGCGGGGGCCACTCTTCATCGCGGTGTGCGGGCCTCTCACTGTCGCGGCCTCTCCTGTTGCGGAGCACAGGCTCCAGACACGCAGGCTCAGTAGCTGTGGCTCGCGGGCTTAGTTACTCCGCGGCACATGGGATCTTCCCGGACCAGGGCTCGAACCCGTGTCCCCTGCATTGGCAGGCAGATTCTTAACCACTGCGCCACCAGGGAAGCCCCTTAACTTTGTTTTCTATGTCTGTTGAGTCCGTTTCTGTTTTGTAAATAAGTTCATTTGTATTATTTTTTAGATTCCGCATATAAGTGATATCATATGATGTTTGTCTTTCTCTGACTTACTTCACTTAGTGTGATAATCTCTAGGTCCATCCATGTAGCTGCAAATGGCATTATTTCATTCTTTTTTATGGCTGAGTAGTATTCCATTGTGTGTGTGTGTGTGTGTGTGTGTGTGTGTGTGTGTATATCACATCTTCTTTATCCATGCATCTGTTGATGGACATTTAGGTTGCTTCCATGTTTTGGCTATTATAAATAGTATTGCTATGAATATTGGGGTGTATGTATCTTTTAGAATTAGAGTTTTCATCAGAAGAAGAGAGAATATTTTTCTTTTTACTTTTTCATTAAAATGATCTAATAGTTCTACAAATGACATGGCATTAACATTTTATACAAAGCTATAAAGCAGTAGCAAGTTAAAAAATCAACTGCCTTTATTTTTTTTTTTTAAACATCTTTATTGGAGTATAATTGCTTTACAATGTTGTGTTAGTCTCTGCTGTATAACAAAGTGAATCAGCTATTTGTATACATATATCCCCATATCCCCTCTCTCTCTCCCTCCCTTCCTTTCTTCCACTGTGAAGGCTCAACAGTGGTCAGAGGATCTGGGCCCCTCCCTCACCATTCTCTTGTCTCCTTGGCAGAAGTTATGCCTCTTCAGTGGACCCCTCTCCCAGGTCTTTTCAAGGCTGGACTTTCTCAGCAAGGTGAGACTTGGAAATGCAGAAGAAATAGGACCTGTAGCCAAAGACCACCTTCTTTCCCTGAAGCCAGGGCAATGCTGAAGAAGGCTGCTACATCTGTGAGCTTCTCTACCCTGCTGGGGGCAGCCCAGAGTGTTTTGGCCACTCCACTGCATTAGCTATAAAGTGTTTGTTGTTGTTTCTTCCTGCTTCTGAGAGGTAGAGAGGGGATGGGTGACTGTCAGACCCATGCCTGCAGGTCTTCTTACCCCTTTCTTTTCCTTTCACCTTTTTAATTGGGGCAAACAAAAATATCCACTGGCCAGTAGGGTCAGCCAAAATCTTTCTTAGGGCAGAGAGTGGATAAAGAGTCATGACAGCTAAGATAAGCTTACCTGTCATAGCAGAGTAAGGCAGGGGTGAGGCTTGCCTTCAAGCAGGAGAAATTGGTGACTACTGATACAATGGGATTTTAGGGATGTTGGTCTGTCTAAAAGTACATCATCTAGAACTGATAAAGTCTGAAATTCCACCATTAGAGATCCATTCTTTCGGCTTTATAAATCATCTCTAAAACAATTAAAATGCAAACATTCCTATTTATGGGTAGGCCCTTTTTTTTTTCTTGAGCATATAATAAGGGATAGGAAATGGTGCATAGAACAGTTACTTGGGATGAACTTATCATCAAAGAGTTGAGCAGTTTTATACAGAAGAATCTTGGTTCACCAAAGATAAACTTTTCTTATGCCCCAATTTTATTTGGGATTGGTTCCAAGTAGGTGGTCTAAATTGAGCTTCTTTAGATTGTGGTGCAACCAAGGTCAAGATTTTCCTCCTCAGTGTCTTAGTTTCCTGTATTCCATCCTGTCAAAGTCACAGTCAGGGACAGAGAGAGAACTGCACCTCAGAAACACCAGGATGCCTTTATTCTTTTTCTGATGGGCCACTCACATTTCCTACAAGCAAGTCTAATTAGCTCAGTTCCAAGGAGATCTGCCTGCCTGCCTGCCCTGTACCTAACATTTAGTCAGAGAAAACCCATAAGGCCACATCTATTATAGGCAAAACCCTGTTTATCATTTAGGACATATTCAACTACAAAGAATGAAAACCTAAATAAATATGTATTACGTGATAAAGAGAATTTTTAAGTTACATAGCAAGAATCCTGGAAGAAGGTAGGGTGTTTCCAGATTGGTTAACATCTGTTCAACTGTGTCATCTGGGACCCAGGTTCTCTCAGTCATTGTTCACTGTCATCCTCGACCTGTTGGCCTTATCCTTCATAGTCACAAGATAGCTGCCATAGTTCCAGGCAACCCATGTAGACATGACATGATCCAACTGAAGAGAAGGGACCATTTCCTCCCAGGATTCTATTTTTATTGATTGAAAATCTTTTTTTAGAAGCCACCCCATTATTCCTCTCACATCTCATTGGCTAAGACTAGGTCACATGACCCTTTTGAATCCAGTGATGGAAGAAGAGGGGGTTCCCCATAGACCCATCAAGATTCATGCCTCATCTTCCTCGGGAAGGAGGATAGAGATAAGGTCACCTTTCCCAACAAGATAGGCTTGAGAAAGGTGTGACTATGGAAACAAAATTGGGGTCCACTGTCCAGGCAGAAGAGGGCAATGGGTTTATGTGGGCAGCAAACAGTACCTGCTACATCAGGGACAGTAATGAGGGAACACGGGGAAACAGACCCCAGATCTGTGCACTTCCTATCAAGCCAGGAAATCTGTAATCCTCGTAGGAACTGAAGAACACAGACACAGAAGCACTTGGGTCCCCAGGTGGATGCAGCAGAGAGGCAGCTGAGTGGAGCGGCACAAAGCAGTGACCGGCATGGAGCTGGACAGAGAAGGACTCCTCATAGAAGGGTATTTTGAGCTGGATTCTGGATATCCAGTTAACTAGGCATGAGTTGTCAGAAAAGAGGAGCAGCCACTCCAGTGGGGATAACAATGGGCTCCAAGGCAGGAACGTGGCAGTTGGCCCTTCCCACGTGAATGTGCATATGGATGGATGAGGCATTTGGGTCTCATTTGTGATGAGACCATAAGATCATCAAGGCATAGACCGAGTCTCTCTGTTTACACTTGGATCCCCAGTGCCTAGGAGAGCCTGGAGTACTCTGGGAATGCTTATTTTAGGAATAGATGAATGACGTTTATCTGGAACAGTGCGGAAGTGAGGAGGGAGCAGGTATGAGCGGTGTAAGCAGGGCAGCTCCAAGCTTCTTACTGGGACCATTAGAGTCCCTAGGACCAGGGAAATCACTCCCAACTCACTCAGGTTTTCTGCACGAAGGAAGTGACTTCAGCTATTAAAAGTCCTGTCCAGACAGCAATCTTTGCGCTTCTGTTTGTTCCATCTCTTCATGAATGAGCCAGGCTAGCCTGACAGCTGAGTTCAGGAAATCTGGCATCAGATTGAGTGCCGGCTAATGGGATTTGTCCTTCTGCTATGAGTCATGGCCATCGAGGGTGCTGGGGAGCTAGGTGAGAACCAGAGGAGGCAGAGATGCTGTGATGGATGGATTATTGGGAGGCTTTGTCACATGGTGCCCGCTTGCCGTCGGAGTTCGGCCATATCCCGGCAAACCTGACTTAGAGAGAGAAGCATACATGATTGGTAAGGCCAGGTATGAAATGAAAATGTAGAGCTCCCTGTTAAAAAATGACAGAGAAATTCTAAACAGTGACTGCACGCTTGAAACCAGCGGTCCCCGACGTTTTTGGCACCAGGGACCGGTTTCAGGGACGGGGGTGGGGCGTGGGGATGGTCCAGGCGGTAACGCGAGCGATGGGGAGTGGCAGATGGAGCTTAGCACGCTCACCTGCCGCTCGCCTCCTGTTGTGCGGCCCGGTTCCTAACAGGCCTCGGACCGGTACCGGTCCATGGCCCGGGGGTTGGGGATCCCTGCTTTAAACCAAGCATAGGACCTTTCTAATCAGAGGGCCCTTCTAAGCATGGGACAGCTGTAGAGGTGGCACACCTGTCATATCCCATTTCCTGGAGGGGCAGAAGGAGTGGTTCCTGGCGCTATCTTGATCAAGAGCTTTGTGTCCATTCATATTCCCAAATTTACAAATGTATGACAGCATTGTGCTGGTGAAAGTTACCATTTTACAAATCACGGGGCGGGGGGCTCGGTCCTTTCAGAGGAATGAGAGAAATAACAGGGTGCTTAGAAGCAATTAGTCAAAGCAACAAAAGGACAAAGGGAACAACAAGAAAGCTATTATGCAGATGTGTGGCCAGTCACTGCATTTCTGCCTTGGGAAGCCTCAGGGTGGATTCCAAGGTTTCTGCCTGTCTGAATTATTAGTCTCTCTTATACTCTTATACTTAATATCAAGCGTCACTACTGTCTGTCTGTCTACCTGTCTATCTATCTACCCATCTAGTCTATCTCAGCACATTAGTAATTGTCATCTCCCATTTCCTGGTCTCATGTGGGCTTAACTGCTACCTTGACTAAAACCAGCAAAGAAAGGCAGAAGTAGCTCAGTCCCTGCAGGAAGCTCAGCCAGACACTGGTACCCAAGATTCAGGTTTCATCCATTTCTGCTCTAGAAGGGCCGTGGGAAAGAGGAGGCTAAGAAGTGCCTTCCAGGGGATCCCGGGCAGCAGGACGAAGGGTACAGTGGGTAGAGGTTTCCCGAGCCGCTCTCCGTGGTCCTGCACCACTATCTCTCCTTGCTCCTTTCAGCAGACATCACGGAACTTGATGTCACAAACAAACAACAGCAAACTGCTAAAGACCCAGCAAACACATTTCAGAAAGCATTTATGCTACACCAAAAATTGAATTATATTCAAAATACATCTTCTTGCTTTTTTACTCAAGAGGTATGGGGTTCAACTACATGACCAAGGGGGGAAAGTTTTGTTTCTGGACTCTTGTTGGGCCACAAAATGTGATGCTGTGGAGCCCTGATCAACCAGACTTTGCCTCAACTCCACGGCCTGGTGTAGGTCAGGGCTCAGGCTGTGAGCCGTCCCACCGCTGCGTGAGCACTGTTACCAAGGGCGTGGCATGTAGGCATCAAGATCATAGGACCAATTTAAAAAAATTTTGAAAATTGAAGTATAGTTGATTTACAATGTTATGTTAATTTCTGTTGTACAGCAAAATGATTCAGTTATACCTATATATACATTTTTAATATTCTTTTCCATTATGGTTTATCATGGGTTACTGAATATCGTTCTCTTTGTTATACAGTAGGACCGTGTTGTTTATCCATTCCGTATATAATAGCTTACATCTGCTAACCCCAACTTTCCACTCCATCCCTCCCCCAAGCCCCTCCCCCTTGGCAACCACAAGTCAGTTCTCTGTGTCCATGAGTCTGTTTCTGTTTTGTATCAATAGATAGGTTCATTTGTGTCATATTTTGGATTCCACATATAAGTGACATCATATGGTATTTGTCATTCTCTTTCTGACTTACTTAGTATGATAATCCTAGTTGCATCCATGTTGCTGCAAATGGCATTATTTCATACTTTTTTTATGTCTGAGTAGTATTCCATTGTATATATGTACCACATCTTCTTTAGCCATTCATCTGTCAGTGGATATTTAGGTTGTTTCCATGTCTTGGCTATTGTGAATAGTGCTGCTGTGAACATAGGGGTGCATGTATCTTTTTGGATTAGAGTTTTTTATTTTATTTATTTATTAATTTATTTGGTTGCGCCTGGTCTTAGTTGCAGCAGGTGGGCTCCTTAGTTGCAGCTCACCAGCTCCTTAGTTTTGACATGTGAACTCTTAGTTGCGGCGTGCATGTGGGATCTAGTTCCCCGACCAGGGATCGAACCCGGGCCCCCTGCATTGGGAGCATGGAATCCCAACCACTGCCACGAGGGAAGTCCCTGGATTAGAGTTTTGTCTGGATATATGCCTAGGAGTGGGATTGCTGGATCATATGGTAATTATATTTTTAGTATTCTGAGGTACTTCCACACTGTTTTCCATAGTGGCTGTACCAACTTACATTCCCACCAACAGTGTAGGAGGGTTCCCTTTTCTCCATGTCCTCATATAGGATCAATTTCTTATCAGCTCTGAATGAATGAACGAATGAGTGAAGAATTCAGATCCCCAAGGAGGAACTGGATTATGAAGGTATGGATGACTTGTCAGGGTTTAGGTGATATAAACAGGTCTCATGTATTAAAAATCTGGACTTCCTGCTGAAAATAGGGGCTGGTTAGGTCCAGACTTGGCTATTTACTAGCTGTGTGACCTTGGCATGTCACTCAGCATCTCTGAGCCTGTCTCCTGGTGGGAAGATGGAGACAAATGTTGCTACCACCACCTTGAGGAGGGGGCCAGTCATGGATGGCCGAGCACCACACCTTGATTTAGGAATTATTGCCTCATCTTCTCTGTGCACCTGCATCTAGACGGCGGAAGCTCTCCTCTGCGTCTTCACTGCTCCAGAGGGAGAGGCCTCCAGGATAAGACAACCGGACTGTTACTGAGGGTTCTGAGGGCTTCTGGTGATTGGCACCATCTGAAGATTGGGAGCCCCACTCTCTAGTCATGATCTGTGCACAGGGCGGCTGTGAGCATTTTCGGGCCACTGGTCCTTTCCAGGGTTGGCCCCATATCCTGGGACAAGTGATCCCCCTCTTCCTCTGACTGAGTCAAGCCTCAGTTTAGGAGAAAGGGGTTCATGGATCTCGGTTCCCCTGCAGTGGATGCTTCTCACACTTCACCCCTTTGTCTACTCTCCACCCCATCACCATCTGCCATTGCCCCCCGCCCACCCCCCATATTTCTGATCTGATCAAAATAGAAAAAATTAATTGGTCTGGCTATTGAGCATTCTCACTCTCTCAGGGAGGCAGCCAGTCTGACAAATGAATCAGGAAGAAGGTGTTTGATGAAAGCGCTGCGAGTTTAATTTATAACCCTCTCTCGTGAAGCACATTTGCTTGCTGGTAAGGGCCTTCTGCAGACGGCTCCACGAGAGGCACCGGGCACCTGGGGGCTACCTTCTTCTTTGCCTCTGCAAAGGCGGGCCCTGGGCTGGGCCACGTGGGGAGGCCGCTGAAAGCAGCCTTGACTGCAGAGTTTGGATTCATAAGCTGAGGCCCTGGCTCAGGAACAGCCCCTTCACTGGATCCTGCTGCGGGTCCTGCTTCCCCTTCTCGGCTCCCTGCTTCCTTTGCCGGAATGTGGCCTGTGGTCCCTTGCCTCAAATCTGGGCCTCTCTGTCCTCAAGATGCTCATTTACCCACTGTTGTCTCATCCCCCCCAGGAACTTGGGGAGCAGGGGCAGCAAGCTCACAGTGGCTGATGGCCCCATTTAGAAGAGGGGGCTGGGCAGTGAATGGTCCCCCTGCAGCTCAGCCTCATCTCCTTAATGGATCCTAATTACCCCTGTCCTGCTCATGGCTTCTCTCTAGGAACCATCTGTCGGGATGATGGATGAGGTGAGTGAGGGAGGTGGCCAGCTGGGGCTGGAGGAATCCTCCCTTTCTCTAATAAGGTCGGGGGGAGTGTGGGAAGTTTAAATCAAGTCCAGAGATACTGAGGAAGGGAAGGCACTATTGCAGGATGAGCTATTCTCCCCTAGAACTTGGGCCGGGTGATCTTAGCCAAGAAGGAAGGTGATGGGGAGGTGGGGTGGGAGGATTGACCCTTTGGGTGTCAAGTCCCAGGAATATATGACGAGGGAGGAGAGGAAGGCTGGCAGGCCTGTGGGGACCGACTCCAAGGCAGGACTGAGAGCTGTACGTTACGACTCCAGCCCCAGGTCAGTGGCAGGTCCACATCCGCTTGGACAAGGCAGCGGTCATCAGAGCTGAGTGGCCCCTTCTAAGTCAAGGTTGTGCTGGGACCCAATCTCAAGTTCATTCCATATCTCCATGGACATACACCCAGTGAGGACTCAGTAAATGGACTGCAGATCATCCGGGGTCCCAGACACAGATCTTTGACCCAGGAAAAAAGTAGCTGATGCTGGACGGCAGCAGTTCTGTTTTTCTGTGGATTAAACAAATAAGGGAGAAAGAATAACGATCCTGCTTTGAAGTCCGGTCTACTCAGGACAAAGGAGTAGAGCCTCCCTCTCCTCAGCCGCGATGTGGCCCAGTGTGCACTGGGAATGAACAAATGCAGTCTGACTTGCTCGTTAGTCTTTTGTCACCTGTTCTATGCCATGTGCTACATTCCAAGCTCCTTGCAAACAGCGTGTATCTCATTCATCGACGTCTGCCTGGCAGTGTCCACTCCACCCCGAGACTTGGCCGATGCTGCTCAGGGCACACACACTTCACAGCAGGAGGCATGAACCAGGGGGTGGGATGGAACCTCTCTCTACACCGGGGACATCAGTCCCAGGTTTCCACAGGGCCAGTGACACTGACTACCCAAGAGGTAATGGTTTGAGAGGAACGCTTCCAGCCCTTTCTCTTCACTCCTTCTCTGGAGCCACTGTCCTGACCGCTGAGGGTGACGGGAGCCTTTGGCAGAGTGACTGTGTGCCTTCCAGGTCTCTCCTTCAGACGCTTATACTCATGCATGTGTTCTCCTCCCTTGCCTCCTACACTGAATGGGACTGACCCATGTGACCAACAGCAGAGTGAGGAAATGATGCTGTGTGGCTCCTGAGCCCGGGCCGTAGAAGACGTGCCTCCTGCCCTCTTGGTCTCTGGGGTCACCACAGCACAGAGACACTCGTTACGGTCTGAACTGTGTCCCCCTTGCCCAGTTCATATGTTGAGGTCCTAACTCCTAGACCCTCACCGTGTGACTGTATTTAGAAATAGAGCCTTTAAAAAGGTAATTTAGGTAAAATGAGGTATTTTGGGTAGGTCCTAATCCAATATGACTGGTGTCCTTATATGAAGAGGAGATTAGGACACAGACATGCCCAGAGGGATGATCGTGTGAGGACACAGGGGAAGGCACAGTCTGCAAGCCAAGGAGAGAGGCCTGAGAAGAAACTGATTCTGTCGATACCTTGATCTTGGACTTGCAGCCTCCAGAATTGTGAGAAAATTAATTTCTATTGTTTAAGCCCCCAATCTGTGGTCCTTGCTATGACAGCCTGAGCAGACTAATACAACAGTCAAGCAGCCTTGTGAAGAGGCCCACGTGGAGAGGAAGCAGCTTGGCAGCACCGACCTATCCGTCATATGAGTGAACCACCTTGAGAGCAGATCCTCCAGCCCCAGTCGAGCCTTCAGGTGATTCCAGCCACCCAGCCTCCAAATTCTTCAGCTGAGGCTCCAGACATCGTGGAGCAGAGATAAGACATCCTCCACGTGCCTGTCTAAATTCCTGACTCACCAGAAGCATGAGATGATACACGATCACTGGTGTATGAAATTGTTAAGTTTGGGATGATTTGTTACGCAGCATTGAATAACCAATGCACCAGGTCTGCTGTGAATGAGACATTTAATTCAGAGGTAAGGGGGGAGGCCACTTCGAGGAACTTCTTTGGCCACAGATCTAAGCTGTGCATCAGCAGAGCAGTGTGTCCCAGATGATGTGGCCAAGCCTTCCTTGAGAAGGGCACGACTATGGAGAGTGGCCTCAGAAGTCCACATAACCAGGTATGGGCTGCGGCCAGGGAGGTTAGCAGGGGGGCAGGAGCCAGCAGGCCAGGGGAGGGGAGTGGTGACAGGCCCTGCCCGCCTCCCCCAACCCTTGAAGAGGGCTGAGGTATTGGGAAGGTGTCAGGAAGAGGAACCTGGACACAGCAACCAGAGAAGAAGGAGGAGCTATGATACCAGGACCCCAAATATGGGCCAGGGCCTTCCTGCCCCAGATCAGAAGTCCTCCCTCCGCAGAGAGGATCAAGGGACTCCAGCTTCTGAATCAGAAAACTAATACCTATTGAACACCTACTCTGCACATTATTTCATTTTTATTTTTACAACAGCCCTTGGAGGTAAGCATGATCTCCATTTTTCACATAAGGAAAGAGAGACTCGGGGAAATAGAGAGATTGCAAAACTTGCCCATCATGTCACTGGTAAATAACAGCTGGATTCAGAGTCAGGAACATCTGCCTCCAGAGCCCCTGTTTGCCCAGGTGGTGGAGTCATGGAAGGCTTGGTGTAGTGGCATAGACCATGCACTCTGGAACTTGACTGCCTGCATTTAATCTCTGGCTTCACTGCCCACTAGCCTTGTGACCCTGGGCAAGTCACTTAATCTCTCTGTGCTTCAGTTTCCCCATCTCTGAAGTGGAGATGCTAGTTTGCACCTTGTAGGTAACAGAGGATTCAAAGAGTTATAAGCCAAGGGCTTGGAGCAGAGCCTGCACAAAGGAAGCACGTTGTGAGTGTTGGCTGTTCTTACTCATACAAACTCTGCAACATGACCTCTCAGTGTGTGAGAGGGTGTGAGTCCCAGAACCAGGCTGGACCTGACAGTGCCTAGATCAGACACGGAGCCCAACCAAGGTTGTTGAATTGACCGTCAATGTGGAAACGCCTCCTCTTCCCCTCTCGTCCTCCCCAATCCCAACCCAAGCAGCTCAAGGTCATGAGATGGCTGATGGCTCCCAAAGGATCCAGAACACAGTCTCCCCTGAGCTCCCGTGGCTGCTCAGGCCAGAGCTCCCAGGACAAGAGCCCTTTCTTGGAAATGGAGCATAACACTCACATTCTAATGGGAGATGGGGGACTGCGGCTGCAGATAGAAGGGTAATCAGTCCTTTGTGGACACACTGCTTCACTCCTGCACTCACACCCCCGTGGGAGGTCGGGGATCAGTAAGAGCCTGTGAGGGTGGGCTTGGGGGTTGTCAAAGCAGTGTCTCCCTGAGGGGAAGGGCCCAGTCTAGGTTTCCTTCTGCCCACCTTCCAAGCTGAAAAGGAGCAGCTAAGTGTTATTGATCCAAGTTCCAAGGGGAAGATTTGCTGAGAGGTCACTGGCACCAGCCCATCACTTAGCTGGTATTCATTATTCAGTGATGGGGATGAGGAGCAGAGAAGGGCTGGCATCCTGCTGCCAAGCCTGGCCTCCCAGGAGAGGAGTTGATGTGGGAACGGGGAGAGACAGCCAGGAAAGGGTCAAGGGCAACTCACTCTCATCCTGGGAGAAAGGGTGCCAGGTGGATGATTCCAGGAGGAATCCTACCTCCCAGACAGCCCAGGTCTCGCACAGGCCCTGGAGCATCTCACCTTTGGCTGGAGAAGGGGAAAAGAATCTTTGGTGGTATCAGCTCTGGCTGCTTGCCGATGGCCTTTGTATTCAATATATGCCTCAGTTTCCTCAAATGCCCACTGACATAAAATGTCCCACCCATTTTTAATAGCATATTGCATTGAAACTAGTCTTTACAGGGACAGAAATGGTAATTAAGTCCTGATGCCTGAACGTGGATCAGAATAATTCATTAAACAAGACCCAGCGGCCGTGGATTCATCCACTTCCCAACCCTGTGATAGGCTGGCCTGTGTCTAGAGTTGTCGAATTAGATCACGTTGATAAGAGTGCTTTGTAACAGGTAACACATCAGACAAGTGTTAGTTATCATTATCACCTTTCCAGAAACACAAGTCCAGAAGCATAATAAAACCTTAACAATAGTGTGAGAAATGGTGGGTGTTAGGACAGGAATAAGAGTGTTCATAGCAGCACTGTTTGGAAACAACCCAAAGGCCCACAGAGTGCAGAATGGATGAATGAATGATGATATCTTTACAGAATGGAGATTTTTATAGCAGTGAAAATGAATGAATTGCATGTAACAACACAGGTGAATCTTAGTATCATAATGAATGGGAAAAAAGCAAGTCCTAGAAGGCTGTATAGAGTACAATACCTGTTTTCTAAACTTCAAAATTAAAACTGAAAAGATGCATAATATAAGGCATACGTATATAGGTGATTTAGTATAATGGTTATCTCTGGCACAGGTGGGGAGCACTGAGAGAGGGCCAGCCAAGGTGAGGAACACACAGATACGTTATTTATATTGTTCTAGATTTGGCATTGGATGAACAAAAATGAATGAATGAATGCATGAATGAATGAGTGGACCAGCAGGCCATGCATGGAACAATGTTGGCATTGGGTCATGAGCAAGGATTATGTTTAGTCCAAGTTGAGTAACTGGAGTCCAAAGTGCAATTTCTTTTCATTTAAAGAAAAGTCTGATGTTAAGTGGATATTTAGTACTGGATCCCCAAGTTGATATTCTAGAAAGACAGTCACTTTTTTCTAAGGAGGTTAAGGGGGGTACCTCTTTATAGCACAGTGTACCCAGGAATACCCTCATCACCCACCCTTTTGGGGAGAGGCAAGTTCCAGTCTCTCTTACATCCTGTCGTAGTAGGTATGCTGAAGGATGTATAAATTCTGGGGCAGAATTTACATTTATAAGTGGTACTAAACTGATGAATAATAATTCTATAAACATTCTTATACATATCTTTTGGTGTACATATGTATACATTTCCTTTGGCTGTATATCTAGTAGTGAAATTGCTGGGTTATAGATTATATGTATGTTCAACTCTGATAGACAATGCCTGTGTTCTGAAGTGGTTGTACCAATCTGTGCTCTTGTCAGCAGGCGTGAGAGTTCTAGTTTCTCCACATCCTCACCAACACTTCGTGTTGTCAGCCTTTCAAGTTTTCATCATTGTGCTGGGTGTGAGGTCATATCTCAGTGTGGTTTTATTTTGAGTTTCTTTGAAGCTTAACGAGGTTGAGCATCTTTTCATATATTTATTGGTCATGTGGATATTCTTCCTCATGAAGTGTTTGAGTCTCTTCCCTCTTAGTGAATTTTGATATTCTTTATATATATATATATTTTTTTTCTTTTTTGCATCTTAAGTGTTTTTATTTATTTAATTTACATCTGCAGTGGGTTTATCCCCAGCAATACCTCTGGATACAATTTGACATGTACACATCCTCTTTAACTTAGCAGATCTTGTGATTAGGTTTCTCTTTACTAACAAAACGTGGTTTAGAACAATGAGGCAAATCTTAGTTGATGAAGGCAGCAATAGCATAGGAGTATTTTTAGACATTCCAGGGATATATATTCTGCATATGAGTCCTTCCAGAGGATATATTTACATATGCCATATATATATATATTCAGGACTGTCCTGGCTATCCTTGGATATTTGCATTTCATTTTAATTTTAAAATAAATTTTAACTTTATTAATGAAAACAGCCCAAATGCCCACGAACAGGAGAGTGGATGAATAAAGTGTAGTATAGGCACATAAAGGAATATTACACAGCAGTGAAAGTGAATGAACCTCTGTGACATGAAGCAATATGGATGCATCTTAGCAAAGTAATATTAAGTGAAGGAAGAAAAGGCTCAGAAGATTACATACAGCACAATGCCCCCCCCCTTTTTTTAGAGTGGTAAAAGCAACTAATATAAAAATCTTCAGGGCTTCCCTGGTGGCACAGTGGTTGAGAATCTGCCTGCCAATGCAGGGGACACGGGTTCGAGCCCTGGTCTGGGAGGATCCCACGTGCCACGGAGCAACTAGGCCCGTGAGCCACAATTACTGAGCCTGCGTGTCTGGAGCCTGTGCTCCGCAACAAGAGAGGCCGCGATAATGAGAGGCCCGTGCACCGCGATGAAGAGTGGCCCCCACTTGCTGCAACTAGAGAAAGCCCTCGCACAGAAACGAAGACCCAACACAGCCATAAATAAATAAATAAATAAATAAACCCAAAGTTTAAAAAAAAAAAAATCTTCACCTTTAAGTAATACATATAGATGAGTTAGCACTATATTAGAAGCAACATTGTTCCTCTCTCTATTAAGGAACAATGGACCTGTGATTCAGGATGGTGGCTACCTTAGGTGGGGACAGCAGGAGGATGGGATGGGGAATGGCTGCGTAGCTGGGTGGAAATTATTGTTGAGGTCCTAGCTTTCTTGTTGGGTGGTAGATTGATGTGTGCTTATTTTATTGTTAAAAATATGTAAATATATAAATGAATTAATGACTAATGATGAAGTGTTATATGGATGGGGATTATGATTAATCTGATTTAGTGCAGCTTGGATTGATTATACAAAAAAGGCTGAAAATGAAGGATTGAATGAGGACACCACTGTCAACCCCTTGGTTGTGGGGCCTCCACTCCCCTGCTTGCTCCCCCTACGGACTGAGCAGGGGTGTAAGTATCAAGATGAATATTATGTATTAGTAAAGCTTAATTTCTTTAAATTTGCTCTTAGAAAAATTAGCAGAAGTTAATTTTTTTCTTTCTACACCCCAATGCGTCTTATCTATTCCCTGGGGTGTATACATGCCTCTGCCCTAAGCAGATGGAATTTTAAACAAACTTTCATTTGGATGGATCACCCAGTTGGCATGTGGAAGTCAAATACTCTCTTGAGCATTTAGGGGCCTGTTGATAGACTCGCAGTCAGAGAGGAGAAGAGCCCACAGGGCAGCCTTGGGAAAGGGAAGGAGGCTAGGAATTTGAGAGGAATTTAAGAGAAGGAATTTATAGGACTTCGTTTCCTTAATAGCAGGACATCCAGGAGCTAAAGAACTATGTATTCTCTGCTAGCGACTACCGTTTCTCTCCGAGCCACAATCTCTATAAACTCTTGGGCCTGTCAACCTCCTATAGAAGAATGTTGACACTTTCATGTAGATCCCAGGGCAATTGCAACCTCATATCTGATTCCCGCTCACTGATGGACTAATTGGTGGCGCCCTCCCTGCTGACAGCCTTCAGATGTTGAAGGCAAATCAAGCAGCCCTTGATGGGTCCTGATGCTGCTGAAATCTGGAGGCTGGAGTGACTCAGGGGTGGAGTTTGCATTTCAGGGAAGTAGATACAGCTGCCTCTCAAATCCCTGAGCTTGGTCTGATCAGCTACCTTAGACACAGCCGATCAATTAGTTGCCTTGGATGCTTCCATAGGCAATTTTTATTTGAGAGCTTCAGATGGATTAGGGAGTTGGCTTAGAGGAACCACAGTCCTAGAGGGTAATTTGGCAACAGGCAAGTCCTCAATCCTTAGAATTTGGGGGAAGAAGACCATGTGTTAGGCCACAGAGACCAAAGTCTTGAAGCTTCAAGGACACATGCCCCCTTAGGGAAAACAAAGGCTTGCCTTGTTGGGACACGGAGTCAACTACCTGCTCCCCTTGAGGCTTCATTTACCTACTTGTTACAGGTGTAGAACCTAATGAGTCTTAAGACGTGGGCATAAATGCTGTCGTGAAGAAAGCAAGTGCCATTACAGGTGGGCAGCCTGTCACCACCACTTGGGGGTTGTGTGACCCTGGGTGAGTTAGGACCTGCTGGGAGCCCTCGTCCCCTGATCTCTAGTAGTACTGACCTCATAGATGGGGGATTATGTACTGATAAATGAGCCCTGGTGACAATGCAGACCCCATAGGAGACCTCACAGAACATCAGCCACCAAGTGCAGGGCTCAGCTGCCAACATATAGTGCTGAAAGCAAACTGCTTCCTGCTTCTGAGCCAAGGACTCACGAAACTTGCATCCGGATCAGCCCAGTTCCCCTAGAGAATCCCTCCGGAAGGCAGGCTCACTTGCCAAAAGCAATTTTTCCAAGACTCAGTTGATGGGAAGCCACATCACCATGTGGCAAAATAAAAGTGATGAATTGACTTTCCTTTAATTGAGTTTTGATGAATACTCCCAGGGCCCCTGTGCCCAGAAGCACACTCAGACAATCACCACTCAAAAAAAAAATTCAGGGGATCCCAAGAGTCTGTTCCAAGAGGAAGGCTGAGAAAGTGGATATGGAAGAGACCTCACATTCAGAGATCCCCTTCTGTGTTCCAAGAGCTTTACATATGCTATCTCATTTGACCCTTTACAATGAGCCCAAGGCCTAGGGATCATTGGTTTTGTGTGTGGGGAAACCGAAGCTTGAGAGCTAAGTAACTTACCCACAGTTTCTGACTCCAGAGCTCAGACTGTTCCTTCATGCCGTGCAGGCTCCTCATGGGTCCACCTCTTTCCCAGTTCAGAATGTTCATTTACATGTATTAACTCCTTTAACCCTCCTAGGTAAGCAGTGAGTATATTGTTATCGTGCCCATTGCACAGATAAGGAAACTGAGATCCAGAGAAGTGAAATCACATGGCTAGTGAGTGATGGAGCTGAGTCTGTTTCTTTTTTTTTTTTTTAAATGGATTGTGCTTTTAGTAATCTTTGTTTATTTATTTATTTATTTTTATATTTATTCTTGGCTGTGTTGGGTCTTCGTTTCTGTGCAAGGGCCTTCTTCAGTTGCGGCGAGTGGGGGCCACTCTTCATCGCAGTGCGCGGGCCTCTTCACTATCACGGCCTCTCTTGTTGCGGAGCACAGGCTCCAGACGCGCAGGCTCAGTAATTGTGGCTCATGGGTCTAGTTGCTCCGTGGCCTGTGGGATCCTCCCAGACCAGGGCTCGAACCCGTGTCCCCTGCATTAGCAGGCAGATTCTCAACCACTGCGCCACCAGGGAAGCCCCTGAGTCTGTTTCTTAATGCCCATGCATTTATTACAGCTCACCTGAGGAGCAAGTTTGGGAAAATCAAGGAATTCAGTGATACAGAAGGCTGGTTTGCTCAGGGTTTCCAAGAGTCGAGGAAAACTGGAGACACCTAGCGGTCCCGTCATTCTGGTCTCCAAACCCCAAGGCTCTACATCAACCTTCACTTGAGCATCTCTGTTCCTTTGCTCAGGGGCAGGTGGCCCTGCTGAGGAGGTGGGAAAAGGAGGGGAGGTAAACATGAGCTTGATTGAACAAGCCAAGGAAAGGAGAGGATCACACATATTTAAGATTTAACAAAAGGAGAACCAAATTGACATTTTATTGACTTGTGGTGGGAGTTGTTAAAGACAGATTATTGCACCAAGGGTAAGGGCCAGTGATACCCAAGGGGCAAGGTGAGTACATAAATTTGAGCTCACACACAGATACTTGCCAACACACACACATTGACACACACACACACAGACACACACACACACACCCCGCCACTACAACCACAAACAAAACCCGAGCTTCTCTCTTAGCTCCCAGAGGCCAGGCCCAGAGACCCTGGGTGAAGTGGGAGTGAATGAAAGCACAGGGCACTAGAATGGATCCTTACTAATGCTCCCTCTCCACCCCAACCTGGTCCATCCCTGGACCCACTGAGAGCTTCAGAGATAGAATTCCTCAGGTTTCAACTTTAAGGTTGAAATAGGTCTTGAAAGAAACACTTCATTGCTTTCAGTAAGAAAGCCTTCTCTGTGGGGACTCCCTGCGTGCTGGCTGGCTCTGTGCAGAGACACAGCACCTCCTCCGGGAGCGTGGAGATGGCCCATAAAGGCCTGCTCGGAAGAGCCCGGCACACTGTGATTTGTCCTGGCAGAGGGTTGTGTGTGGGTCACCAAGGGAACCTTGAGAGGGCAGAACAGAGAGATACGTGGGGAGGTGGAGAATGACAGGGACAAGGCTGGATAACAAGGAGGAGCCTGGCTTAGACTGTCCCTTAGGGACGACACCACCCTGGTCTTTTCTTTCCCAAAAGTATTGGCACGTGGGTCTGGGCTCTACAGTGGGTGATGATGGATCTTGTCCTAGGAAGTCTGTTCTTTGTGGGCCCATCATTCCCTCATGGATTGCACCTCACTGCTCCTCCTCCCTACAGCTAAGTGGGGCCTGGATCGGTATTTGAATGGCCTCTTTCTCCTCTGTTCCTGCAGCTAACATCACATCTTTGGGAATTCTTTGGATGGCTCTCTTCCTTTCCTTAGCCCCTGCCTCTGAGGCAGTGGCTGCATCCAGTGGTCCACGACATCCATGTGTAACTCTTCCCTCCCTGTTAGCCCCCTGTATCCCTAGGGAGAGCCAAGGCAGACAAGGGTATTGTTATTAAAAATGACTTGTCATTTAGATTCCTCCCAGACATCTCTTACATCCACTGCAGGAAGTGGCACTCAAAATCCCTCTCACCTTATTTCCTTTCCCTCTTCCCCCCAGCTGGGTTCTTAGCTCTCAGGGCATCATCTGCACAGCTCCCCCTCCCCATTCTTTTTTTCAAAGATTGATTGATTGATTGATTGATTGATTGATTGATTGTTTGCTATGTTGGGTCTTCGTTTCTGTGCTAGGGCTTTCTCTAGTTGCGGCAAGCGGGGGCCACTCTTCATCGCGGTGCGTGGGCCTCTCACTATCGCAGCCTCTCTTGTTGCGGAGCACAGGCTCCAGACGCGCAGGCTCAGTAGTTGTGGCTCATGGGCCTAGTTGCTCCGCGGCACGTGGGATCTTCCCAGACCAGGGCTCGAACCCGTGTCCCCTGCATTAGCAGGCAGATTCTCAATCACTGCACCACCAGGGAAGCCCCCCCTACCCATTCTTGATCCACTGCTGTCCCAGGTTCTGCCTGCACTGAGCACTAGGAGAAAAGGAGCATCTGGTTTGAAGGTGAGCCTCATTGAGCCCTAAGAGAGATAACAGTCTCTCTGCAATCAACAAGCCTGGCTCCTCTGGAGACTAAAACAGCAACTGTGGAGTAAATCTGCAACCCCCCACCTCCTTCCCCTGTCTTTTTTATTGGCTGTGTTGAGTCTTCATTGCTGTGTGCAGGCTTTCTCTAGTTGCGGCGAGTGGGGGCTACTCTTCGTTGCGGTGCGCGGGCTTCTCATTGTGGTGGCTTCTCTTGTTGCGGAGCACGGGCTCTAGGTGTGCGGGCTTCAGTAGTTGTAGCTCGAGAGCTCAGTAGTTGCGGTGCACGGGCTTAGCTGCTCTGCGGCATGTGGGATCTTCCCGGACCAGGGCTCGAACCCGTGTCCCCTGCATTGGCAGGTGGATTCTTAACCACTGCGCCACCAGGGAAAGTCCTCCCCTGTCTTTTTCTTCAGGAAAACACAAAGAAACTCTAGGGGTGAAATGGGAAGTCACAGTATCTTTTAACAGCCTGAAAGCCTGAAAAGAAAGCTCCTTGTGTGTGTGTATTTGCAGCTCCTCAGTACAGGAAAGCTAATTATCTCAGCACTGTCGCCACCACCTTGCATTCAGTAAACTCTGTCCTTTTATTTAGGATCTTATTTGTGCTATCAACAACGCTGAGATCATGGAGGCTCCAGAAATGGTATACCCCCTTTTAGATAGGAGGGAACCAAGGTCCAGGGAAGGAAAGTGCCTGCCCAAGGTCACCCAAGGATGGAGAGGATGGAGTGACCAGAGCCAGAAGATGACTGTCTGCTTCCTGAGATTCCTGCACTAGATTTCTTCTGGGAGTAAAATGTGTTCTCAGGACTTGACTGCCAGACCTTGGGAGCATTGGAGATTGGGCTGATGTAATGCTCTTAGCAACCCCCTGCGGGCTCCCCACTGTTCCTTTACTCCTCGTGCTGGGCCCAGAGCTGTTGTGCAGTGACGATTGGAGCACCCAGTGGGTGGCTGTCAAGGTTGGAACAGATGGAGTGGGGAAGGAAAGATCCTCTGCCCTGTGGCATTTGGGGAGGGGAGTGAAGACTAGATTTGTCAGGGTTGACTTAGCAGGGATATGGAACCCGTGTTTATATATGGTGGCACACTGTTGATGCGAAAGAAGATGCTGGCAAATGGAATGACACATGGATGTCTTTCTGAGTAAACAAAATAAAGGGTGGGCCCATTTAGATAATGGTCCTGCATTCACTCATGTGAGAGCATGGAGGCAGGATGGTCCCACTGGGGGTCCCCCAACCCAGAAGACCCTCTTCTGCCTTATAGAGAACTGATGGGTGGTGGTGTTCAGAACCAGGGCATGACTGGTTCTTGCATAACTTATCCATGTGGACAAGGGAACAGAAAGGGACCATGGTCAGGTTTACTTTGTTGATAGATCCTAGGATCATAACCTTAAAATGAGAAGGATACTTAAAGACCGTCTGATTCAAACCCTTCAGTGTTCAGATGAGAAAACTGAACTCAGTGACATGCCCAAATGGATACAGCTGCTAAGCCACAGAATGGAACTAGAACCTGGTTTCTTCAACTTCCAGCCCAGGACTCCATTCAGCACCCTCGCTGATTAGGGTCAGGTCATCTGACCAAGTTCACCTGTCTCTGTAATAACAGGTGACAGAGCGACTGTCACCTTTTTTTTAAAAAAAAAATATTTATTTATTTATTTATTTGGCTGCATCGGGTCTTAGTTGCGGCGCACAGTCTTCTCTCTAGTTGTGGCACGCAGGCTCCAGAGTGCATGGACTTGGTTGCCCCTCGGCACGTGAGACCTCAGTTCCCGGACCAGGGATCAAACCTGCGTCTCCAATACTCGGTCTCCAATTTTGAGCTCTCTTTCTCCTTTCTTGATTGAGCCGGCCTCCGAAAGGTTGGAAATAGATTCACTGGTGGTTTTTGTAAGGTTGCTGATCCAAGGCGTAGCTGAAGGTTCCTTTGCGGTTGGCTGGGGCGATTTATGGGGAATATTTGAGGAGGTGGCTGGGGAAGAGGACACCATGCTGGCTGTCGAAGTAGACAGAGGCGAAGTCGCTCTGGAGATCAAGGGACCATTGTATTAAAGCTGAGTTTCTGTTTTTCTACATGCTGGAGAGTATACGCCTGAGGATGGTAAAGCTCTGGCAGTACCCTGGGAACTTGTGCTGAGTCCTTTCCAGTAGGTCTAAAATATGGCAGTTCCGAAGAGAGTCCAGAGAAAATATGCAGGAGACAAGAGGTAATAATGAGGTCAAATGGGACAATAGGATAGATCGGTGCAGGAAATGTGGACATCTATCCTTCAAAATTCCTCAAAGATAGGTATTGACTTCCATCAGCCATGATACAATCACTGGGACCAGATTTATGTTCTCACTTTAAACAGCTAAAAAACAAAACAGCATGTATGAAACAATGGTTTTCAGACATTGGACAGAAGGTAACACAGGAGGGTGATCCCTGAGAGATGGGAAACAAGAGAGGTGAACCCTAAGATGGTCCCAGCTTGCTCCTTGAGGCAGTTTCTAGGTCGCAGTGTGAGGTGAGGATGGAGAGAACCACACATAGCTTGGTGACCTTGTTCGCTTGAGAAGACAGATATCAGTTTGGGGAGGCCAAGGTACCTGGAATTTGCAGGGTGGGGTAGCACAGAGGATGGAATGGAATTGCACAGAGAGAGAGAGAGAGCTCTGAAGGTTTGCAGAAGTTCCCTTGCATCTTTGGCTGAGTACTGATGTGCACATGCATGAGAGGAAACTCACTACAACTGGGGGAACTCACTAGAAAGCAGTAGACCGAACAGTTGCTAGAGCACAGAGAGGGGCAGAAATAATTCATGTTCCCACCAGCTAGAGTGGGAAGATCTCCTAATAAATGAAGCATTGAGTAGAATCCTCAGAAGAGGTATTTTTTCAGTAGTAGAGCCAAAACACTAGACTAATGGTTGTTGTGGACCTGCTCTAAAAAAGCTTAAAGCAAGTCTCAAAAGTATCCAACATTCCAAGTAACTTCACTATATATGAGAGCAGAATCCAACACACACACACACACACACACACACACACACACACACACACACAATTATAAGACATAAAAAAGCAAGGAAATAAGATGAATAATTGAGAAAATCCATTAAGAGAAACAGACCAAGACATGAGAAAAATGATGAAATTAGTAGACAAGGATGTTAAAGCCATCATTATAAAAATTATACATATATTCAAGAAAGTATAGGAGAATGTGAACATGAGGAGAGAAATGGGAGATATAAAGGAAGGTCAAGTGGAACTTTCAGAGATGAAAAACAGTATCTGAAATAAAAAATATACTGGATGGAATTACAGTGGTTAAGACACTGTAGAAGTAAGGATCAGTGGACTGAAAGAAATAGTATAAAAGTGATTCAAAATTAAGCACAGAGAAAAAATACTAAAAAAATAAACAGAGCATCGGTGACCTATGATACAATATTAAGTGGCCTCTTGTATGCTACTGGTGTCACAGAAGGAAAAAAGGAAAGGGTGAGACAGGAAAGATGTTTCAAGAGGTAATAGCCAGTTTCTAAAGTACAATAAAAAATATGAACCCATAGATCCAACAATTTCAACAAGATCAAAGTAGGAGAAATATAAAGAAAATCATACCAAGGCACATCATAATCAAATTGGTAAAAGCCAGAGATAATCAGGAAACAACAAAATCAGCCAAAGGAAAAAAGGCATCTTACGTATAAAGGGACAAAGGTAGAAATGATAGCAGACTTCTTATCATAAACCAAGCAAACCAGAGGTAATGTAGCAACATTTTAAAATTATGATAAAAAAGTAAACTCTCAACCTAGAACTCTAACCTAAAAAAATATTTTTTAACAGTGAAGGTGAAATGAAGACGTTTTCAGACAAAAAAAGGTGAGAGAATATATTAGAGCAGGATGGAATTTTTAAAAAAATTAAATTCTTCAGGCAGAAGAAATATGAAAACAGATAAAAATTTAGACTATACAGAGGAATGAAGAGTTCTGCAAGTTATAAATATATCAATAGATATAAAATTTGTTCTTATTTTAAAATGTGTTACATAACAATTGACTGTTTTAAGCAAAAAAAAAATGTAATTTATGGTTTATAGCATTAGTTGAAATAAATGTATGCCAATAGCAAAAGAGATGGGAGGGAGAAATGAAGTATACTATTGTAAAGTTCTTACTCTGTATGTGGGAGGCATAATGTTATTGGAAAGCAGACTGGGATCAATTAGCAAACTCCAAAGCAACGACAAAACAAAACAAAAAACTATAGCTAGTATTGGAGATACAATGGTGTCATAAAAATAGGATTAGTAAAAAAAGACAAAAAACAAGAAAAAGAGAACAGATGGCACAAATAGAAAACAAATAATAGGATGGTAGTTTTAAACTCAATAATACAAATAATTACATATATAACATGTAAATAGTCTAAACATTCCAAATAAAAGGATTGTTCAGTTGGATTAATAAAAGCAAAACTCAACTATATGCACCTATAAGAAATCCACTTTAAATATAAAGACAAAGGTAGGTTAAAAGTAAAAGGATGGAAAAAGATGTGCTATGATAACATTGATTGAAAGAAAGCTGGAGTGGTTTTATTATATAATATCAGACAAATCAGACTTCAGAGTAGGGAAAATTACCAGCAATGAAGAGGAAGATTACATAATGATGAAAGAGGCAACTCATCAAGAAAACATAACAACCCTCAATGCATAGGCACCTAAAAATACAGCTTCAAAATATCTGAGGCAAAGCTGATAGAAAGGATAAATAGAAAACCCCACAATTACAGTTGGAAACCTCAGTGGTCCTTTCTCAAAAATTTATAGAACAATTAGACAAAAATTCTGGAAGGATCTAGAAGTCCTGAACGCTATTAGGTCAAACTTGACCTAATTAATATTTATAAAACATTCTACCCAACAAGAGCAGACTACATATTCTTTTCAAGTGCACATGGAACATTCACCAAGACAGACTATATCCTGAAACATAAAACAAGTCTCAATAAATTTAAGAGGATTAAAATTATAACAAAGTATCTTTTCTGACCATAACAGGATTCAACTAGAAATCCACAAAAAGTATGTAAAATCCTCAAATATTCGGAAATCAATAATGTGCTTTTAAGTAATCCATGGGTCAAGTAAGAAATCACAAGGAGAATTAAAAAATATTTTGAATAAGATGAAAATGAAGATGTGTGAGATACAACCGAAGGAGTGATTACAGAGAAATTTATAGCATTAATTTCTTGTATTAGAAAAGCAGATAGATTTCATGTAAAAGGTCCCAGCTTCCATCTTAAGAAACTAGAATGAGAAGAGCAAATTAAACCCAAAGTAAGCAGAAGGAATAATGAAGATAAGTGCAAAAATCAGTGAAACAGAAAACAGAAAAATGACACAGAAAAATCCATGAAAACAAAACCTATTTTTTCACAAAGATGAACAAAATTCATAAACTTCTAGCCTGATCGATCAAGGAGAAAAGAGAAAAGATACAAATTACCAATAACAGGAATGAGAAATGGGGCATTACTACAGATATTACAAACACTGAAAGGATAATAAAGAGAAAGAAACAACTTACCAGTCAATTTGATAACTTAGATGAAACGGACCAACTCCTGCAAAGACACAAACTACCAAAGCTCACTTAAAAGAAAAAACCTGAGTATCCCAATATTTATTAAGGAAATTTATTCACAGTTTAAAATCTTTCACAAACAAAGCAAAAAACTGTTTCAACAAAGAAAACTCCAGGCCCAGATGGTCTCACTGATTAATTCTATCAATCATTTAAAGAAAAATAATATCAAGTCTACACAAACTCTTCCAGAAAATAGAAGAGAGCACTTCCCAACACATTTTATGAAGCATTACCCGGATACCAAAACCAAAGACATAAGAACAGAAAACTATATTCCACATGAACGTAGACACAATTTCCTTAACAAAATCTTAACAAATCCAAATCCTTCAACATACAAAAACTATATCATGACCACGTGAGGTTATCCCAGCAACACTAGATTGGCTTAACATGTGAAAATCAGTTGTCTAAAAAAGAAAAACTGTAGGATCATCACAATTAATGGAGAACAAATATAATTATGGAAAATTTAACAAAATATGTGCAAGACCTTCACATTGAAAACTATGACACACTGCCAAAAGAAATTAAAGATTTAAATAAATGGAGATATATAACACGCTCATGGATCAGAATCCTTAAAACTTAATTAAGAGGACAAATGCCTTGATAGAAAATAGGCAAAAGATTTAAACAGACACTTAACCAAAGAAGATAGATAAATAGCAAATGAATGCATGAAAAGATGATTAACTTTATTAGTCATTAGGGAAATGCAAATTAATACCACAGTGAGCTACCCGTATCACTAAAACTTAAGGAACTGACAACTTTTAAGTTTTGATGAACATGAACCTTGCTGCTGAGAATGCAAAATGGTACAGCCACGTTAGAAAGCAGTTTAGCAGTTTCTTATAAAGTTAAACATACTTTTACTCTTCCTTCCAGAAACCCCACTCCTAGGTATCTACCCAAGACAAATGAATACTATATCAACACAAAGACTTATACTCAAATCTTCATTCTTTATTCTTATTGCCCCAAGTTGGACAAAACCCAGATGTCTGTTGGCAGGTAAAAGCATTAACAAATTTTGGCAAATGCATACAGTGGAATACTATTCAGCAATGAAAAGGAATGAGCAAAAACATGAAGAATCTCAAAAACATTATGCTAAGTGAAGAAAGCCAGGCACAAAAGACTACATATTTTATCATTTCATTTATATCACGTTCCGTACAAGGCAGCACTATGGAGACAGAAAGCAGATCAGTGGTTGCCAGAGAGGTAGGGGAAGGAGATTGATGACTAAGATGCACAAGGGAATTTTATGATGACAGAAATATTCTATATTGTGATTGTGGTGGTTACAATCTGTGTATATTTGTCAAAACTCACTGAGTTGTATATAAAATTTGGTGAATTTTCTCACATATAAAATTTTATTTTACACTTCATTAAAGCTGATAAAAAAATTAGGTGCCTACTCTGCCTGGTTTAGAAAGTTGAGGGAAGTATAGATGGACTTCCACAGATGGTCTAACCAGCTCTCAATTTCTTGTGCTATAGAACACGGGTATCTGAGGAGTGGTCCTTGTGGGTGGTAGTGAGGTAAAACATCTGGGAGGAGTGTATATCTCTGCATGAGAAGGATGGTCAAAAACTCATCCTCAGGAATTCCCTGGTGGTCCAGTGGTTACGATTCGGTGCTTTCACTGCCATGGGCCCAGGTTCAATCCCTGGTCAGGGAACTAAGATCCCGTAAGTCACACAGCATGGCCAAAAAAACCAAAAAAATAAAAAAACTCATCCTCAGTGCAACTTCATGCTGGGAGGACAGCCAGTGAGTTTAAGGCAAGGAGAAATTCCATACCTTTCTTAAAATCAAGTAACAAAGGGATGGGGCTGGGGGTGGGAAGTGGAATGCATAAGGCAACTCTGCCAGCTGCATTTGAGCTGTAGGAATGCCGATCATCTTGTCTCTCCTGCTGAAACATTCACAGGTGGTTGAGGTAGCAGGCCCCTAACATAGCCCCTCAATATGTTTCTAGACATCCAAAAAGCTGAAGGATGGCAGAAGGATTTTTAAGGCCAAATTTCAAATGCAGGGTGCCCATCATTGGAGGCTGCAGTCCCAAGACATTCTCTTGTAAAGCTCAAACCCTTTAGCTAGTATTGTGGGTTGAATTGTATGCCCCCGAATTAATGTTGTTGTCCTAACCCCTAGCACCTCAGAATGTGACCTTATTTGGAAATAGGGCAGTTGCAGATGTAATTAGTTAAGATGACCTCAGGCTGGAGTACAGTGAGCCCCTAATCCAATATGACTGGTGTCCTTAGAAAAAGAGGAACTTTGGACGCAGACATGCACACAGGGAGAATGCTATATGATGATCGGAGTTATGCTGCTATAAGCCAAGGAACTGCTAGGAGCTAGAGAGAGGCCTGGAATAGATCCTTCTTCCCTAGTGCCTTCAGAGGGACTAGGTGCCCTGCGACACCTTGATTTCAGAATTCTCCAGAACTATGAGACATATTTTTGTTGTTCTAAGTCTCCTAGCTTGTTGGAGCAGCTCTCAAAAACCAACAGGGCTTGGCGCTGGCTCTAGCTCCCTTTCCGCCCCTCCCCTACAGGAACTCTTTGCCTGAAACCCTGGTACCCAGGAAGTTATCTGTGGAATAACGTTTTTTTTTTTTTTTTTTTTTTTTTTAAATTTTATTTATTTATGTATATATGTATGTATGTATTGGCTGCGTCGGGTCTTCCTTGCTGCGCGCAGGCTTTCTCTAGTTGTGGCGAGCGGGGGCTACTCTTCGTTGTGGTGCGCAGGCTTCTCATTGCGGTGGCTTCTTTTGTTGCGGAGCACGCGCTCTAGGCGCACAGGCTTCAGTAGTTGTGGCGCGTGGGCTCAGTAGTTGTGGCTCGTGGGCTCTAGAGTGCAGGCTCGGTAGTTGTGGCGCACGGGCTTAGTTGCTCCGCGGCACGTGGGATCTTCCCGGACCAGGGCTCGAACCCGTGTCTCCTGCATTGGCAGGCGGATTCTTAACCACTGCGCCATCAGGGAAGCCCTAACGTTTTGTTTTGTTTTCGTTTCTGTTTTTGTTTTTTTGGAATAACATTTTGCATGGTTGTTTACTGGTCAGACTTCTCAGATTACAAGGAAGAGACACACAGAGAATCACGAGGAAATCTGGGCGCCTGGGGAGGCCGGGAAGACCACCCATTCGGCAGCCCAGTCACCCAGATCCTAGTTTTTCCCACAATAGGACGTGCAGAGGCTCCACACGGGACCCAGAGTGTGGCCCCTCAGGGAGCGAACACCCTGAGCTTAAGTGATTTTTCTCCATGGTAGTTTCCAGAAGTAGAGTGTGATGTGCCAGTGGCTTTCACTCAGGGCACACTCATCTACGGGGCTCAGTAAATTAATTAATATTCATAAAGCACTCAGAGCCGGGCTGGCACATCAAGAGTGCTATGTAAGCGTTCCCTCCTGACCCGTCTTAAGGGACGGCTTTCCTTGAGTTGCAGCTTTTAGACGATTGCTTTTGGGTCACACACTGAGCCCTGGTCCAGTTCTCAAGTTTGGTGTTTCCTCTTTAATAAACGTCCTTTACGAATGCTGGCACAAGGGGACATGGGAAAACCCACTTGGATTCCTTTTCTTAATCAGAAACTGTATATGTGGCTGGCAGTAAAGCCTTGATGGATGGATGGATGGATGGATGGATGGGTGGATGGATGAGTTTGCCTTCATGTAAGAAGGGAAAGTAAAGGTGAATTGCATGAAAGTAAAGGAGTGTGCATGTCTGGAGAGGGGAAATTTTGGAGGATGTAAGTATATGCTTGTGTGTCCTTTGGCCCTCCTCAAATAAGGACTACAAGATAGATGGAGATTTTATAGGTTTAATATTCCCTTGCAATGCCGTGTGCTTTACATCTGGGTAAAAGGAGCTATAAATCTCCCTAGGCTCGGGCTCTGCCTTTCTATCCTTCTCACTGAGATCTTACTTGGAAATACAGTTGAACAGTCAATGATGAATCATAGCGTCTGTGGAACAGCCCAGATAAGGAACAATTTGCATTTTCATGTGAAAATTTGCTCCTCTTGGCGCTTTCAATTTACCTTTAGAGCCACATTAATTCTGTTGCCGTAAACTACCACTCTGTGCCCAAGTCAGTGGGAGAGGGAGACTAAAGTGGGAGTTCTGCTTGGCTTTACAGGAGTGGGAAGTGCTCCCTTCGTGTAACATGGGGCATATGAGACCAAGCTGGTCCATGGAGAGCGCCTCTTGTAGCAGCTCCCCCGGGAAAGGTTGTAGCTTCAAACCCAGCTCGAATTCTCCTCCTCCATGCCTGTATGTCACTTGGTTAAAAATAAGCTAAACACACCAGGAAAAATGTTCTTAGCCTTCGCAGTGTTTCTTGAAGAGACCCAACTTCTGTCTGGATGTGTAGCTGCAGAAGTGTTGGGAGCTATTGAGACTTTAATTAGGATTGACCTTTGGATGAAGGTGACACTGTGGGAGGGCAGGAAAGAAACAATGCTCTTGATGACATTGTGGAGTCTCAATAACACCAGTTGAACCTGTTAAATGAAGGAATAGATGCAGTCACTACATATTTATTTATTTATTTATTTATTTATTTATTTATTATTTATTTATTTATTTATTTATTTATTTATTTATTTATTAATTATTGGCTGTGTTGGGTCTTCATTTCTGTGCGAGGGCTTTCTCTAGTTGCGGCAAGCGGGGGCCACTCTTCATCGCGGTGCGCGGGCGTCTCACTATCGCGGCCTCTCTTGTTGCGCAGCACAGGCTCCAGACGCGCAGGCTCAGTAATTGTGGCTCACGGGCCTAGTTGCTCCGCGGCATGTGGGATCTTCCCAGACCAGGGCTCGAACCCGTGTCTCCTGCATTGGCAGGCAGATTCTCAACCACTGCGCCACCAGGGAAGCCCACTACATCTTTTTTAAAAACAAAAAATTAAAAATAAAAATAAGCTAAACATAAATTGCTCCCCTCCTCCTCCCCTCAGTGCAGAGGAGATGCTCCCTCAGGTAGCTGTTTCTCCCTCTCTGTTTCAGGAATTTGATGCTTTGGTGGCAGCAAGCCTCATATGGCTCCTACAAATAGGGTCTTTGCTGGAGAATGATAGTCTTGGAGGAGCTCCCCTGAGGGCTGGATGAGCCCCCGAGCCCTCAGAGGAAACCATCGTCTGATGCTTGCCCCAGTGGTCACAGAGCCTTCAAGAGGCACCCTGTGGCCAAGGGGGACCAGTCTGCTCTGGCAGAAGATGAAACATGTCAAATGAAGACGGAGTCAACCCCAGTCTTGAAAAGTGGGGCTCCTCCACTATAATACCCCCAGACAAAGACATTTCACAGTCTGCCGCCCTCCCCTTCCTCAGCTTCTCCTGGCCTTCACAATCCAGGAAGTTCTTTTTTTTTTTTTTTTTTAAGACACCAATTGTACTTGAACATTTGTTACTTTTTTTTAAATTAATTAATTAATTTATTTATTTTTGGCTGTGTTGGGTCTTCGTTTCTGTGCGAGGGCTTTCTCTAGTTGCGGAGAGCGGGGGCCACTCTTCATTGCGGTGCGCGGGCCTCTCACTATTGCAGCCTCTCTTGTTGCGGAGCACAGGCTCCAGATGCGCAGGCTCAGTAGTTGTGGCACATGGGCTTAGTTGCTCCACGGCATGTGGGATCTTCCCAGACCAGGGCTTGAACCTGTGCCCCCTGCATTGGCAGGCAGATTCTCAACCACTGCGCCACCAGGGAAGCCCCAGGAAGTTCTTAATACTCATCAGAAACCCTTTTCTTTCTGCAGTGCAAATCCATTTCCTTGCCCGGAAGCAGAGAGTCAATCTTACACTCTTCTGAGTTTGCACATCCCTGCATTTCTTAAACAAATTCTCAGAATGCTATCAAATAAGTTAATGAGGAGCCTTGTAAAAGTGAGAATAATTTCTGTTTCTGTATCCTAATTTACATTTGTCCATTTCCTGAGGTTCCATCCTATTAAACTTTAATTTGCTCCCCTCTCATCAGGAGTCTGATATTGGAGATTTTCTTCACACAGTCAGAATCTCTTGGGCTCTAATGGATTACACTTAACCGGTAGGCAAGGTATATTTTGTCCCCGAAGTGATTTCCAGATTGGAAGATTGGTCTGAAGGAGAGGGCGAGAGTTTGGGTGATGGGAAAGCAGCGGTGATAGTTCTCTGACGTTGTTTATTTTTGTTTTAGTACTTTTTTCGTCCCATTTTGCAGCAGTTGTGGTTTGAGTGATTTTCTTCTATTACTGTCCCAGTTTCTGTACTTGTGAACTGAGGGGCAGGAGGTTAGGGGCTGGGTGTTCAATCCCACTCTCCTACTTGTATCTTTAAAATATACAAAGAAAGCGTGGAAATGGGGAATGCTTTTGGTTCCTTGGAAAGGAGTCCCAGAAAAGAAATATGTTGGATTGAACCATATAAAATCACCATTTTTAAAGGTCAAAAATGGTTGAATATTGCTGATTTCATATGGTTCAATCCAGTACAATCAAACCTCATTAATTCAGACTAATGCGAGGAAGGTTGGTCTGAATTTGCTGGAGTGCCACAAAAAAGTCTGAATTATGAGATCATTTTAAAGACATGCAGCTTTCCTGTACCCCAGCGCTGACAGTAACAGGAAGTATGTCAAAAAAATACTGTCTCTACAAGTCCATGGAGGGATGTCTGGTTAATAAAGACAATTTATAATGAGCCTACAAATACATTGGGTAAAGGGTGATTTAATCTAAGGTGTGCTTGAGAATGCTTGCGAAGTTTATTCTTTTAAGTAGCTTTAAATGGTTTCCTTCTGATTTACATATATGATTAGTTTCCTTCCTTCGAAGAGAGCAATTGGATGGCTGAAGTTTACTGTCTGAATTATTTCTTATTCCAAAATGGTGGATTCCAAATTAATGATGCTTGACTACTCTATTCCCAACCTCAAGGTTGGACATTAGGTTAATGAAAATCAATGGAGACTAGCTCTCAAGGATCAAGGAGGAGGAAATATACTTGACAAAAACATATGTGACATGAAAAATGAAGCTGGTTTTCTTGAATGCTTCATATACTGACTCTGAAGGCAGTTTCAGAGGCAAAGTTCCAACAGCGTTCAGAGTAATAACAGCAAACTTGAAAGGAGTCAGCCGCATCCTGCAGAACCGCTTCAAAGAGCAACGTAATGTGAACGGACAAATTCCAACCTTTTATGGTTTTAAAAAATGCTCTCATGTGCTCATTCTCCTAGGATAATATTTATTCCTTTAAAAATATTCTTAAAGTTTCCTTCTAAATAATAGCAATCTCCAGTGACATTTAAGTTTATCTGCAAGTGATTTTTATCCATTTTCTGCTTCCCTGAAACTCCAAGGGTATGCATGGATAGGTGGGAAGGTGACGGAAATGGAGCCAAGGATTGGTGACCAGCAGAGACAAAGATTGATAGGTTGTTTGATCCAATTGGGATTAGGTATAATCCTAATTTTCAGGAGTGTACCAGTGGTGTATGGCAAAGTCTGTCCTCACAGAGTTCCTTCTCTGGCTTGTGTGTCCTTCCGATTCAAGGGGGATATTCTTGAGGAAAATACTTCTTTCTCAGGATGAGTTGGTGTACATCCCACCTTACTTTTTCCTGTGCTGCCCTCTTTTGCTTTGAAATGTCAAATAGGGCTCAGAGGAGGGGCAGATCTGACTAGGCTACTGGAAGGAACTGACTCAGTTTTCAGTTAACACGTCTCCACTAAAAGGGGATATGAAATAAAAACGGGGCCAGAAAAAATATGGGTGGTTACTTAAGAAAACGAAACAGATCAGTGAGGGATTGGTTCTGTATCTTCATTGTGGTTACACGATTCTACGCCTTTGTCCAAAACGCGTAAACCTGTACGCCAGAAAGAGCGGGTGGGCTGGATGTAAATTAAAAGCAACTAAATAAATGTGAAACAAGACCAGTCCTTCCTTGGTAACCTGCAGAATGGATGCCCGCTTGGGGAGGTCTTCCGGGCACCTCTCCCAGCGCTGCCACTGGCCAGCACAGCAGGCCTGCCTCCGGGGCCGTGTCCCTGCCACAGGAGAAGGAGGGCCACAGTCTGAGTGTCCCTCTCGCTCCGCGTGAACTCCGTGCCGAGGAGGCTCCATCACAGCGCCGTGCCCAGCGGAACGAGAGCCCCACTGCTGCTGCTGGAATGAGCTTGATCTTGCACGCTGCTGTATGAAGTCCAGATACTCTGATCTTGTCCTTGTCAGAGTCGTTCAGTCAGGCGACACTCACTGGATGTCTGCCTTGTGCCGAGGACACAAAGTAGTGCTGGCACTCGGGCAGAGAAAGAAGACTCAGCCCCTGGGCTCGAGCTCCTCCAGTGGGGGAGGCAGCCTGTAAACAAGTGATTAGAGCAGGATGTAATTAATGCTAATAGAGGAGCAGGCACACTGCCCCGGGGCACGGGGGAGGGGTGACTCGCTCAGCCTCAAGTCACCTCCCTCCAGCTGCTCCAAGAGGGTTCCTGTGCTTTTGGGCCTGAAAAGAAAGAGGCTTTGCCCAAGAAGGCACTGATGCGTGGTCAGCTCAACGCATCATCACCCACACAGACACACTTCACACACATCATACACAATACAGCACACAGATGCAAGACATCACACACAGACACACACAACACATACAGACACGCATCACACACATATACACACATCACACACAGGCACAGACACAACACACATCACACTTCACAGACACACACATCACGATCATACACAAGACACACATCACACACAAACACACATCACGTACACACACATCACACAGACACACATCACACGTACATCATATACATCACACACATCACACATCACACACATCACACATCGCACACATCACACACATCACGTATTACACACAGAGAACATCCTCCCCACACAGACACACACATCACAGATATTACACACATGTGATACACACTACACAGACACACATCACACAGACACATCACAGACACACATCGCGATCATATAGAGACACTCACAGACATACACATCACACACAGCCACACACATCACACAACTATACACATATCACACACACAGAACACCCCCCCAAAGACACACACCACAGATACTACACAATCACACACATTACACACACAGACACGTATCACACACACACCCCTGAAGACCTCCTCTTCTCCTATAGGATGATTAATGTCAGCCCTGCCCCCTCCTCCTCGTGGACCACAAGGGAAACAGCCCAGGCGCAGCTTGAGTGGGTAACGCCCCTGGTGGGTTGGGTAGTGGTTGTGGGTGAATTTCTGCATCTCACTACGATCCTTCCTAGTGCCTTTTCCTCACAGGCTGCAGCAGTCTAGGCTGCCCGACAGTCACCATGGCAACGGTCTCTCTTGCCGTCTTCTATAGTGCAGGGTGCTTCCTTGCCGGAGTACTGGCCCCTGACCAGCGCCTAGCCAAGCCGCAGGCTCTGTGTCCGCCTCTTTGGGTTGTTTCAAGGCCTTAGTTTTTGTGCCAGGTCACAACAGCGGATTGGGAGCACGTGGAGTTCTGCTTGTCCAGACCTGATCCCCCAGCTTCCTGTTAGTTTCAGGAGCTGCTGACAGTAGCTGCTCTGACAGAAGGTGACTGAAGAGGTCCTGGATATTCAGACTGTCAGCTGCCAAGGACAAGGTGGCCACGCCAAAGAGATGAGCTGGGAGCTAGTGCTGGACAAATTAGAGCATGTTGATTGCAGGGTAACCAGGATGGCAAAGAGACTGATGTGAGGAGTGAACAAAGGAGCCAGTGATGCAGGGATGCACAGACTGAAGGAGGAAAGTATCATAGGGAACAACCCCACTGACCAGGTATTGTATAGAAAAGGGAGCAGAAGCTGTCTATGGGGCATCTTTAGTATCTCTTGGGCCAAATGATTGGTAGAGAAAAGGCCACAGAAATTGCTTCTCCTTCCTCGTGCTTCTGAAAAGTCTCCTAAGCCTTTCAAAGGTGGAAGGCGCTGCCTTTGAGCAAGTGAGCTCCTCGTCAATGCAGATAATCAAGCAGAGGCTAGGTGACCTTGGGTGGGCATTCAAGTATGGGATGCACCTTAACTGTCTCATCCAAACCTGACTGGTCTTGCCATTGTCCTGCGAGTAGCTGTGACCCCCATGGTGCCCACTTTCTTCCCTGTGAAATGAGGGGTGGGACCAGAGCTTGACTCAGACCTCTGTATGCTTCACAGCCCTGTGTTCAGATCCCATTTTTTAAACCTGATTCTGACTACATGACACCTAATTTTATAGGTTTAAAGCACTTCCGATTGTTCTGAGCACTTTCCTATTCATGATTTTATGATCTCTTCCCCATTGCTCTATGAAGTACATAGAGCAGGTATGATCACAGAGGCAGAGAAGGTTCTGCCTTCTGAAGGCTACCAGTAAGTTAGCAGTAGAGCCAATGCAGAGGCCAGGTCTTGGGTGTGCCAGCCCACCGTCCATTCTTGCCCATGGCATGTTCACTGGGCAGTTTAGCCTGTGGAGAGAGGTTATCAGCAGTACCGTGAAAATAAAAAAAATAAAAGTCTGGCTGTCGGTTGCTTTCAACTTTGAGTTTGCTGCTAAACTCCGAGACACAAAGTTGCTAACTATATGTGCGTGAATACATGGGTTATGTAAAAGTGATTTGTGCCCATGGATCTGGGTGGGGTATAAGTTGAATAATAAAAGTGTCTAATAAACTTGAACTGGTCTCCCTTAAAACTTGTCGTGGCAGTGCTGAGAAGGGAGGGGCTGTCTACTGGGTCTGCTTGGTATTGGATCCAAGCTGAAAATTCAACAGGCGTATGGAAACATCAAATAAGATCTCACTGCTCTAATTCTTTATTCAGGCCCCTGGGGGATAATGCGTCCAGTGCAACAACACAGTATCCCTGTGTGCTATTGTAAATCCCCTTTCTCTGCCTTTTTATTTATTTATTTTTATATTTATTTTTGGCTGTGTTAGGTCTTCGTTTCTGTGCGAGGGCTTTCTCTAGTTGCGGCAAGCGGGGGCCACTCTTCATCGCGGCGCGCGGGCCTCTCACTATCGCGGCCTCTCTTGTTGCGGAGCACAGGCTCCAGACGCGCAGGCTCAGTAGTTGTGGCTCACGGGCCCAGTTGCTCCGCAGCTCGCGGGATCTTCCCAGACCAGGGCTGGAACCCGTGTCTCCTGCATTGGCAGGCAGATTCTCAACCACTGCGCCACCAGGGAAGCCCTCTCTGCCTTTTTAAAAATCACTGTCTCTTTCTTTTAATAAATCCAACCAGAGCAATGAACGCAAATGTGAAACCGTACAGTATATGTGTATCTGCTGGACTCGTCAGTGGATGATGGCCTTGCCCGTGGGAAACTGTCCGCGCTGACCTATCCTTTGTCTCCAGCTGAACTGGCATAATGATGAATCTTGCAGCACCCTACTCTTTCTTTCCGGGGGCTCCGATGACCTTTCCTCTTCTTCACCAGCTCTTGGTAAAGCGGGAGGAAGAGCACAGCCCTCCTGTTCCGCTTAGGATTTGTAACCTGGAGCCTGAGGCTTGTTCACCTGTGTGGTGTAGGGACAGTGACTCAAGGGTCGAAGGAAGAGAAACAGGTGATGGAAGGAGGAGACTCACCAGGCAGGCCAGCCGTCTTGCCTTCGGGAGGGGCCAGAGGTCTTTGGGAACAGGTGGGACTGCGGTCCAAGCTGGACTCGGGGTGGGCAGCCTCCGTGGTGGTGGCGGAGAAGCCGCACGTGTGGGAGGCCGCGGAGTCCCGGACACAATGTGTTGGGGAGCCATGAGGTCCTGGTCCTTCCTCAGGATTTGCGTTGCGTCTACTCACCTTAGATGCTGGAAAAGTTGGGGCCGGGTGGCAGAAGGTGAGCTGCCGGGGAGACAGAGACACCAAGCTCTGGCTTGGTGGGACTGTCCTACTGGCCTAAGCAAAGCCCAGGAATGCTGTCTTCGCTCTCCTCACTAAAGCTCTGGCTTCTTTTCCTAGTCAGAGCCATACAGGGTGATCTGGTCTTCCCTGGAATCATCCTAACATTGACGAGGTCACTGCTGCAGCGCCCCTCCCAGATGGCCTTTCAGTGTCTGCTTGCCCACTTCCAGGATCCCAGCCCACCCAGGGGCCCTGGCCCGCGTTGGCTAGATCCAGTGTTAGAAAGTCCCTTCCTTATGTGGAGCTGAACTCCACTGCCTTTCATCGTCCACCATTGGTTCTAGGTGTTAAGCTGGAGCTACGTGACATAAATCCAGTCACCCCCATGGGCCACCTCCTCAAACGTTTAAAGATGGATGTCCCATCTCTGCTGGGTCTTCTCTTCTCCCGATGTGGTTGTCAGACCCCTCACCACCTGGTCACCCTGCTCTAGGGGTGAATCAGTTAGTTAGTCTTTGCTGTGTCTGCACTGTGGAGCACAGGTGTGAACGCCAGTCTGCACTGAAGGAGGTTTCTCATCCTTGGCAAGCAGGTCAGACCCCTGAGAGGACCACATCTGCTTTCCAGGATAGGCTTTGGCATAGACATTCCTGCCCAGCCAGCCTTCCGCATGAGAAGGAGGAGGAGGCAAAGCCTCTGAGGGTAGAGCCCTAGAGAGTAGCACCCATGAGGACCAGACCTGGGATCGGAAGCCAGGACACTGCTCCCCTCCCCAAAGACCCAGCGTTCCCATCAGCGATAGACTTCCGTCTTCCCAATTTGAGTGGCCTGGATCCTTCCCAGAATCAGTGCAGGGCTCCCGGAGGGCACAGCGTCCACCGATCTCCCCTCAAGCCACTCTTCCACTCAGGATGTTTAAAATGGCAGGCACGACTGTGATGACCTCACCCCGGTGGCGTGAGGCTGACTCATGCAGTGTCTTTAAGCCGACTGAGCTCATTGAGAGCACGGCCAGACAATGCTGGCTGAAGGAGACTCAAGTCTTCTGCTGTCATCCTTGCTGTAGTTTCTTGAATGGTTTATTGGAAACAATCTTCAATTATACCGAAAGGCTGCAAGTACAGTGCAAAAAACTTGCTTCTTCCTCAACTATTTCAGAGTATGTTGCTGACATGAGGCCCATCACCCATGAATACTTTAGTTTATATATTCTACAAACAAGGACATGCTCTTACGTGACCATAAACAGTCATCGAAGGCAGGAAGTGACCTGATTCATTACTAACACTTAATCCTCAGACCCCAGTGAAGTTTGGCCAGCTGCCGCAGTGATGATCTTTGGAGTAAAAGGATCCAGTGGGGGGGTCACACACTGCGTTTCGTTGTCGTGTCTCCCTAATCTCCTTCACTCTGGAACAGGTTCCCGGTCCTTTCTTAACTTTCCGGACATTGACACTTTCGAAGACTCCAGGCCAACTCTTTTGATTAATGTCCCTTACACTGGGTTTGTCTGATGTTTCCTCGTGATTAGATTCAGACTATGCATCTTTGGCAGGAGTTTCATAGAAGTGAGGCTGTGCCCTTCTCATTGCACCTTATCAGTCATCCCAAGATTCTGATTTGTCCCAGACTTGGTGATATGGACTTTGATTACTTTTGTTTAAGGTGGTGTCACCAGCCTTCTCCATGGCAAAGTTACTCTTTTCCTCTTTGTAAGTAACCATGTGTGGAGATGCGTTGAGATTAGGTAAATATCCCATTCCTTATCAAACTTCAATTTATTCATTTATCTATATCAGGATGAACTTGTGTTTCATATTTTATTCAATGGATTGTACCTTATTATTATTATGTCTTTTGATGTTGAAATTGTCTCAGAGTTGCCCGGTGGGAATCCCTTCAAGCTAGCTTTAGTGTCCTTTTCACAAGTCCCCATCATTCTTTGAGTGCTTCCTTACTTCCGGTAAAGTAAGATATTCCAAATTCGTATTGTACTTTCCCTGCCCCTGTCTGGAATGAGCCCATTTTTCAGGGAGCCCTGATTCCTTTCAGTGGAGAATGATATTTAGAAACCAAGATCTAAGGGCTAGGTGTGCTCATTGGTACTGGGGTGGCTCCCAGACCCTCTTGGTGGACAGAGTGGAGAAATAATGTGCATGTATGTCTACACATAAAATGGCATGTGTATTTATATGTTTCTCTAACTAAATATTAAAAACCATCAGTTCACATAGATACCCCTAATTCCAATCTAACACCTCAGGATTCACATTAGTTTTCATCCTTTTTATGCTTGTAGCTTCCTTCTCTAACAGTGGGAAATCTGGCTCCTGTTTATCTTTCTTATTTGATCAATCTCCCCTTATGTAATCTTCCATTGACACCATCACCCCTTCCTGGCACAGATGCCCTCCTTATCCTTCCTGGCCTCCCAGCCTGTCCCAGGCTGTCCCCCTAACCTGGTGAGGAAGACCCTCCCAATCCTCTTAGGTACCCATACCCCTCGCCTGGCTGCCCCCTCCTGGGACTCCCTCCTTACCCTCTGGAGCTCCAGCATCCCACACCAGGCTCCCCCTGTGGCCCTCATCCCATGCAGGAACCTCTCACAGAGCTCAGGCTTCAGACCCTGAGCTGAGCTGTTCCTTGGTTGGGTCCTCCTCTCCACACTTGGGCTCCAACACTTGGCTCTGGACCACTGTGTCTCCCCAGTGCTGTGGCACAGGTGCCCACTTTTCTAGGACGCCCCCCCCCGCCCCCCCTCCCCGGGTGGTTTGTGGCCTGAATAGTTCAGGAAGAAAAAGAATAGGAAGAAAGAAGAGACGCTGCATCTGGGATTCTTTTTTTTGTTTTTGTTTTTGATGTTTGTTTGTTTTTTTAACATCTTTATTGGAGTATAATTGCTTTACAGTGGTGTGTTAGTTTCTGCTTTATAACAAAGTGAATCAGTTATACATATACATACGTTCCCATATCTCTTCCCTCTTGCGTCTCCCTCCCTCGCACCCTCCCTATCCCACCTCTCTAGGTGGTCACAAAGCACCAAGCTGATCTCCCTGTGCTATGCGGCTGCTTCCCACTAGCTATCTATTTTACATTTGGTAGTGTATATATGTCCATGCCAGTCTCTCACCCTGTCACATCTTACCCCTCCCCCTCCCCATATCCTCAATTCCATTCTCTAGTAAGTCAGAAAGAGAAAAACAAATACAGTATGCTAACACATATATATGGAATCTAAGGAAAAAAAAAAAGTCATGAAGAACCTAGTGGCAAGACGGGAATAAAGACACAGACCTACTAGAGAATGGGATTCTTAACTGCTGTCACCAGGGGGTCCTCCCTGCTCTGTTCAAATGAAAAGCTCGGGACAGCTGCCTGGCAAATGCTGGATTTGTAAAGGCCTGTGAGCAGGGCAACCTGCACTTCGGCACATTAAGGTGAAGTGCAGTGGGGACTGAGGCGGCCTTTGGGTAATATGTAGATTATCCCATTCTGAGGCACATTAACGAAGTGCTAATTGTGCTTTCTGAATGCAGTTTGGTGCCAGTTGCAGGAATAACTCTGGCACCTGCTTGGACTTTAGACTTGCAGATTAACTCAAATGGAAAGAGTAGCAAAACAGGGAATAATTTGTTCTCTAATAAGCCACTTGGAAGCCAACTCATTTCTACAGTTGGTGTCAGAAAAGTGCAGCCCAGTGATTGGAACAGGAAGCTGTGTATCTGGTGTGCGGGGTTCTGTGTTGTTTGTGCCAACTTGCTGAACAGTCCCCCTCACTTTGCATCCATTGGCCTCAGTTTACCTTCCCACTCTTAGGGATGAGAAGAATTTTATTTACGTAGGACAGATTGGATCCAGAGAGCTCTGTTTTCTGTCCTGGTCACTTGTACTCATGTGGACAGCTCCAGTAAATTTGATGAGAAGGCAGAAGGGCAGGAAACGGGTATCTGCGTTTATGGGCGATTCTCTCAGGATGTGATTCTCGAAGTGGGGTCCCTGGACCAGCAGCGTTGCCATCAGCTCGCAGCTGGTTGGAAATGCAAATCCACAGGTCCCCCCTCCCCCCACCCCAGGCCTACTGAATCAGAAGCTGGGGCTGGGGCCCAGCGGTCTGTGGTTTAAAAAACCTGTGGCGTGATTTCTGATGCACACCAAAGTTCGCCATGCGCTGATTGCTCTAGGAAATGTGGCCCAGTTCAGTCACGCAGGGTTTACCGAGCATTTACTACTAAGTTACTCAGCATGTGGTTCCTGAGGTCCTACTGTGTGCCAGTAGTGGGGCTGAATTACGAACAAGGCAGCCATGGTTCCTGCCTTCCCGGGGCATGTTGTCTCATGACTGATGCATTGAACAAGCAAACAGGTGGGATGCTAGGAGTGAAACCGCAGGCGCTTGGAGGGAGAATCGTGGAGGGTTTCTGGTTTAGTTACACAGGGGAGCCAGGGATGGCTACTCGGAGCAAGTGACATCGACACAGCAGCCGTGCTCCCCAGGAAGCCATGGAGAGTTGGCTGGAGGGAGGAACAAGGTAGGGAAGTTTGTGAACCCTCCTGTATCCGCGGAGGCAGCCAGAAGAGTGCTGGCTTGAAGCCCAAGATGCAGGAACGGGAGTGCGGGCTGAGTCTCTCCTTCTTCCTTTCCTCGCCAGCCGTTGCTCTGAGATGACTTTGGAGGAGGGGCTGTGTCTCCCTGGCTTGGTGGGGGACGGGGGGATGGGGGCGGGGGGGGGCAGCTCTGTTTATTATCCAGCCGGCGGAGATAACATCATCATCATTTTCCAGGGGCCAGATATGTGCAATATTAAAAAAGAAATCATGTGATTTGCTGACAGTACTTAATGGGTAATTCAAGGGGCCTTATTATTCCTATACATCATGTCTGGCTTGTGACAGGCAGCAGGGTTTCTGGCACAGAGGGGAAGCTCACGTGCCTTCAGTTTGGGTTTTTCCTTCCTTCCTGAGGTGACAACCGGCATCCAAGTCCCTATTTGAATGGCTGGTCCCTGAAGCTTCGTCAGGGGCCACTTGGTGCTGAGGTGGGTATTAAGGACGCAGTGGAGAGGGGCGCGGTCTCTGAAGGTAGGGGGCTGGCCCGCTGCTCTGTTGGTGGTTGAATAATGTTGATCAGCCCAAGGTCTCTGACAGAGAAAGCTGCCAGAGATGCTGTTCCCAAACCCGCTGACTGCTGACCATGTGGGCAGAGGACAGTGTGCTTACATTTTTAGCAGAGTTGGGTCAGAGGCTGTCTTTTTGTTTTGCGATGAAGGGCACATATTCCTCCCCAGCAATATTTCTCACAATGCGTGTATGTGGATGGGGGCTCCTCTTATCCGCTTGGGGGGCACTCTTGACCTTTGCTTCCCCGACATGGTGCCTGGCAGATGAAAAGACAGCTATGGGATGCCTGGATGGATGAATGGATGCAGCAGAAGAATTGGGAGTTGCCCTAAGGGTCAAGGGGCCGGGTCTTTAGAGCGGGGACAGAGTCTCCTCCCAAAGAGCACAGCACATCAGGGCAGTTTTCCTGTGCTTGGTTGCATTATTCTGCCCCTGTTATATACGGAGACCCAGTTAACGGGTTCCTGAGCTTTTGGAAAGGTGGTCTCAGTGGCGAAGTGGCATTCGCCTGGCACTGTGCCTGGTGCACGTCAGGCTTTCAGAAGCTGTTGCTGAATTAATGCAATCAATCATGTTTTTCTTTGAGGTCAGGGATTATTATTTCTAATACAGTCATCTTCCCGGGGCTCCCCCTGGCTGTGTGGATAGGGGCTGCTGGGCAAGGCACACTGCAGAGTGGGGAACCCTTGCTCACTTCCTTCTCTGCAGGGAATGTCACAGGCAGTGTTACAGGGAAGGATGGCCTAGCAAGGACAGAGGACATGAACGCTTTCTGGGCTGCCCCAGTGCTTTTCCGTCATTCCTCACTTCCATACCTTGTGCAGTTTTTGCACCTTGGAAAACAAATATTGCCTTGTCTGTTTGTCTACACCGGCACTTCTGCCCAGGATACTGCCCAGCTAACCATCCTTGAGGCCAGGGGAGCTAGAAATTGTGCCTTTTTAACCCCATGATTGGGAAATTCTGACCATGTCTGCCATTCCTCTTACCTCTTGGTCATCGTGAAGGAGGCTAGGAAGGCCCATTTGTATATGGAGATAAGCTGGCGTGAGATAAAAATATATCTGCACAGCATTATTCTCTCTCTTTTTTTTTTTTTTACAGTGTGCCAGTATGTTACATGCATTATATTCTTTCTTTTTTTTTTTAACATCTTTATTGGAGTATAATTGCTTTACAATGGTGTGTCAGTTTCTGCTTTATAACAAAGTGAATCAGCTATACATATACATATATCCCCATATCTCTTCCCTCTTGCATCTCCCTCCCTCCCACCCTCCCTATCCCACCCCTCTAGGCGGTCACAAAGCACCGAGCTGACCTCCCTGTGCTATGCGGCTGCTTCCCACTTGCTATCGATTTTACATTTGGTGGTGTGTATATGTGTCCGTGCCACTCTCTCACTTTGAAAACAAAGTGGTCACGAGGAGCCCAGGGGCAGGATGGGAATAAAGATGCACAGCACCATTCTTAATAGCCAGAGGCGGAAGCAACCCGAGTGTCCGCTGACGGATGGATGGATGGATGGACAAAATGTGGTCTGTACATACCATGGAATATTATTCAGCCATAGAGGGAGGAATTCTGACAAATGCTATAACGTGGATGAACCTTGGAGATATCACGCTAAGTGATGTAAGCCAGACGTGAAAGGACAAATACTGTGTGATTCCACTTATATGAGGCCCCTAGAGCCGTCAAATTCGTGGAGACAAAAAGTCAAATGGTGGTTTCTGGGGGAGGGGAGAATGGGGAGTTAGTGCTGAATGGGTGCAGAGTTTCAGTTGGGGAAGACAGAAAAGTTGGGGGGATGGATGGTGGTGATGGGTGCACAACAATGGGAGTGTACAGAACGCCACTGATCTGTACCCTTAAAAATGGTTAAAATGATCAATGTAATGTTGTGTGTATTTTACCACAATTTTTAAAAAGTCTGCAGGGGGGCAAGTTGGTGCTGCCGGTCGGGCCTTCTAGATGCAGATGCTGGGGTGGAGTTTGGGCTGCAGGGTGACTTTGGGGATCCACACTTCTGAAGGAAGGGGGAGGAGGTAGGTTTGGGAAGAGGAGGACGTTGGACTGGATCTGGGGTGCGGGCCCCAAAGCCTGGGGCTCTGGACCGAGAACTACTCATCAGGCAAAAGGACCTGGCCTTTGATACCTGTGCTTCGCTCATCCCCCGACCTTGTGGGCTCGGTGCCCTCAGCTGAAGCTGACCTCGACCACAGAAGGGGACCTGGGTGGCACTTTTCTGTGTCTACCATGGTTGGGAAATCAGAGGTCAAAGAGTCATTTGCAGGTTGGTTAAGGCATAACTACCTTCATTTAACAGATTGCTGACACTGATACTCAGTCAGGGGAGGTGAAGTAACTTGTTCTATCAGTGGGCAGGTCTAGAACCATATTCTCCCAACTCTTGGCCCACCCCACGTCCAGCTTCCTCACTGGTCCAGTACTCAGATCCTACCTCTGTCTCCTCTCTGACCTATGGGGTGATCACACCCATTTTACCTACCTTGTGGAATTTCCAGGAAGACATAGGTACCCGAAGAGAATATACTTGAATTAGACACAGTGAATGGGGTATCGATAACACAGCAGTAATAACAACTCAGAAATGAATGGGTTGGTGCGCTAATTCCACTGGTGGTGACTCACTAGGCGTCTTTGTGCGAATCATGGTTTTCATATTTGTATGCCTTGTGCATTGATTCCCACACATTTATTGAGCACCTACTAAGTGCACAACACTCTGCATGACCCAGTAAAGGACACAGCGTGGTGCCAGCCCTGGAAGATGTGCCCCCCTGGAGGGGCAGGACAAGCTAAAGGACAGGGCCAGGCAGCAGTGGAGAAGTGCCCATTGAGTGGGGTCGACAGGTGTGAAGAAGATGAGGGCCAGGGCAGCGGCCTCAGCACTCTGAAAACACTGCTCCCCCACGGGATGCTCAAGGGCCATGGGATTGTCCACTGAACAAACCCTTAATGAAAAATCACAATTTAGCCAAAAAGCCAATACCCAGCTCTCTGCACAAAGTCTCAGAGATTTTTGAAACCCTTGAACTCCACGCCAGCATCTGCATCCAGAGGGCCCAAGCTTGTTCCTGTGCAGACCCATTTCTATCTCACTCCGAGCTGGCACTGCCAGCACATGGGCCTTTCTGGTCCCCTTCAGCAGAGTGACAGAAAGCAGGTTGTATTATTTCCTAGGGCTGCAAACTGGGTGGCTTAAAACAATAGAAATGTATCGTCTCACAGTTCTGGAGGCTAAAAGTCTAAAATCAAGTGTAGTAGGGCCACACTCCCTCTGAAACCTATAGCGGAGAATCCTTCCTGGCCTCTTGTAGCTTCTGCTGCTTTGCCTGCAGTCTTTGGTGCTCCTTGCTTGCAGCTGCAGCACTCTAATCTCTGCCTTCATCCTTACATCGAATCCTCCCCGTGTCTCTGTGTCTCGCCATGGCCCGTCCCGACTTCTTAGAAGGACACCCCAGTCCTATGGACACCGTATCCACTATGACCTCATCTTAACTAATTACATCTGCAGTGACTCTGTTTCCAAATAAGGTCACATTCTGAGATACGAGGGGTTAGCACTTCAGCATATCTTTTTTTTTTTGGAGGAAAGACACAGTTCAACTCAGAGCAGGAACCCAGAAAATACATTAGGTATCTCCTGGACACACAGTAGAAAAGGGTGTGTCTGATGTGGGTGTGTTTTTCCATGAGTGTGTGTGGAGGGTTGTTTTGCCTCAAAGTTGATAGGACACCAATATGCGTAAACTTTGACAGACGCATTGGGCTACTATTTACATTTTTATTCTCAAAGTCAATTATTTAAGTAAAAGCATATGCTTTGATTACGGCCTTAAGCGCATTTGGGGTGCTTTTTCCTAGGATGTTAAGTGTAGCAAACACTTTACTAACACTAACTCTGATCATGGCCAAAGGCCATAATCACACCAGTTCCATCCTGGAGAACTGAGGTCCAAACGGGAGCAGACTTAATAGGTTTGCTCCTTCTTTTAGCTGTTGTGGGTATTTGCTGGCGGTTAGTTTTTAACAACATAAGCACCTACCTATCTCTGCATGTGATCGTGTGTGTGTGTGTGTGTGTGTGTGTGCTGGATTATTCATTCTCGTCTCTCTCCACACATTGTCAGTGTGTGAGGTGTGAAGGGCACACAGAGAAGAAGGACGGCATCTTTGGTTTGAAAACAATCTCCAAAACAATGGAATGTCAAAAACCAGGCAGAGGCCAGAGGGGACTCTGTGTGTCAAAAAGGACACACCGGTGGCACTGGCTGTATTCCCTGGCTGCGTTCCTTGACTGAGCAGACCTCTTACTTGGCTGTCTCTTCTCTCTGGGAAACTCCCTCTCTTTTCCCAGGAGGTGCCCTGGGTCAAGGGCACTTTCCAGAGTGGAACCTTCTACAGCTTCGTCAGGTTCTTCCCAGCCTGGTTGCTAGGCAATGACGGTGCGCGCTAGAGGGGCTGCTCCTGCCCGGGTGGCTGGCTCACCATCCCATCTGCAATTTAAATTCCCTGACACGCAGAAGCAGCCAAGCTGTTCACTTGAGATTGCAAAAAGTTAGATTGAAATACAAGGAATATCCAGTGCCTCAAGCCCTTCATAAATGTTGCCTTGATAGTAACTGGGAGAGAGACGGGGAGAGACGGGGAGAGACGGGGAGAGAGGGAGCCGAGAGGGGAAAGTGTTCCAATTTAGACCTGCACAGTCGATTTACATGTGATCAGCGTGTCCCAGGCCTCCCTCTGCCCCCGGTCCGCTCTCCTGGCCTCCCCGGGGTTCTTCACGTCCCTTTCCACGCATCTCCCTATCCTGCCCTTTCGGTGAGTGAGACTCTGAGCATCTCTTCTGCCTTTCCGTGGATATCTGGACAAGAGGAAACAGAGATATAGCCACTGGCTAGTCAGCCGCACCCACGGGTCCCACTGCCACCCCGTTCCTGGGCCCTCCCTCTCCTGGAGTAACCTGCACCCCTCAAAGGCCCGCAATGACAGGTCCCTTGGCAAAGCCCAGAGCAACAGCTGTGTTGATAACAGCTGGATTCTCCGGTCTGCCTGGGCCCTGACTGGCGTTCTTGGGGGGGTACCTGAGGCTGTCTCTGGCCTCAGCGGCAGGGGCTGAGGTGGCAGGGAGTTCAACAGCAGAATCTCTGTAATTTTCCAGCTCAGATCTGTGAGGTGAAGAATCAGGTGCAGAGAAGGAGCCGCGGAATCTGCTTCTCTGGAGATTGGATTCTGTGATTAGCTCCCCCTTCAATCTCTCTTCTCCTCTCCCTGCTTTCACTCTTGGGTCCTGCCCTTTCTATCTCAGGCTCGTCCAACTCTTTCTTATTCTTTTATTTCTTTTTCTCCCAGTTTATCAAAGACTGTCTTCGAGGCCTCTGGCATTCCAGCGTCTGTCAATGGGAAGGGCGGACACAGCTGGACTCTGGGACTTAAGGGAGAAAGCTGTTTCCTCTGCAGGCCACCCTGGTCACCTCCTAGTGAGACATGAAAGTGAAAATGGTGGTCTTGAGGGAACCATACGTGGTTCCTGCCCTCTGTGAGCTTTCCCTCTTAAACTGGATTATTTGTACCTAATGGAATACAAGATTAGGACCATTATCATACAAAACTACAAGCATCTTGGGCATTGAGGGGGTTTAAGAGTGAAATGAAACCAGTTAACATCTACTAGGATAGTTATGATTAAAAAGACCTTGAAAATAACAAGGTTGGTGAGGATGTGGAGAAATTGGAAGTCTCATGCATTGCTGGTGGGAATGTAAAATGGTTCAGTCACTGGGGAAAATAGTTTGACAGCGCCTTAAAAAGTTAAACAGAGAACTACCATGTGACCCAGCAATTCCACTCCTAGGTATATACCCGAGAGAATTCAAAACAGATATTTGTACATCCATGTGTGTGACACCACTGTTGACAATTGCCAAGAGGTAGAAACAACCCAATGTCCATGGACAGATGGGAGGATAAAGAAAATGTGGTATATATCCGTAAAATGGAATATTATTCAGTCATAAAAAGAAATAAAATTTTGACATGTGCTGCAACATGGATGGACTTTGGAAATATGCTAAATGAAACAAGTCTGACATAGAAGGACAAATATTGTATAATTTCACTTATATGAGGCACCTAGAATAGGCAGATTTATAGATATAGAAAGTAGAATAGTGGTTACTTGGGATGAGGGCAGGGGGAATGGGGAGTTATTGTTTAATGGGAATAGAGTTTATATGGGGGATGATGACAAACTTTTGCGTATAAATAGTGACGATAGTGTAAAACATTGTGAGTGTACTTAACGCCATCGAATTGTATACTTACAAATAGTTAAAATGATAAATGTGTATGTTTTGTCATAACCAAAGGGTGAAATGAAGCAGCAAGTCTGGGGGGAAATTCCTAGTATGATAGGAGGAAGGGGAGAAGGAGGCGACCAGCAGAATCTCTACGCCGAGGGGAACAGGCCTTGCTGGCCCGTGGTGTCAGGAGAGGGAGCCGAATGAGAACATTGAGAATATTGGGAGTGATCTGGGCCCTCGGAAAGCATTGTCAACTACTGCCATCATACAGATGACAAAACCAAGGCCCAGAGATCTCCCCAGGGTCTGGAGGGAAAATAAAAAGGGGGATGAGTATCTGGCCATCCCGTGGGGAGTAAGGTTTAGGCAAGATGACATCCCTCCCGGCCCCCCTCCCAGTACTGGAAACAGTTGCAAATGTACATCAAGGGAGGCGTGGTGGGAAAGTCGGGAGGACCTGCCATGAGGAGGGAGAGGCCTGGGGATAACTAAAAGGCAGCCATAGCCTTGAGGGGACATTCATGAGGGTCTCGACGGGATTCTGTCCGGCCCATTGGTTTCCACCTCCGGCCACTTCTCAAGTCCAGCCAGGGCATCACCTCACTGCCATGCCCTCCCCCGCCAACTTGAGCCTTGGAGACTGGCTGCCTTGGGGTCCTCTGTCGCTCTGGAGGAGAGAGCAGGGAGAGGAATAGCCTGAAACCAAGGACCAGGCGCCCAACCCAGCTCTGAGGGGCCCAGGAAACTTTGTGGAGGGCAGGTGGTGCTCTCAGAGCAGCAGGGGGAGGGAGACAGGACTTCTAGCGTCCGTAATGGCACCGGGGGTGGGATTATAACTGGATTCTCTCTCTCTCTCTTTTTCGTGGTGCCCCGGGAGGACGCGTGCTCTCCTTGCCTTTGTCTTCTCTCCTCAACCCCACCCGTCTCTCCTCTCCTCCCCACAGGAAGCCCTGGGCAGCGGTATGTGACGCAGGTGGCCACGCATCAATTCCAGTTGTGTTCAAAGCCAGCGGCCCTGTTTTCTCAGGTAAGCCAGACGAGCTTCCCTCCACCATTTGATCTTTATGCTGCTCATGCGTCTCATGGTTACAAATAGCTCAACCTTCCGGGTGCTGACGGCAGCGCTGGGACATTACAGTAATGTGCCCATTCAAATCAAGTGCAGGCAGAGATTGCTACAGCAGCTTTTTGCCACGGAACACTTAGCCTTCGATAATAGCATTTTGGGTCCCTCTGGAACCTTCCTCTGCAGATGCACCTGGGATACCTCTCTCCCTCTCCCCGCTGCAACCCCGGGAGCTGAGGAGGGACAAAGATCGTTCTTGTTTTTGTTGATGAGGAAATGGAAATTCAAATAAGAGAACATCATGCAGGAAATAAGAGGGCTAGGACTGTTATCACAATGATGATTCAGACAATAATAATAACAATAATACTTCGTGCGCGCTTGCTGGGTGCTACTTACTGGGGAAGCAGTTTGCCTGCACTGGGGTAGGTGATGAGGTCAGTGAGGTGCAGGAGCTGTCCCAGGCACAGGGACAGAGGGAACCCCACCTTACAGCGAGTTCTCACTAATGCTCCTGACCTCTCTGTCAGGTAAAGTCAACTCAGGGCTGGTCCCAGGACAATTCTAAACTCAGAGAAAGCTGTCCTTTTCCTCCCTGCCTCCATGCCCCTGTGTTCGGGTCCTCATGCTGTCGCTGGGACCTTGACCCTGCTGTCTCTTGCCTTCCGGAGCAGAGTCGTCTCCCCGCCACCCCCCCCCCCCCAGTCCTAGATCCTCTGGACCCAGCTCGGAGCAGCCCCTGCTTTCCAGGAGGCTGACTGCTAAGGGGATTGTCTGGTTTCCAGCTACTGTGTTGCCCCACTAACAGCATTTTTATTTATACAACCTTGGCAATGCCTTGCCTTAAGGTGGGAGCCCAGTGACATGGTTAAGAGCTAAGATGGAACCACCAGCGACATTTCGAAGTCAAGAGTCCAGGCAGGGAAGTTGGCCCTGGCTCTGTCCACACCTTCCCACCACAACTGCCCATTTCGTGGGAAAGAAAACAGAGCAAGGTAACAGCACCACCATTTGCTAACACTGCGATCTATGTATCTGTTACCTAAGTGAATTTTCCAGGACACATCTCTGAGTTGTAAGGCAGCGTATTAGAAGGCCCATTTTGCAGGCGAGGAAACTGAGGCACAGAGAGAAAAGCCTTAGTCAACGATAAGTAATAAGTGGTAGACATAGAACCAGATCCCAGGTTTCCTAGTCCTGTGCTCTTCCTGCTGCTACACTCCACTTTGGCCCAGGTTCAAAGTTGCCAAAATGGACAATTTTTTTTAAACTTTTAGGCTGGTGGGTGACTGAGTAAAATCTTCATAGATGCTGTGGCTCCTCTGGGCTCCTTGTTGGGCTATTCACTCCATTGGCACAGTTTGGTCTTTGAATAAGTGAGAGGAGATTCTGGAAATATCAATACATGGAGAGGACGAAGGGGAGTGGGGCATCTACCTTTGCCCTAAATCCCAAATAAAAGGCTCCCCTGTCCCAGAGAATTAAGGCAGCCCCCTATTTTTTCTCCTCCTGTATTCCCATACCCTCCCCATCTGAGTCCTCAGAGGATAGACTCAGCTCTGACACCCAGGAAAAGGAAGGCCTTCTGGTTCCATTTCCACTGACCCTGTTCTATAAGCCCTTCCTCTGGGAGGACGCAGGCCGGTTGCCTGATTTTTCAATGGACAGTCTCTGAGCATGGGCTGGGGCCGTGCAATTCACTGTGCTAACAGCAGAGGGCGCCCCTGACCTTGGAGAACGAATCTGCCGACCTTTCCTCAGCCCTCGCGTCAGCCTGGCTTCTTGGGGGCCTTGCGGAGGGCAGTGCTCTGGGGGGAGTCCCAGGCACACCTGTGTCCCCGATCTCTGCTTCCTCCCTCCATGTGCCTCTGTCATCTGCTCTATCTCCAGGGAAGCAGAGGAACGGTAGGCTGTGGTAGACAGAGGAGAGACAGCTGAGCTGGGCTTGTGGGGACACTATTGCCATGTGGGCACGTTATCTCGAATTAGTGTCCTCATCTGAGGGCCTTGCCAAGCATTGTCCTCATGGGAGCATCATCAGGACCAGCTCCAAGTGGGAGAATGGATGCGAAGGGTCTGTAAACAGAAGGGCGCTCTAGGGATGTAACCCTGGACCTACCTGAGTGACCTGGGGCAAGTCCTCGGTCCCCGTGTGCAGAGTTCCTGCATAACACGAGGGACTGAACTAGAGGGTCGTCTACCTCTCCAGCCCCTTCCAGGGCTACAAGCTGGGATTCATGTCAGCACTTTCTCGTTTCTTTCCATGGTTATGCTGGTGGGTGCCAGCACTCTGATGGCCACGTGGCAGAGCTGGGGGCATGTGGGGACCAAGGCGGCCCCTGTAAAGTCACACCAAAGGTCTGATAGCAGCAGGGCTCTTGCCTGTGTGTCTCAGTGCCCCCTCCTTCCTGCTCACTGGGAAGAGAATCCTTATGAAGTCCTTACCTCCCGGAGAGCAGTTGATGACTTCTGGCCCAGGAAGGAGGTTAGACTTCTCTCCCTTACTGGGGACCTTCCCTGGTCACACTCACTCTATCCTGACACTCTGACATGGGTGGGGCTTGAGGGGGGCGGGGCAAAAGAGCCCATGAAATGGTTTTTCTCCTCCAAGGGCAGAGTTGTGGAAAAGGCTGGGAAAATCCGAGCTCTGGTTTTGGCTGTCCCATTATCTCTTTGGGCACTTGGGAGAAATCTCCCTGCATCTCCGAGTCTCAGTTTGCTCATCCGTGAAATGAGAGGCTGGAGATGGTTTCCCCTGCCTTTCCCATTCCGCTGTCTGTGCTCTCTGGGTCCTTGTCAAGCTTTTCTAACATCTGGCTCCTTGGAGAAGGGAAATGAAGACGGAGGAGGCTGGGAGGGAAGAGACACCATTAGAAGGAGAGCAGAGGCAGGGGTGGAAGGAAAAAAGGAAGGCTGTGCTGGGTTGGTTTATGCCTGCTCAGAAGTGGGCAGCTGACCTTTGAAGACTTGACGCCCCTGGGCTGAAGGTCCTGAGACTATGGGGGGTGGGGGGGCGGTCCTGGTCAGCTAGGAAAACACATCTTGGTGGCCGTCTGAGTGCCCTCTGTCCGTCCATCTAGACAGACTCCAGCCTCTCAAGACATTCAGAAACTGAAACTAGAGCACCTACAGCTGTGGGGGCCAGGGTGTGTGTGTGTGTGTGTGAGATGCACAAATGCCCATGGGACAGAAATACAAGCACAATGACACTTGTATGGGCAGGTGTCCACGGTAAGCATGTATTCAGCCCCCGCACACACAGGGACGCACTCATGAGCTCATGTACATACACAAGCCAACACGCCTGCTGTTAGCAAAAGATCACACTGACCCCTAAGGCAAAGAACTGTTTACTTGAAGAAGCATCTCTTACAACATATTAATAAAATACTTAGGCAGATTTTAACTTTAAAAACCCTGGAGAAGCAGAGACGAGGGTGAAGAGAAGGCGAGGGGGCTGGGGAGTGGGTAAAGGCAGGTCTAATCACAAAGCACTTAGCCCGCACGTCTGGGCTTCGGCGTAAGCACCATATTTAATGATACATTCAACCTGATTTTCCAACTCATTGAAAACACTTGCCAGCTGCTGCTGAGTGACTCCGTTTATTGTGTACCTGAGCTTGCTCTAACGGGGACCCCTGGAAGGAAGTCTCCAAGGAGAGCTGCAAATGAAAACTGAGCCAGAGAACTTAGGGCTGGGCGTTTTTGACTGGGAGGTGGGGAGAATGCAGAGCTGGGGCACAGCCGGGAGTGTGGGCAAGGTTGGGGGTTCCAGAAACTTCCTCGGGCACATCCTGGAGGGGAACTCTTGTAGTGGGCAGTGTGAACTTCTTTCCTCTTGTGCCGCCCCCTCAGCGGACCCATATGTACAAACACGTGAAATGACGCATGAGGTTTTCTAGCACCTCTCAGGATGGCTTCCCGAGCTGGCTCCTCTTGCAGACGCCTGAACTGTCTGGCCCTGGCATCTGTGAGAAACAGGCATTGCCTTGCAAGGCCCCGTCCCTCCTAAACATCACCTCCCCGGCTTTGTCACGGGTCTCTCTCCTGTCTTCTCCCAGCCACTGCGCGCTGGGCCCTTAATGCTACAGGCTCCCCCACTGTCCTCTCCTCTGTCCTGTCTGACAAGCTCTTAGAAGGAAGAGGGGGCTGTCCTACTGGCACATGCAGATGCATAGCCAGGTTTGAGGGCTGCTGGCTTGTTGGAAGGTTGGAGGGCGCTCCTCCAAGGAGCTGAGACCCTGAGCAGTGAAGTTCAGGTCAGAAAGTGGGGATGTATTTACAAGAAGGTAGAGGCAGTTCTGGGTAAGGGACCTGGTCATCCACGGGTCAGTTCGACCCATTCACATTGTAGCCTGTAATCAGCCCTCGGTTTGGTAGGAAAGTTTAGCAAGTCCTCCAAATCTTGCCCTGAGACAAGCGGGACCTGAGAACCCCTACTCCACTATCAGAGACCCCTCGACCTTGGCCTTTAAAAGTCCAAAGCCAGGCCCACATCTGTGAGGGCCGGGAGCGATCCCTTCCCATGGAAATGGATCTCTCCCTTTCTGGCCAGGAGATCCGGCCCTGACACGGTTCTGTGGGGACCCAGTCATCAGAAGTCGTCTGTATTAGCCACATTCTGTGGCTGTGGATCAGCCAGATGGAGCGGAGGGGGCCTGGCCCTCCCGCGGGGCAGCTGCCGTGCCAGGGTGTGTGATCTGCTGTCAGCATCTCCCGCTTCCAAGCACATCACTTTGTCTCTGGCGCGTCTCCATCAGGTGGAGGCGGGGATGGCTGATCCCTCTCATGGCCCGTGCTGGGGCAGGACCTTGTCCGCACAGTGAGTCAGAGGAGGCTGAGCTTGGACCTCTGCATCCCTGCCCCCTGGACGCCCCGGGTGACCTCCCAGGGTGCTCAATTCTGGTGGCTCTGCTGTGAGAGAATTACTATATTAACATGTATGTAGCGCTTGCACATTCAGTTGAAATGTCTTGAAATATTCTAATAAACGACTTTGGAGGACAGTGTCTGTAGAATTGTGCAGATGTGACCCTCCGAACTAGACAGGGCAGCTCACAGGCCAGTTAGATGTTGACAGAAAGGCCGACGTCCAGAAGAGAGACCAAAGCCTGGTCATCCCGCTGACTAGCAGCAGAATCATTTCCCATAGCATATCCTTCTAGAAAGTCCCTGCTCTCTGTGGTTCAGTATTTCCCTATTTTTATTTTTACTTCACTAGGTAACCTCAATGCCGATTTCTTTCGGGACACACAATCAAACGTCCCCACAGCACTGTGCCCATCTTTGAAGGGCGATTTGAGCATTGCTGATTGTCTAGACTCTTGGTTGGGGAGGAGGCCAGCTGGACTTAGCAAGACCCTGAACACACCTGGACCATCTGACCCTAGCGAAGCAGACCTCCCGGGAAATCAAAAGAGATGGAGAGATTTTTCTACCCACCTCAGGCCATAGGCTTCCGGAACAACCACCTGCTGTGTACTTGCTGAGAAGTTACTATGTTCGTGGTGCTGAGCAGTTAGTTGCAGACACTTAAAGCAGTAGGACTTGAAGTTAGATCTAAAGAAGGACTTGCAGCTAGCAGTACTGATAGAGTAAGGACTGCTCCTCATAATCTTTACATATGATATTTTAAAAAATTTTGTTTGAAAGCTTGTAGCATAGGGGAAGGGTGGGATTGTTTTGACGTACATTTTATTTATTTATTTATTTATTTAAAATTTTTTATTTATTTATTTATTTTTGGCTGCATTGGGTCTTCATTGCTGTGCGAGGGCCCTTCTCCAGTTGAGGCGAGCGGGGGCCACTCTTTGTTGCAGTGCATGGGCTTCTCATTGCGGTGGCCTCTCCCACTGCAGAGCACAGGCCCCAGGCGCATGGGCTTCAGTAGTTGTGGCACGCGGGCTCAGCAGCTGTGGCCCACGGGCTCCAGAGCACAGGCTCAGTAGTTGTGGCGCACGGGCCTAGCAGCTCCGCGGCATGTGGGATCTTCCCGGACGAGGGCTCGAACCCGTGTCCCCTGCATTGGCAGGCAGATTCTTAACTACTGCGCCACCAGGGAAGCCCTGACGTACATTTTAAAGAAAGGCTTGGAGTACATGAATATCCTGTTAACATTTTTTTTACCAGCCCTTCTTCTGCTTTCCAAGATCATACTGAAGCATGATCTTTATGTAAAGTCCCCCCATACCCACCCCTGCACACACACTTGGAGCCTGGTAGGCCTGGGCGTCGGTAGCGGGAGAAGCTCGGTGACCTTGGGGACTGCCGCTGGGTGCAGGGACTGCGGTTCTATGAATCCTCACGAAGCCCCTGGTCCCTGTCAGGGCTCCTCGCTGCCACAGCCAGGCGGGTTTCCCAGCGCAAGTAAATTCTGGAGGGGATTGACCTAGTTTCCAGAGTCTGAAGGGCGACAAAGGCCCCAGTCAGAACTCCTGTAAGTGGGCGATAAACAGTGTCTGTTGGAAAAAGTAAATAACTTCTGCAAAGGAGAGCAGACGTCCTGAATCCCTCTCCTCTCAAGGAGACTGCTCTCTCCAGGAGGGGTTCCCTGAGCTTTACACCTCCCTGTAATGCTTATTACCATGCTTCTGGGCCGCTGACAGCTGGCTCCTCTCACTCCCCACGACAGAGGGGAGACTTCAGGACAGGCCTTGGCCAAGTGGAAGGGGGCGGGGGGCTGATGGCCGTGCTTGGCCCTCAGGGTTGAACTTTATTGACTGCCAGCCCTGGGAGGCATAATGTCACACAAGCACACGCACACACACATGCCTATGATACCTAATTTACATATTAGGGAAACTGAGGCTCAGAGAGGTTCAATAATTTGAGTTGGCCCAGCTATTAAATAGGCAAAGCCAGAATCAACACCCAGTAGCCTGAGTTTTTCAAATCAAGTTCTCTTTCTCCTACTCTGGTGCTATTTCCAGCTTTTATCACATCAGAATCACTTGGGGATCTTGTTAAAATGCAGGTTCTGATTCCCTAGATCTAGGGTGGGCCCAGAGATTCTGTATTTGTAGTAAGTTCCCCGGTAATGCCATTGCTGCCCTCCATGGAACAGAGTTTAAATAGCGAGAGTCTACTACAAATACCCTGAAGGGGCCGACCCTGGGGAGCACTGCCCATGGAATGGGAGGCTGGGATCATTCTGGGAAATGGGGAGACGTAAATACCAAGACTAGCTCAGGCCGTGGCGGAAGCAGAGAGGTCAGGAGTGGGAGGAAAGGGCAGTTGTGCCGTCTGCCCCGCTCCCTCCTTGGGACACTTCTTGGTTTGATTTTTGTGCAGGCCAGGTTTCCTGGGATGGGTACAATTTGTGCTGGTCTCAATGGATGCCTGGAGCCAGAAATGACCAGGAATAGAGGGGTACTGCATCCGCCAAGTTCCATCCCTGGTCCAGAATTCTAACCTGCCAGCTTGTTCATTCATCTAGTGACTCAGACCCCTGGTAGACTGAATTTTCTAAAAATGTCTGTAACAATACTGTCCATCCTACACACTGCTCTTACAGTGGGACTTTCCATCTAGAGGTGGTGGCCTCTATTCTTTACCCGTGAACCTGAGTGGACGTGTGATTACAGCTGAAATGCGGCTATGTGTCTCCTGAGGCTAGGCCAACACAGCTTCCACCTGGCTCCCTTGGGACACGTGCTCCTGGGACCTGCCACCATGCTATGAGGAAGCCCAACAGCCCCATGCAGGGTTCAGGTGTAGGTATTCTGGCCAACACACCAGGTGAGCCCGGCCAAGAGCAGATCTGTGAGTGAACAGGTCTTCAGATGATTCCAGTGCCCAGTCACGAAGTCACTCCAGTCTTTGACTCTTTCCACCTGAGGCTACAGACATCAAGGAGCAAAGAAAGCCATTCTTGCTGGGCTCTTTTTGAATTCCTGACCAACAGTATCCTTGAGCATAAGAAAATGTTTTTTGCTAATGTCAGTGCATTTATGGTTGTACGTACATAGCGATAGTAACCAGTAGAGGCCCCAAAGCAGGGCTGCCTGAGGCCGCGTGGGTGACAAGGCTCAGAAGGGATCTGGGACAGTGAGGATGAAAGTGGCTCAGCCCCTGGGTTCGTGAAGCACTTCATACTTTAAAGGTGCTTTTCCATAGTAATGTCCCATCAACAATTCCCACTTTATAGGCAGGAGAGCTCTCTTTTCAGATGATCTTCGTGCCGAAGCTCATGGAGGTTACAGACTTGCTCAAGGCCACTCAAGGCAGGGCCAGGATGACCCCCTGAAGCAGACTCCAGAAGCAGAACTCTTCCAGTAACACTGTGCTGCCCCGGTCAGCCCTTGACAAATAAAATGTCCCTGCCTGGCGCAAAGCCACAGATGGCTGGAGCCCTCCCCTCGACATGATTAGTTAGAATTTTGCACCTTTAGTACCCATCATGGGAGAAGAAAAATCTCTCCAACGTTGTTAATAAACAGAGTCAGAGGAAAGCACTGGAACAGGGCAGGTGTTATTTATCAAATGTGAGAAATAAGCTAATCAAGAAAATCAATCCCAGGGTGACTGTTTCACGGGAGGGTGAGGGTAAGTGTGGGGAATTAGCTCACTGGTGCTCCAGGATTTGAAGGCGACTAGGCAGTGAGTGGATTTCGGGGTCTTTGAGTCTATTTGGTAGCAGCTGTTTCTCCCCATCTTCTCTATATCTGTCATGAGGGCACCCATGGGAGGGTGCAGGGGCCAATGCTATGTGGAGGGGAGTTTTATCTAGATCCCTCTCCCTGGCAGGAACCTGCTTGTCAAATTCCTGGCAGGATGGGATGAAAGTAGCCACCCCACCTTGAGTCACAGAGAGGGGAATTCTCCCCGTTTTTATATTCCATCTCTGGGTTTCTGGTGAGAAGAGGTGATATTGTCTCCCCAGAGCTCTTCTGGCTTTGACAGAAGTTTGTTTTAGATGATGTGATAGTTGTATGTCTCATCTTGACGAGGCTCTAGTGCCCAGTTATTTGATAAAACACTCACCAGGACTTTGCTGTGAGGGTATCTTGTAAATGTGGCTACATCCGAAATCAGTTGACTTTAAGTAAAGGATGTTACCCTCAATAATGTGGGTCAGCCTCGTCCAATCAGTTGAAGGCCTTAAGAGTTAAAACGGAGGTTTTCTGGAGAAGAAATTCTGCCTCAGAACCATGCGCCTTGATCTTGGACTTCCCAGATTCTAGAAATGTGAGAAAAACAATTGATGTTGTTTATAAGCTTAAAAAAAAGAATTGTCCCAGCATCAAATCCTGCCTGAGTTTCCAAAATTTTTCCCCCAATGCTTCCCCAAATACTTCACTGAAACCCAGAGACAGGGAAGGATATGTGAATGTCTGGGACACCAAGTCTAGGAGTGCCTGTTGACAATGGTGACATATAGGGCCCATTACCAGTGCTCGGACCAGCAGTGCTGGGAACAGATGGGGATGAGGGCCTCCATGACAAAGGTCTTGTAGATGCTGAGGCACATCAGCAGGAGGACTGCTGGCCAGAAAGTGTGGTCCTGGTCATAGCGTGTTACCATCCAGGCCTGGGCAGATGTGATGATGTAATGGGCCAGACTGATGCTGCTCATCATGCGTACTCATCTGGATGTGTTTCGTCCTTACCAGCCTCACAGTCCCATGAGCCAGTTCCTTTAAAAAACATATATACACACACACACACACACACACGTACACACTACACACATATTTATACACACATACATGGGCATCTTCTGTTGGGTCGCTTTCTCTGGAGAACACTGCCTGATCAGATGGTGTTTTTTTTAAAATAAATTTATTTATTTATTCATTTATTTTTGGCTGCGTTGGGTCTTCGTTTCTGTGCGAGGGCTTTCTCCAGTTGCGGCGAGTGGGGGCCGCTCTTCATCGCGGTACACGGGCCTCTCACTATCGCGGCCTCTCGTTGCGCGGAGCACAGGCTCCAGACGCACAGGCTCAGTAGTTGTGGCTCACGGGCCTAGCTGCTCCGCGGCACGTGGGATCTTCCCGGACCGGGGCACGAACCCGTGTACCCTGCATTGGCAGGCAGATTCTCAACCACTGCGCCACCAGGGAAGCCCTCAGATGCTATTTTGAGTACATCATGTGGTCCTGATATTTTTTATTCTCCTGGACAACTCTTTGATCCGAGGGTTCAACAGGTGTGATGATGATGGCGGTGGAGGTGGGTGGAAGGTGAGGCTGGCGTGGAAACACACGCGCGTGTTTTATGAGCCCGCCTGCCTGCTGCAGGTGGGTGGAATGTGAGGCTGGCGTGGAAACACACGCGCGTGTTTTATGAGCCCGCCCGCCTGCTGCAGGTGGTCAGGAGGGCGTGGTCTGATGGGAAGAGCACCAGGTTGAGAGTCAAAGGCTAGTGTTGGGGCCTCGGTTCTGTGACTGACCACTGCTCTTCTGTGTCAAGGAGAGAAGCCCAAGAATGATTAGGGTAATCAAATAAGGTCGTGGACAGAGAAAGACAAATCCTGTATGGTATCACTTACATGTGGAATCTGCACAAAAGCTCATTCCATAGACACACAGAATAGAATGGAGGTTGCCATGGGCTGGGGATGTGGCGGGGGTGGAAATGGGAGGATTTAGGTCAAAGGGTACAGACTTTCAGTTATAAGAAGGACAAGCTCTAAGGTTCTAATGTACAGCATGGTGACTATAGTTAATCACGTGGTATTGTAGTCTTGAAAGTTGCTGAGAGTAGATCTTAAGCGTTCTCACCACACGCACACACTCACACACACACGCACGCAGGATTAACTACGTGAGGTGATGGATGTATTGATTATCTTGACCTTGGTGATCATTCCATAATGCGTATGTATATCAAATCATCACATTGCACACCTTAAATATATACAACTATATTTGTAAGGTATTCCTCAATAAAGTTAAAAAATAAAAACTTTTTTAAAAGGAAAAGGGTAATGGAAGTTAAAGCATTTTGTAAAGCAATATACACACGTAATTTGGTATCCTTAATTTTTGTAAACCCAGATTCAGCCCTCAAATTATCTGAGGTAAGTATCAAATACCTATTATTTAGAGAGAGTATGACCAATGGGTAGAGATGGGCTTGGTTCTCCTTCTGAGTGTCAGTTCAGCACAGTTCAAGCGAGAAGAGAAAACACTGGGGGCCATTTGTCAAAACCAGTGAAGTCCTTTACGTGAGATCTCTCAGGGATGCAGACGTGTGTCATAAGGCAACGATGGGAAGTAAAGCCCCCACTTGGAAGAGGCTTTGGTCAGGCATTCGGGGTGGAGCTGAGGCAGCTCCGAGGCATTGTTGCCCCTCTTGCTTTGCTTACCTTGCTTAACTTGACTTTTCAGAATCACTGAGCCTGAGGATTTGTGGGCACGACACGGCTCAGGAGAGTGCCCGTGGATGGTGACCTTTTGTGCCCTGAGCAGGGGAGGGAGCTGTGGGCATATGGCAGGACTGACCACTGTCCTGGAAAGAAGCGGAAGGGTCCACATCCTGAGCTGGAACGCTTATAGGATTTCTCAGTTGGCAAACAGTGGTCTGCAGGGTGCCCTGTGCCTTACTCCATGGAGTAAGGACTCCAGGACCACAGGGCACAACTTTCTGGTTTGCAAAAAATTCCTTCCTTGCCTATCTCTTAGACTAGCCTGTGAGTTTTATGTGGTCAGAGGCCATCAGCTGTATCCTGGCACATAATGTTTAATGAATAAATGAATGAAGTCCCAAGGATGCTCAATCCACTGGCCATCATTTATCACGGTCATCTCTTGTCTGCCCCCTATCAGGGGCCCTGCGGGGAAGTAGTAGAGGCAGGGTGGGAAGGGCAGGGAAGGGGAGGGGATGGGAAGAATGGGGAGAAAATTAACTAAAGAAATAAGGAAAATTGTTCCTATCCTTCAGGGATTTGCAGCTTCAGTTAAGGAGGTCAGATATACTCACATAATGCCAACGGTTTGCTCCCCTAAAACATAATGAGCTTCAACCTGCAGCATCTCATTGATGAAGAATTAGCAGCCAGCCTGTGTGCAGGCCCAAGGCAGTCTCCCGAGGAACAAACCTGGAGGCGCGAGGGCGTTGCGAGACAAGTCCATTTTGGATGGGGTTGAGTTGGGTTAATCAGGGCCAAGTCTGGAGGGGGTGAAATTGGAGAGGGCCTCTGAGGGGGGCGCTGGCCATCCTCTGAGCTCGGGGTACACTTGCAAACTGGGAAAAAGCCCTGCCTGCATCCAGCTAAGATTGAGGTCTCAGATCCTACCCACCTCAAGCTGTCAGGGAACCTCTTTCTTAGAGCACAGTCGGGCAGCACAATCTCGCATTAATTTGGAGCTAATTGTCAGGTAATGAATTCGATTTGGCTCACCATATTGAAATCCCTTCTGCTCCCAGCTGAACACCAGTAAATCATTTGCATCACAAATCTTGTCTTCACTGGATGCTCAGCTCACCCAGGCTGTCGCTCAGACCGTCTCCTGCATCCCCACATTCCTTCATCTTTGAAAGCAGCTGAAAATCATCCCACCTCCTTGTCAGAGATGCAAAGCTGAGACCCACCCAAGAAAACTGAGTTTGGGTGAGCATCTTTGAAAAGTCTAGAACAGTGGTTCTCAAAGTGTGGGCCCCTGAACCGGCTGCATCAGCATCCTGGTAACTCATTAGACATGCAAATTTTCAGGCCCCGCTTCCCAAACTAACCGAATCAGAAACTCTGAGGTGTGGCCCAGCAGTCTGTGGTTTAAGAAGCTCTCCAGGTGATTCTGATATGCAGTCAGGTTTGAAAACCACTGGTCTATCTAGAACATTCACTAGGTCCTCTGGAATGTCAGTGTCAGAATTCTTCTCAATTCACTTTAACTCTCTGCAAGGCCAGCTCCACTGTCTAGGTCTCTGGATCTTTTTTTAATTAATTTATTTTTTTATTTATTTTTGGCTGCATTGGGTCTTTGTTGCTGCGCGCGGGTTTTCTCTGGTTGCGGCGAGCGGGGGCTACTCTTCGTTGCGGTGCGTGGGCTTCTCATTGTGGTGGCTTCTCTTGTTGCAGAGCACGGGCTCTAGGCACGTGGGCTTCAGTAGTTGTGGCATGCGGGCTCAGTAGTTGTGGCTTGTGAGCTCTAGAGTACAGGCTCAGTAGTTGTGGTGCATGGGCTTAGTTGCTCTGTGGCATGTGGGATCTTTCCGGACCAGGGATCAAACCCGTTGTCCCCTGCGTTGGCAGGTGGATTCTTAACAACTGTGCCACCAGGGAAGCCCTAGGTCTCTGGATCTTATCAGGGGTGTCTGAATTTATTTCTCTTCTATCTCTGTATTAGCTAGAATTAGATTCAGCTGGGGGGAAAAAGGCCAATTATAAGTGACTTAAACAACATAAAAGTTCTAATGTAAGGAAGTTGGGGGTAGGCAGTCCAAAACTACCTGCTCTGACATGGTTAGCATGCCACCTCATGGTCCAGGACATCTGCTCAGGACCAATCATCATATCTGCGCTAGTCAGCAGAGATAGGAGGAGAAAAGGCTATGCTCAGTCCTGGAAGTTTCACGCAACACTTCTGTCTTAGATCTCATTGGGCAAAACTTGGTCATTTGGCCATACCTGCCTGCAAAGGAGGCTGGGAAATGTAGTTTTCATTCCGGATGTTCATGTGCCCGGCAAAAAATCAGGAAGTCTATTTCAAAGGAAGAAGAGGAGCTCAGACATTGGCAGAGACAGCTAGTCCCAAACAATGGCACACCACAGCTTCTGAGATATATTTCTGCTTTAAAGCCTTCAAGTAAACTTCTCCATGTTCTTTCACACTTCAGCGCCTGCTTCACAACACTTTTATTTAAGGAAGCATTCTTCCATCACTCGGAGCATCTCTTTCTTGACGGCCCCCATGCCTGTAGCCCACTACATTCAATTCCCACTGCCTGTTGATCCACCTAATTTCCATGTAATTGTGATCCATGGTTAGTCTGTAAATGCCTAGAAGCAAGTGTGAGGGCAGCATCTTTGCTGGTGCAGCCGACGTATCTCAGCTCCTCCATGATCCGGACTCCTCACCTGTAATATGAGGGGATTGTAGATGGTCCCTGCAGTGCCTCCCAGCTCTAGTGTGCTCTGGTGCTCTCTTTTTTTGTTTCCTTTCCTGACGTTTATGACTGTCCTTGGGGTCGGTCATAAGGCAGTGAGCCCTGACCAGCTAACTACTCGACAAACTTGGGCAACACTGGTGGGTTATAAATGAAGGCACGGAATGCAAAGCCAGGAAATACAGCTTGGGGCTTGATTTGGAGGATGGCTTTTGAGAAACTGGTTCTGGAAATGAGAAATGTGATGTGTATAAAAATTAGGGGAAATCTTGTAGAGAATCCTATAAAGTTGGTGCTGATAGAGAGGTCGTTTATCTGATATCACCCCTCCTTGCCCCAAGCTCCCCCCCATCTACCTCCACTTCCACCATTTTACAGGTTTAAAAACAAGCAAACAAAGACCCTGAGGTCCACAGAGAGGGGACATAATTTGTCCAAAGTCTTACAGCCAACCCATGAAATGACAGAATTGACGGTGACGTCCTGTGTGACCTGAGGGTCACTAAAAGGCCACTAGTATACACACATGCACACCACATACTCTCCGAAATGAGCCCGGCTAGACGTAGTGACTTGAATGAGGCACACTTGACCTCTATAAACATCAGTTTCCTCATCTGTTAAATGGGGGTAATAACCATTTCCATGATTCTTAGGAGGATTAGACCAAAAAATTTACATAAAGTCCTTGACATCTCTGCAGGTGTGCAGTTAATTGTCTCTCCTTTCTGGACATACTTTTTTTTTTTTTTTTTTTTTGCTTTTTCTATGTTCCCATATTTTTTAAATTGAAGTATAGTTGGTTTACAAAGTTGTGTTAGTGTCTGGTGTACAGCAAAGTGATATATATGTATACATATATTTATATATTCTTTTTCAGATTTTTTTCCATTATAGGTTATTACAAGATATTGAATATAGTTCCCTGTGCTATCCTTGTCCTTGTTGTTTATCTATTTTATATATAGTAGTGTGTATCTGTTAATCCCAAGCTCCTAATTTATCCCTTCTCCCACCCTTTCCTCTTTGGTAACTATAAGTTTATTTTCTACATCTGTGAGTCTGTTTCTGTTTCATAAATAAGTTCATTTGTGTCATATTTTAGATTCCACATATAAGTGATATCAGGTATTTGTCTTTCTTTGTCTGACTTACTTCACTTTTGTATGATAATCTCTAGGTCTATCCATGTTGCTGCAAATAGCATTATTTTATTCTTTTTTATAGCTGAGTAATATTCCATTATATATATATGTATATATGTATGTGTGTGTGTGTGTATATATATATATATATATGGGCGCCACATCTTCTTTATCCATTCATCTGTTAGGTTGCTTCCATGTCTTGGCTATCATATTGTAAATAGTGCTGCTGTGAACATTGGGAGGCATGTATCTTTTTGAATTAGAGTTTTCTCTGGATATATGCCCAGGAGTGGGATTGCTGGATCATATGGCAACTCTATTTTTAGTTTTTTGAGGAACCTCCGTACAGTTTTCCATAGTGGCTGTATCAGTTTACATTCCCACCAACAGTGTAGGAGGGGTCCCTTTTCTCCTCTCCAGCATTTGTTATTTGTAGACTTTTTTTTTTTGATATTTGTAGACTTTTCATGATGCCCATTCTGACTGGTGTGAGGTGCTACCCCATTGTAGTTTTGATTTGCATTTCTCTAATAATTAGCAATGTTGAGCATCTTTCCACGTGCCTGTTGGCCATCTGTATCTGAACATACATTTTTAAGTGGGTCTTAGGCACTGCAGTCCATAAGCAGACCAACCTCAGTTTACTTGAACAGCTGCTTAGCTGAGAACTCTCTCTCAGGACATGTTGTTCCACAAACACTGAGCACCAATCTGAGCTAAACAAGGCTGGGTCCCTGAGCTTCAGGTTTGCCCTCTGAGTAGGGAAGGGCAGAGGACCAATATGATCGACACTTCCATGTCCTGGGTGTGGCATGGGTTTGTATGGCTTGCGTCACATAGTTCTGATAATGGCTCATCATCCTGTCCAGAGCACAGTTAGGGCTGGGGTTAGGGCCAGGACTCAGATGAGGGTTGGGTTGGTTATAATCATTTCACAAATGAGGTCATAGAGACCCAGTAATGTCAGCAACGTGCCCAAATCCAGCAGAGGAGATGAGAGTTGTCAACACTAGACCTGTGGGACGGACCTGTGGGATGGAGAAATAGGGGTTTTGATCTGGGTCAGGGAGGGAGGGAGAGATGGGGGGCTGAGCTGGACGTGAGTGGTGTGAGGGGGTCCAGAGGGCCTGTGAGAGTCTGTGGCCACTTCCCAGTTTTGGTGGGGGGCCAGTCTTGGTATAAAAACTGATTGCCTTCTGTAAAGCTTGCTCTTTGAGATTAAAAAGTAATATCAGTTAGAGAGGGAGAAAAATCCTTTCTTTGAGGACAGAATGCGCAGAGACCCTTCTCTGGATATTCTTCCACAAACCTGTTACTATTCCTGGTAACCCTAAGAGATGGTGTGTTCCTTTGAAAGTTGTGAGTAAATCAAGCATCTGCCAGTGAGTGCATTGCCCTTGTTAATATCCCATAAGCTTCAGGGTAAAGTGAAAACTCTGAGGTGGGACAGGGGAGGCATCTGACCACCGCATCAGCCGACCACTGCTCTATTTGCATCCCTGCCCCTGCCCCTGCCTGTGGACGTCCTGCCTTGCTAACTCCTGCTGAGTCCCCTCAGCTGTCACCTCCCTGGGAAGAACATTCTCTTCAAGCTCTGTGGGGTGAGCTGGGTGTTTCCCCTCAGTGCCCACCCCACCGGAGCACTGACCATCGTGTTAGAACTGGCTGTTGGTGTCCCTCCTTTCTCCCCAGGGAGCCGGCGTTTCCACATCTGCGAGTCCCCAGTGCCCGGTGCCCAGTAGGTGCTTGTTAAGTATTTTATAATTTCAGACATGATTTATCAGTCAATGGCAAACTGGCTTCTGGGGGTGGGATATAGAAGATATGGGAACACTCCTCCCTCCTCTGGGAATCCAGTCTCCGTGGTAAGGGAGGACTAACCCAGAGAATAGGGACCGACAATCTGTCAGGGGTGAATTGTGCTGCCAGGACCATGGACGCCTGGAGGTTTCATAGACGAGGCAGATTCTTAGCAGCTGGAGCCGTTAGACAAGTAGCATCTCAGAGACTGTTTGGGTTAGGTTAGGAAGCGATGGGGGAGGTGCAGGAGGGATGGTGGCCAGTGGGAAGGGCTGGTCAGAATGAGTGAACGGGAAGAGGGGAATGCGAAGGCTTAAGAGCCATGGAAGGAAATAGGGAGCCACGGAAGGTTGTCAAGCAAAGCAGGGAGGGACAGAATGAAGTGGTGTTTTAGGCGTGTGAGTGTGGAGGGAAGTGGTGAGCAGGAAAGTCTGAGACCTGGGAGGAGGGAAAGAGAGAGGCTGGAGGGGCTGGCTTTCCTTTGACCCTTTTCCACATTTGCTCCACCTCTAACCTCGTTCAGGTGCTTCGTAGCTTGGACACAACCCGTAGGTGGACTACCGGAGCATCTGTCATTTGTTCGCTCATTCTTTCAAGAATTTTTCTGTTGATTCCTACTATGTTCCAGTTCTGATGGTGGTGCTAGGGCTGCAGACCCCTGTCCCCAAGGACGTCTGTGATGAGGACAGACACTGCGTAAATACACCTGATGACCTCTTTCATCTACGCTCTATCATTTAAAGAAATTGTTTCGTTATGTACATAGCACTAGTCATCTGTCCACACCTTCACCCTCTCATGTCCCCACTCCCATCGATCTGCCAGTTTTCTCGAGGGGCTACTTATCAACGGTACACACTGTCCATGGGAGGTGAAGGTGCTATGCGACATTGCGGGAAGTGGGGTGTCCTTGAAATGCAGACAAGGTGGAATTCCTTCTCTTGGTCTCCCGTCCCTGGCCTGGGTGTCTACTCCACAGTGGGTCCCTCCACTACCCCAGGCCGGGGCTGTCTGCACACTGGGGGCCCTCAGGACAGAGACTTGGCTAAGAAGCCCCTTGAGATCTCAGCCCCCAGAGGCTTGACGCCAACCTCTGGTGGTCCCCAGAGTCTGAGTCTCCTTACCCTCCTCGTCCTTCTCCATTTCTCCTTCAGGCCTCGTGACTGAGACTAAGGAATAGGGTTGACAGCACAGAGAAAGAGGCTCAGGACTTGCTGGGCTTAGTCCCTGCACACCCAGCCAGCCAGCCAGCCAGCCAGCCAGCCAGCCAGCAGCTCTCCCCTGGGGTCGAGGCTCTCCAGGGAAGCCAGTGTGAAGCACACCCCTCTCCCTCCAGAGTATCTCCACTTTGTTCAAGTCAGAGCATCGGTCACTGGTCAGAAATCCTCTCTGATAGAACTCGGTGGTCAGGGCAGGGGCAGGCATGGGTACCAGGAATGACTGAGCATATCCTGTGTATAGGCTGTAGCACATAACATCATCTCACTCCATCATCACATGATCCAGATATCTGCACGTTATCCAGAGGAATGTTTTAAGCGGGTTAAGGTCAGGATTAAGTTTATTATGTTAACGACATTCATGAGGTAATGGGGCTCAGAGAGGTGAAGCTGCCTTCCCCACGTTCACGCAAACCTTGGCAGTCTGGGATCGGAACCCCTCAGCTCGTGTTCTGACCAGCATTGCTGCTATGCTGCGGGTACTCACGTTATTGCAGAAGCGCAACCTCGTGATGCCCTGCCAGCCTGGACATGTTTCCCCAGCTCTCCCAGTGTTTACCAGCTTCACCTGTGTTCCCACTGCCTTAGAGCACCCCTCTCTGTGCATGGCCCACCTCTGTCTCGGGGGCTCGCTAACTGAAGCCTGCACTGCCGATGTGCTGGGACACTCTTTTCTATACACAGCAACAGAAAATATTGCAGAGCAAACACGGACCCTTGCAGAGCCACGAAGGAGGCTCGTTTAAGTTGGCATCAATTTTGCTAACCTCCTGCTGAAATATTTGCCAATCTGGCCAAGGTTCTGAGCTGCCTGGGGCCCAGGAACACCTCTTCTGTTTAACGCTGACCTTGAGTGAGATCCCATTTCTGGAGGTTGCAAGGACTATACTGCGTGGCTTTTGCTCCCTTGACTTTGGGATGCAAGCAAGGTGACCTTCCACATGTTCCAGCTTTGCTCACTTGGTTGTTCTTCTATTCTGTCTTTCAAGCTTGAATTTGCCAGCTGGGTTAAGGTCTGGCTGGGCAGAAATGCTGGCCCCCAGGGTCCAGGCACTGGGGACCACCACGTCCCTCCTGGTCAGTGTCTTCACTGGGCTCCCCGATGCTGTTTACAGAGTATGCTGTCTCGGCCGCTACTCATGAGCACTGCGTGCAGAAAGCCAGTCCGGGGATAATTATCTTTAGTTTGTAGAGGGGAAGTTGAAGTTCAGTGAGGCACCCAAGGCCAGCTACAGACCCTAACCCAGACCTGTGCGCATGGCCTCGCTCTCTCCTCTGTGCCTCCCACAGGGCTCTCCACAGCCCCCTTGCACACGTGACCCGGCCTAGGCGCTATCTACTGACTCTTGTTAAGGAAATCGTGTAGCTCCTGATTCTGAGATCTGATGGAGACAGGACGCTGGAGGGGACACAGGCTCTCTCAATCCGTCTGCTCTGCCTGCTGCCATCCCCTGATCTCGTTTCGTTCCACAAAGGCCTTCTCCAGACCACAGAGCTGCCCACGGACTGGCACACTTGCCCTCAGGGGAACCCTGCCTGGCCGCAGTGTCTGTCCCTCCACTCAGAACTTCCCCTCCCCACTTGGCCTTATCAAATCTTACCTACCCTGTTCCTCTGAACTCTCAGAGTCTGCTGGTGACCAGATAAACAGATCTAAGAATTAGAGGTACATTATCCTGAATCCCTCTTGAGGGTATCGATGGGAGTTTGGGGGGCAGTGAGCAGCCCTGGGCTCCTGTATGGTTATTTACCAGCGCAGTGTCTAACTGTTACTGCCTCACACCCCAGCAACTTAATCACATCATTTCTCCTACCCTCTCTCTCCATCTCGGTTACCTCTGGCTAAAATTGGCCACTTTTGTAACTGTCACTGCTTGAAGAACATCTTTGTGATGCCCTAAGAGGATGCCTCGGCCTATGGTTGGAAAGCAGAGGGCCTGAGAACTTAGCCCACGTGTGCAGGGCTGTGGGCCGTTGTCACTTCCGGCTCTGGGCAGGCGATGGCGTGTAACAGCTGAGCGTAGACTGTAGATCTAGGATGTCTGGGCTTGAACCCGGGCTCTGCCACTCCCTAGCTCTGCAGTCTTGGGCAGTTTCCTCACTCTCTCTGCAGCTGATGGGTTAAATGGGGAAACGCTAGTACCTGCTTCCAAGGGTAGTAGCGAGGGTGTGCGAGTTAATGCACATAAAGCCTTTAGACCAGCACCAGGCATATGATAAATCCTCAAAACCTCCTAAAAAATGTGAACTATTACAATTCTTATTATGCAGCTATCTTGCTCTTGCCATTCTCGGCCGTCTTAATAACAGTGCATAAGTATGCCCAGTGCTTCTCAGTTTAAAAAGCATCCTACCTCACTCCTTCAGCACAAGTGAAGGTTACAGGATATGCCCCAAGGTCACACAGTCAGGGAAGGGGCAGCACCTGGTTTTAAAATTGGTTCCAAGTTCTTTTTTTCTCTTTTCCATATCTTTATATTACTCAATGCCACCTCCCTACAGAATGCGTGGAAAAGCCGTGGATGACCCAGTAACTCCTAATTACAGGGGGAAAGAAAAACACCCCTGAAGCTATCTCATTTTGAGAATAGCACGTTTGAAAAAAAAAAAATTAGAAACGAAATTCGAAGCCCATCCCAGAGGCAGCTGCAATTCTTTGCCAGCCACTGCAGTTCAAAGAGGGAGACTTAAGGAAGGTCTTGAGGAGAATTACTTAATTTGGAGCATTGGAAACCCAACAATTATTTGCTTAAAAATAGAATTTGCTGAAGCAACTTCCAGCTTCTTATTCTTCTCACTGCATAATAAAGTAATTAGTAATTTGTGTCACTCCGGTAATTTGTCTCCTTCTCCTAATCACCAACAGTGACACTGCTCCCATGCTGGGGTTCCAACACACACACTCACACACAGACACACACACCTACTCACTCACTTCTTTCTGATTCCTGGAAGAGGGTGGATGTCATAGTTTCTGTGGTTGTTTTGTTGGGATGATAAGTTCTGTGACCTCTAAAATTTATCCATTACCATATATACATAAGACAGTCTGGGTGTGGTTGTCATAAGAAGTAGAAAGAAGGTCCGAGAACTGTCAAAATATCCCCAAATATCATGAGAAGCTATACATGGTGAGTACTATATATATGTGCAACTAAATATCAGGACCTTTACCTGACAAAAGGCTTTGTTTTGAAGTGTGGGTTGTATTACTGTTTAATATGATGGGTCTTACAAAGGTTTGAAAAGTAAAAAACATTTATTAATACATTTGTTAGATTGAAAAAAGTGAAACTATATAAAAAACAAAGTGGACAGTCCAGGATAATCCAGAGTATAATTATAAGGAAAACTTACATGTGTCTTAATACCTCCTAGGGGCTAGATTTGTAATCAGCTATTATAAATCAAACAAATATTCAACTATTTGAAACAAACTACAATGGTAGTGGAAATTTTATCCCTAAGTTTATCTGACTGAATTTATAAGAGGCTTTAGGTGACTATGGGAAACTAGAGAAATGAAGTTCAAAGGATTGGTTCTTTTCCATGTTTATCATGTGATAATCTATTATATTCAAATCCCTGTACTGTAACAAATAGTATTATTGCTAACATTTATTGACTGTTCACCATATACTAGGCACTGTGCTAAGAGGTTTACCTTACCTTCATTATATCCTTTAATCCTCACATCAACTTTATAAGTTAGGTATTAATATTACTTCCATTTTATAGATGAGGAATGTGGCAAAGACTGTATTGCTTACCCAATATCCATTCTTCTCTTTTTTCCCATAATACTAAAACCCAGATTTTATTTGGGGTGGCAATATGACATGTTAATGGCCTACATTTTCTTCCTGCCCTTGAAGTCAGGCATGGCCATGTGACTAACTTCTGGGCAATGAGATAGCAGGAGAACTGTTATATGGACCATCCAGAAGATTTGCCCAAAGTATCTTACTCCTCTGGGAGGTGCACCCCTTCTTGTCATGTCTCTTGCCTTATGCTCCCTGCAGATGTGATAGCTGACACAGTGCTGTTTCTAGTAGCAGCTGGATTGGCAGTTCAGACCCGTTCCTCTGCTGAGGATGGCTAGAAAAGCTAGACAAAGTCTATCTTTAAAAATCTGTTTGAAAGTATCAGGGAAATTACAAGTCAACGAAGAATTATTGGGCCAAGTTCTGTGACAAGAGGGAAACCCGGCGAGGTGAGCCTGGATTTTCTGGCTAGTTTTCTCCTAAGAGTGTCTGACAATTCCAGAAAATGTGGCTGAAGAGCTAAGATGACAAGCAGAACATAGAACAGCCCTAGGGAGCCAGGAACCTGTCAAGGATGGGACGCTCTGAGAAAGCACCATGATTTGGGTTAAGGCCATGAATGGTCACATCCCTGGAATAAGGTGAACCAGGAATAGTCTGGAAGGGGCTGAAGCCCAGCTTTGAGTCACCTCAGTCTCTGAGTGGGTTCTAGTGATCTGGGATTGGTAGTGCTCATGTGTCCTGCCAGAAGCTAATATAAATTCTCTCTGACGAGACACATTATCAGTATCCTCAAGTGATCTCAGTCAAACAAAGCAGGGGAAAAGGTGGAGAAAATTTTGACTTCCAAAGTGGAAGAGTAAGAACCTCCAAAAATCTGCTTCTCTATGAAAGTGGTAAGAACTCTGGCAAAAACTGTTATGTATTTCACTTATTGAGTGGGCCAGAGCCTGCAATAGCACCCTACAGCACCTTATAGCACCATATGGCCATCACTGATTTAAGGTCTATACTGTATCCTGAAGCACAGCACCCTTTCCTGGTAGGGTAATGTCTCCATGCTGGGCCTCAGCTGAGCATTAAGTAGACCATCTTTTCATCAGGCCCTGCAACTACTGTGAGATGCACTTGCTTTCTTCTCTGAGCTCAACCAGCACTTCACTGGCAGGGTTGTGTTGTGCCTTGTCTCCAGATATTGGTCTGATGGCCAGAAGGGATACTGGGTGCAAATCCTGAAGGGAGCATGTGCTGTCTTAACAAGAAAGAAGTCTGTGCACCACCTTCAAACTATACTGTGTATATCCATGGCCTTTAGGAAATGGCATTATGATGAGAAAAGCCACAGGTTTTTACACTAAAGAGGAATAGATTCTATGTGGTGTACTTAGCTCCACCTTGGAGAATGGTCTAGTGAAGACATAACAACAACAACAGCAACAAAGTGTCATGAAGAGGAAGACTGTGGCTCAGGTATAAGAATACTATATAGAATCCATATAGTCCAGATTGTGTTCTGAGTAGTGCTAACCTGTTTCTTCTGAATTTGGTAGAAGTTATTGTTCTTAACATATATAAAGTGTATATCCCTATTATATCTCTAGGCGCTGTGGCTTGGAAGAAAACTGGATATGCAGGAACCCAGGATGAGGAAAAGTCATATGCTCACTCCTCTGGCCCTCTCTTCAAGTCTTCAGATTGATCTAGGCAGTCCACTGCTCTCTCTGTCCTTTCCTCAGAGAGTTGAGGCCATCTAGAAGTGTGGAATAGATGGGAGACAAGACAACATGGCATTATTTTCATAATAATAATGTAAGTCTACCCTAATAACTTAACCCAGGATATTTGAGATGTTTGCTCTTTCACATCTATTCCTGTGCATCTGCTTTCCTTTCTAAGGTGGGCGCTGAAGAGAGAATGGGAGTGGAAGGGTAGGGACTTATACTCTGGTGGAAGGGAGCCTTCCTAGCTTTATCCTTGTCTCTGGGGGTGTGCTGAGAACATTTAAAAAATACGTAGCATTAGATCATAAATAAACATCAATAAATTGGTAAAAGCAGGCACTGTATAGTCCACATTCCTTTACTATAATGAATTAATCTCAGAGAGCACATAAATCCTTCAAGCACTTGAAAATTAAAAAATACTAGGTAAAAGAGAAGAGTATTCAAAAATAAAAACACTATCTTAATTTGTGGGATATAGCCAAAGCTGTAATTGAAGGCAAATGCATAGCTTTAAAATGTGTTTTTAAAAATTAAACAAGAAAAAAAAAAAAAGAATTAATAATCTCAAGAAGCTAGAAAATAACAGTAAATAAAGAAATCAGTATTTAGAAATTTATTCAAAAATGAGTTCATTTTATAACAAAAATAGTTTAGACAAATCTGAATGATTTTTTAATTAACAAATCATAAAACAATTTATTGCTAATATTATCATGGCAAAAGAAAATGTAGAGATAAAAATACACATGTATTTTTACATTACAAAGGAAATGTTTTAACAGATATAATAATTTCAAATAATAATTAAACAAAACAACTTTATACTAATATATTAAAAAATCTACCTGAAACTAATGACCAATTCAAGAAAAATTAGATAATCTGATTTGATTTATACTTAAGAAGTAAAAGAATTGACATCTAAACATACTTCATTTTTAGATGATTTTGCTTTTAATTTTTAAAGGAGCAAGTAATTTCTATGCCAATTAAACTGTTCTAGAGTAGAGAAAAATATTAAACCTTCCTATTTCACTTTACAAAACAAGTACAATCCTGTAACAGACTTTGAGAAATATGACATAAAGTAGAATACAAACAATTCTCATTATATATACATATATACATTCTCACTATATATACATACACACACACACATATATAGACACAAAATTTCTAAATAAAAGTACAGATAAATCAATTTTAGTAGTATATAAGAAAAATAATCCATGACGATTTTATTGGGTTATTCTGTTAATACAAAAATCACTTAATATTATGAAATATGATATTAGTAAGTCTAAAGAGAAAATATGCATGATCTCAGTAGATGTCTAGAAGGCACTTCAGAAAAATTCTGCACCAATTCTGAATAAATAAAATTTAGTAAACTAAAAATAGAGGATTTTTTAAATGATAAATAATATTTAGATTAAATAATAGCATATATCATATTTAAAGGAAAACATCAGCTATATTCTGGTTAAAATTAGGAATAAGATAAAGTCTGGTCTCACTATAATAATTAATATTGTCGTGGATATCCTAACCAATGCAAAAAGATAGGAAACAGAAATTAGGTGGGCTACTGGAAAGGAAATCAAAAGTGCCACTACTTGAAGCTAATATGATATTCTACCCAGAAAACCTAAGAGAATCAATTGATAAACTACTAGAACTAATAAAAGATTAGAAAGATGGCTGAGTATGAATAAATATACAAAATAAGCACTTTCCCAATTTAATATCAATAATCAGTTTAAATACATAATTGGGAAAGTGATCCTACTTAAAACAATTACAAAAGTATAATATGCTAGGAATAATTCAACAATGAATGTTGTCAATTTCCCCTGAGTATAGAGGAAAACCAGAGTAAAGGACTTCCAGACCAAAAGACAGCATGTTGAAGCGAGGCCCATTCATCCCAGGTTCATTTATAGGATTAATTAATCTCCAGTGAAAACTTCAGTGGGAATTACTTTCACATCTGAAAAAAAAAAAACCTGGAAAAGTAATAGATGAAAATAGTCAATAGTATTTTTAAAGAAGAGCATTGATGGGACTATTCTTCTTTCAGAGAGTAAAACAGTTTTAAATGAAGTGCGTCTAAATTAGTGTTTTCCTGGAAATTATTTTGGCCATTTATATCAAGCAGCTTTACCCCAATAATTCCGCCTTTAGTATTTTATCCTAATACACATTTTCAGAGACGCAGATAAAGTTTTATGTATCAGAGTGTTTGTTCATCATGGAAGTGTTTATAATATTGTTTCTAAAATTTGCAAACATTGAAATTTGTTAAATCAGTAATGGCACATTTTAAAATAGATATTATTCAGCCCTTACAGTTATGAAGAAGATTCTTTAATAACATATGTAGCACACTGTATTTTCCAAAGATGGCTATAAAAATATCTTCCATCCTACATGTTCTTCTGCAGTGTGACCTTGCAGTTTCCCTTTGAGGGGTGGAGACCATTTCTCCATTTCCTGGAATGTGGTTGGGCCCTGATCCACAAAATCATGAGCAAAATAAAATTATTGTTTTAAACCACCAGGTTTTCATATAGTTTGTTACACAGCAACAGAGAAGTGAGAAAATATGTAAAGGGGTTTTACACATTAAATGAAAAACATGTTACTAAACAATATATACTGTGTAATTCAGTTAAAAAATAATGCATATGTATGCATAGAACAAAGATTAGAAGGATTTACAGGGAAATGCTAGCAGTAGTTATTTTAGATGGTAGGATTACTCTGCTTCTCATTTTCTTCTTTAGCTGCCTTATTTCTCAGATTTCTACAATGACTACAATGACTACATTTTATTTTTTATTTTTAAAAATATTTGCTTATTTTCAAATTTTTGGCTGCTTCGGGTCTTAGTTGCAGCACACGGGATCTTCGATGCGGCATGGGGATCTTTCGTTGCGGTGCGTGGGCTTCTCTCTAGGTGTGGCGCGCAGGCTCTCTAGTTGTGGCGTGCGGGTTCCAGAGCGCGTGGGCTCCAGAGCACGTGGGCTCTGTAGTTGTGGCACACAGGCTCTCTAGTTGTGGCTTGCGTGCTCAGTAGTTGTGGCACATGGGCTTAGTTGCCCCGCAGCATGTGGGATCTTAGTTTCCCGACAAGGGATCGCACCCGCATCCCCTACATTGGAAGGCAGATTCTTAACCACTGGACCACCAGGGAAGTCCCCCTGTTGTTTTATAATAAGACCAAAAAGTATAAAGTCATGTTTTTGAAGATATTTTGATGACAGATAGATGCTCACAAATCTGCATTACCTGAAAAGAACAAGATACAAACACTGTCGTTGAGGGTTTCCCTAGTCCTTGGAATTCATGTTTCTAAGAGGGAACTTTGGCAAGAAAACAATTCAGTTTTTCTTTCCACTTTTTTTCCTCACTTGCTTCTCAGCAAGAGAAGGAATGGTTTTCTTAGCTGCTGAGATGATGGGCTCGGACTCCCACTGCTCCTCATCCCTCTTTTAGGGGAGTTGAAATGTGCAGTGGCTGCTGCCCAGAAAGGACAGACCTGGATGCTGGGAGGATGTCTGCCCCCCCAGGTAGGAAGTGCTCTGCTCCTGCTCCAGCTGTGTGCACAGGAGGTGGGGCCGGGCCTGCCTTCCAAGGTCTGCTGTGCCCCTGCTCTGGGGATCAGAGAGTTCAGAGCAGCAGATCATCCCACTAGCAGCTGACTGGTGAGGTGTCTGCCTTGAGAACCCCATTCTGAAGACTATGGTGGGAAAGGGATGTGAGCTAGAAAGCTTGTTTGGCCACAAGCCCCAGCCATGTTCTCTGAGCTTCCTCTCAGAGGAATCCTTACCTAAAGCCTATGTTTATTCATCAGAGTGATAATTGCCTTAAAAACTGTGGCAGTATTTGTAAATGAACCCAAGTCACTTTCCATATTTAAAAGCATATATATATGTATATATATACAGAGATGAATTGTTTATGTTACATACCACAAGAATTATGGAAGAAAGTACATCAAAATATTAACAGTGATAGATCTCTGGATATTGGGATTGTGTCTATTTATTTATACTCTTTGTAGTGTATTACACAAGCATGGATTACCTTTATAATTGGGAAGGAAATCATTATTAATATTTTAAAATGAAGTTTGATTTTCTGAGATTGCTCTAGCATCACATATCTAGGCTCCTTAGACAGCTACCACCTGTGCTGCCTTCCGGCCCAAAGCAAGCTCTGCTTCCCAAGCATCCTCTGGGAAGGCCAATTTTCCAAAATAAAATTCTGGGATAATCAGAAGAGGCATGTAGGTCTGGGCCTTTTGTAGTTTTAGGAAATGAAAATGCTTTACCTTCTAACTATCATGTGAGCCATTTACATCATTTGGAGAATATTTGTGTTGACTGGTACATCAGTCAGGAAAACAAACATAATTAACAGAGAGAATTTAATGTAAGGATTTACTTAAACAGGTGTTAGGGAACTGCAAAAGCAAAATGGGAACACTGAGGTAGCACAGAGATAATAACTGCAGGAAACAGCTGCCATCCCTAGGGCTGGGGGAACAGGGGAAGGAGTTGGAAGCTTGGAAGAAGGGACCTTCAGAGCTGGGACCTCAGGCACAGAGATGATAGTAAAATGCCAGTAATTAGGGAGTAACGAGTTTGGGGTATTAATTACCTTTGTTGGTTTAAAACGTTTTTTAATTGATGTACAGTTGATTTACAATATTGTGTTAGTTTTAGGTGTACAGCAAAGTGATTTGGCTACATATGTATATTCTTTTTTCCCCAATTCTTTTCCATTATAGTTTATTACAAGATATTGAATGTAGTTCCCTGTGCTATACAGTAAATCCTTGTTGTTTATTTTATATCTAGTAGTGTGTATCTGTTAATCCCAAATTCCTGATTTATCCCTCCTCCCCCTTTCCCCTTTGGTAACCGTAAGTTTGTTCTCTATGTCTGTACATCTGTTTCTGTTTGTAAATAAGTTCATTTGTACTATTTTTTAGATTCCACATATAAGTGATCTCATCTGATGTTTGTCTTTCTCTGACTTACTTCACTTGGTCTGATGATCTCTAGGTCAGTCAAAACGTCTTTGTTTTGAAATACTTATAGACTTACAAGAAGCTGCAGAAGCAGTGCCCCTGGGCCCGTCACTCAGCATCCTCCGACAGCGGCACCTGTACGTCATCCAGACTGGGTGGTAGATTAGCATGCTACAATTAATTTAATTACAGGCCTGGATCTTACCAGTTTTTACGTTTACTTGTTTTTTATGTCTTCGTGTATAACTCTATGGCATTTTGTCACATATTTTAGATTTTTATAACCACTACTGCCACAATCTAGATACAAAAGTGTCCCATCACCACAAAGAGACTCCCCCCTGCTGCCCCTTTATCATCTTTATAGCCACACCTTCCTTCTCCTTCCCTAGTCTCTGGCAACCATTGTCTGTTCTCCTTCTCTTTAAAGTTTAAGTATAGTTTGTTTATTTGTAAGTATTATAGGTTGAATTGTGTCCCCCCCCCCCCCCCACCAAATGCTATGTTGGATCCTCACGCCTAGTATCTCAGAATGTGACCTTATTAGGAGACAGGGTCTCCACAGAGGTAATCAGGTTGAAATGAGGTCATTAGGGTGGGCCCTAAGCCAATATGACTGGGGTCCTTATAAAATGGGGAGATTTGGAGGCAGACATGACCCCAGGGAGGACGCCATGTGAACATGAAGGCAGAGATCTGTGTGATTCTTCTACAAGCCAAGAAATGCCAAAGACTGCCAGCAAACCACCAGAAGCTAGGAGACAGGCACGGAACATAGCATCCCTCACCAGCCCTCGAAAGGAACCACTCCTGCAGACACCTTGATCTTGGATCTTGGATCTTGGACCTCTGGAACTGAGACAATAAGTTTCTGTTGTTTAAGGTACTCAGTTTGTGGTGCTTTGTTACTGCAGCCCTAACAAACTAATACAGTAGGTTTGTATAACTTCATTTGTAACGGTAACAGTGCTTAGCATTAGTTCACAAGATTCCTGAAATTCTGTTAAGCAAGCTTGCTTCAACACACCATGGCAAGTAAGGGGGCACAATGAAGCTAGTTCTGGGAGCATGGAAGGAACTGGAAATTGGAACCAGCTGCCACTTCCTGACTGGAGTAGCGTTGCTGGGGTGACCGTGACAGGGACAGGCGGCAAACATGAAGGATCAAGTCCCTTCGTTCTCCTCCAGCCACCCAGCCTCCCTCCAGCACCCCCAGTCACCCAGCCTAATGGGATCTAGCTGGCAAAGGTGAAAGGCTGTTCTCAGAGCCCCAGCCCTCCTATCACAAAGCACAGAAGAGAAGGGTAACTTTGAGGCTGAGAGACCAAAGCTTAATATCCAAACACTGGGTTTTTTTTAAGAAGACCCTTCTAGAGACCTTCTGGTCTTTTATTCAGTTCAGCTTTCATTCTAGGGTTTCCTCTGGACCATGAAGCTGCTAGCCAAGGAGACAAATATTTCTGTCTACTTGTGCTCATACTTTGTAACTTATATTCAGAAACGTACCACTTGTGCTGTATTTTGAGAGTCTTGCCGTTTTTTATTTTTATTTAACATCTTTTTAGGAGTATAATTGCTTTACAATGGTGTGTTAGTTTCTGCTGTATAACAAAGTGAATCAGCTATACATATACATATATCCCCATATCCCCTTCCTCTTGCGTCTCCCTCCCACCCTCCCTATCCCACCCCTCTAGGTGGTCACAAAGCACTGAGCTGATCTCCCTGTGCTATGCGGCTGCTTCCCACTAGCTATCTATTTTACATTTGGTAGTATATATAAGTCCATGCCACTCTTCTCACTTCGTCCCAGCTTCCCCTTCCCCCTCCCCGTGTCCTCAAGTCCATTCTCTACGTCTTTGTCTTTATTCCTGTCCTGCCCCTAGGTTCTTCATAAGCCTTACCGTTTTTTAAAAAATGCGTGTTAAGGAAAGACGCACTGCCTTTTGCTTGTGTCATATTTCCAAAAGTGGATTGACTGTATTCTCTCAAGAAGGTTTCTTAACATGATAATAAAAAGGATGGGAAAGTAGGATTTGGTATATGAAAATTTAACTTACCCAAAACAACTTTTCTGGAACATATATGTTCTTTAAATACAGTAAGATTCCCTTGGGATGCCTGGAAATCCACCACTTCCCTTGAAAGGAAAGGAACTTCTTAGAGAGCCTTGAGAGCCAGGAAGGACTAATTCACGCCTTTGTAGGCCGCCTCCCTGTGTGGGTTCATTCTCTCCTTGCTAAGTAGCCTGAGATGAGTGGCATTGCTTTTCCCGGAGCCCCAGGACCAGCCCAATACCTTTCCTGCAAGCTCTGAGTATAGTGCAGTCCCCCACACATTTCCACTAATGATCCAAACTGCTACTGCAGCACCTGCTCTTATATCAGACTCACCAGCTAGAAGGCATCCAACCCGGGTGAGGCATTTCTGCTAGAGCCCATGTCTTTCTTGCTGCACACCAACCATTTCATTACCTTCTTGGGCATTATATTTCCAGATTGTCTTTGAAAAACAAATGAAAATCTAACCCCCCCCCATTATAAATGCAATATATGCTTACTGCAGACATTTTCAGAAATACAGAAAATTACGGAAAATAAAATAGAATTTGAGGTTGTGTGGCTTAAGTTTTAACAGGAAAAGGAATCAAATGCATGTGTTTACACAAAAGATGATGTGATTTTTTTTTTCATGGAAATGTATATTGGGGAAAAGTAAGCAATATTTGATTTCAATAATCCTTTTTCTCCCTGCCTGGGCCCCTGGGGGAGCCAAGCACTGCCTTCATGGCTCTCTTCCGGGATTCTCCAGAGTCCTGCCGCTGAGGCGTACCTCTCCTTTGTCCCATTTTTTCTGTGTCGTGCTCATTGATAATTTTGAATAGTAGTCTATTCTGAGAAGAATGATCTGGGTGGCCATCATGCCATGACAAGACCAGTTAGAAGTGGAATGCTTTGCCAGAACAGTCATGACCAAGATCTCAGTTGAGGTTGCAAGCAACAGATAAATTATTACATGGGTAGCAAATACCAGACATTTAGGGAAATACAATAATGTGGAGCTCATTGGAGGAAGACTGTGGAGTGTCCTTCCCTTTCAGAGGTTCCAGTGCCTGTTTTCCACCTCCCTCACCTGGGTCCTGAACACAGCATCTGGACCCTGGTCACCTGGACCACAGTGGTGGTCCCTAACTTCCCTCCTCCCTCATCTTTCTTCCCACCTCCCCCCTCCCACCAGTGGCAGCATTAGCATTTCAATTGGTTATCTCCAGCCTGGACCTGCTATTCATATGCAGATCTTCTCTCCTGTCAAGGCTGGATTGAGACATCACCTTAGAGAAAACTGGCTCTGCGGGAATTTCAGTGAGAGAAGGAGATGATAATTACTATGAGTTTTTTTTAGCGGAAGTTGTTCCTGTTCTGCTCTTCAGCGAGAAATTGAGAGGTGATGTAATGGCAGTTAAAGCAAGAACTTTGGATTAGACTGGGTTCCAGTCTCAGCCCTGTCAGTTACTTGCTGTGTGATCTTGGCAGGTTATAACCTTCCTATGCATCAGGTTCTGCAAAATGGGGGTGAGAATACTCTTTTTGCAGTGTTTTCACTGTAAAAGAATATAAGTCGTAATACAGGTGGTACCTAATACAGTGCCCCCAACCAGTGATCACACGGTAAACAGTAAGAAGTACCTAAAATGTGATTCTGGGAAAGGAATGGATGTCAGAATCCACCCACACCCTTGGATGGGGGTGGGGAGGTGGAGCCAGATGGCCCGGGGTGCAAGCCCAGAAGCCTGGTTGGGTTTAGAGCTGCTGAATTGTCATGTGGGCACATTTTCCTGTCTCTGCGGGTGAGTGGTCCCTGCTTCAGCCTTAGACCAACGCTTCCACTTGAGGACTTGCTCTCCTCCTCTCTCTACTACTCAAGAGCATTTTTACAGCAATTTCCATTGTTCTCTCCTATTCATTTTATTCCTGTACTGTGTTGACCATTCCCATGAGCATTCATGTATGTTGCTATTTCCTCCATTAAAAAAAAAACAAAACCTAAAATTCATTTTTGGCTTCACTCTCCCTTCCAGCTCCCGCCCCACTTATCTTCTTTGCTTTACAACAAAACTCCTAGAAAAGTTGTCTGTGCTTACTGGTTCCGATCTTTCTCCTCCCATTCTCTCCTGAGCCTTTGCCAGACTTAGGAAACTAATCTTTACAAGACCAGCAATGATGTCCACCTGGCCATTCTAGTGGTCATTCCTTGGTTCTCCTTTAACTGGACCTACCAGCTGTATTTAATTCAATGGTTCACGCTCTCCTCCTTGAAGTATTTCTTCTCTTGGCTTCGAGAACACCCCTTTTTTCTGGCTCTCCTCCTTCCTCACTGGTCTCTCCCTCTCAAGCTCCTATGTTGGCTTCTCCCATCTTCCTGCCCTCTAAACCTTGGGATACCCCAGGGCGTAGTGCTCAGACTTCTTCTCTTTTTAACCTTTACTCATTCTTGTGGTGACCTGGTCCGAACCCATGGGCTTTAAGCACCATCTCTGGGCTGATGGCTCAACATTTTCCATCTCCAGCCCTGACTCTTCAGAACTCTTTACTTCAGCAGCCTCTTAACAGCTCTAAAGGTACCTCCAGCTTAACAGGCTAGAACAGAGCTGGTGATCTTCACCCAGAATCTTCCTGCTTCCACAGACTCTCCCATCCCAGCTAAAGGTAAACTCTGTACTTTCAGTTCCTCAGACTCAAAACCATGGAGTTACCCTTAATTATAAGGGCACTAATTCCATTCATGAGGGCTCCACCCTATGAGCTAATTACCTCTCCAAGGCCCCAGTTCCTAATACCATCATACTGGGAGTTAGAATTTCAGTACTTGAATCTTGGGGGGATGGAAACATCCAGTTCTTTGCGTATACATCAATGATCCCCTCAGTTAGATGTATGGCTCATACTTCTCTACTGGGTTCTTGACCCAGGTGTACTCTGCCACTGCTTTTCTGAATCCTACTGTATCTCCACTTGCATTTCTGAAAGGCACCTCAAACTCAACAGTCTAATAAGACCAAGCTCATGATCCCCCTCCGTCTGGGAGCCCCTGCCTGATTCAGGTCTAATTTTCTGAGTTTGTATTTTAGTTTTTCCTATTTCACAGAGTGGTACCACAATCCATTCACTTTCTTAAGTCAGAAATCTAGAAGGTTTCCTAGAAATTTCCTTCTCCTTCAATGTCTAGATTTAATCCATCACAAATCCCTATTGATTTGATTTCTAAATATCTTCCCACTCTGTCCACTTCTCCCTACCTCTATGGCCACCCCTCCAATCCACTCCCATCCTTTCTCCCCAGACTACCATGAAAGCCTACCGATTGGTCTCCCAGCTCTTCCGTGGCTTTGCCAAACTATTTTCCACACCGTCGTTAGAATGATCTTCTGCAAAACTGGATATTATCACGTGATTCCCAACCTCAAACCCACCTTCTACTTACAACTCTTGAACAGCTTCCTTTTCTTCCTGGGATTAAACCAAGTTCTCTCACATGGTCTACAAGGCCTGGCACGGGGGTCCCCTGATAGCTCCCAGTCACATCATGCTCCACTCCCCACTTCATTCTCTGAGCAGCTGCCACCCTGAGTTTGCTAGCGTTTTGCTTCATCTTGCTGAGGATCTTTGCAGATGTTCTTCCTTCTGCCTGGACAGCTACCCTCTTCCCTTTGCCTGGTTAACCCCTAACTAATCCTTCAGATGCCGGCTGAAGCATCACTTCTCTGGGGAAGTCTACCCACACCCCAGTCCAGTGCTAGCTTCTCGGTCATATTCCGAAATAGAAGTTTCTTCATAGTGCTCATGTCACTTTATATTATACACCCATGGTTGTGATTTTAAAAGAAATTAATGTGTTTTCTCCATTACACTAAAAGCTCTGTGAGACTATAGACTCTGTCAGCTTTTGCTCACAGTTGTATCCCCCGGGCCTAGCATAGGGTCTGACATTAAGAAGGTGTAAAGAATGATTTTTAAATGATCAACTGGACACAAATTGTAATACATGCTCTGAAAGAAATGAACAGAATGCAAAGATAGAAGATACAGCTCATTAGGGTGGTTCTCCTGCTGGTGTAGTACCAGCTGCTGGGGGGCATGGCCACCAACCCCGACTGCAGATGAGCCTCCTGATGTTGACCGTGGTCAGGGCATTTGCAGGTGAGCCAGACCAGGAAGGTCCAACCTGTACGCCCTCTGCTTTGACGAGGGCATTGATCTTACCCTCTGTCACTGTCGTGTGATCGTCATGCAGGGTGAGGGATGAGTGGATGCAGGAGAGTGGGAGACCAAGGCCATGGTGTGGCTGTGGTGAGCGCTGGGCGGTGGCTGCTGGGACCAGTGCTTTCCAACTCAGCCTCCTCTGAAGGATAGGGCACCTTAGCGGCAGCTGAGGAACGAATGGGGATAGGTTGGTCTTGATGAGATTCCCTAGACGAAGACATTCGAAGAGATTTTGGATTATGTTATAGGAACGAAGAAAGAAGTGACAACGGAGTCAAGTGTTGGGAGGCTGCCTCTGGTGTGATGAAACTTGAGGTTTCCTGGAAGGTCTATTATAAAACCCCTTTGGGTTAAAAAGAGGGAGATTTGTGAAATAGAGGAAACAAAATCAAGTCAGATGTCTTAAATGGGGCTAAGTTAGACTGTGACTCTTCAGTATTTCTGTAATTTGTTAGACTTTAAGCAGTTTTGTTTTACACAGATTTTTCTTACAAGAGTAAAGCAGCAATTCATATGGCCAATAAGCACATGAAAAGATGCTCGACATCACTAATCATTATGGAAATGCAAATCAAAACCATAATGAGACACCATTTCACACCCATTAGGATGGCTGCTATAAAAAACTGAGAAAATAGTGTTGACGAGGATGTGGAGAAATTGGAGCCCTTGTGCATTACTGGTGGGAATGTAAAGTGGTGTGGCCACTATGGGAAACAGTATGGCAGTTGCTCAAAGAAAATTAAACATAGCATTATAAATATGATCAAGCAGTTCCGTTTCTGGCTATATATCCCAAAGAATTGAAAGCAGAGACTTGAACAGATATTTGTACATCAGTGTTTATAGGACCATCAGTCACAATAGCCAAAAGGTGGAAACAACCCAAATGTCTATCAGTGGATGAACAGATAAAGGAAATGTGCTATATACATAGAATGGAATATTATTCAGCCTTAAAAGGAAGAAATTCTGATACATGCTACAACATGGATGAACCTTGAAAACATTATAGTAAGTGAAATAAACCTGACACAAAAGGACAAGTATTGTATGATTCCACAGATATGAAGTACCTACAGTAGTCAAACTGACAGAGACAGAAAGTAGTACAGTAGTTGCCAGGAGCTGGGGGGAGGTGGGAAAATGGGAGTTATTTAATGGGTACAGAGTTTTAGTTTGAGAGGATGAAAGCATCTGCAGATGGATAGTGATGATGGTTGTACAGCAGTTTGTACTTAATGCCACTGTACTGTACACTTCAAGTTGTTAAAATGGTAAATCTTATGTTATATATGCTTTACCACTTAGACACAGATACACACACACACACACACACACACGTGCGCGCGTGCGTTCGCGCATAGCAAACTGCATGACCCTGCTGGCTGAGAGAGTGCATTGTGTTGATAGCTCAAAACGGAGAGGATGAACTGGCCAGGAGTTAAGGCCACCGCCCCAGGTACACCTGACTAGGAGACCCTACAGCAAGTCTGTCAAGTCCACAAGAAGCAGCGGGACAGACGGGGGCACCAGGCATTTTGGTCTCGAGTCCAGAGAGGTCACAGGCTGCCTTGTCATGCCCTTCTTGCCTCAGTCAGCGACCCTGACGCCAAGGAAAGGACACTGGCCTGTGGCTGCTGTCTCCTCAGGGGCCCCTCGTATGACACTGCATATCTGCATGGCTGGCCCGTGTCTGATGACCATGACTTCACTCCCTGAACTCAGAGCACTGAACAAGCAGGGAATTTCCTCGCCAGCTGCTCTGTAATGGGCCGCGTTGACCTGAAATGAGCCTCTGATGCTGGTGCCCGGAGATGAGAAGGGCCTCGCCAACACGGAGGGGATCCTGGGAGAACTGGGGTGCAGAGGACAGGGATGTGGAGAGGTGACTTGTGGTTCAGGAAGAAGACTGTAAGTGAGCATGAACTTATTCATTGATTCAGCAGGTATTTATTGAAGGCCTGCTCCATACCCAGCCCTGTTTTAGGCACCAACAAGATGCCTGCTGTTAGGGAGCCTGCATTCTCATGGAGCTAGACAGGCTACAAGTAGGTAAAAAAACATGAATACATAACATGTCAGGTGGTAATAAGTGCTCTTCAGATGAATCAAGTACAATAAAGAGAGAGGAGGTATTATGCATTAAATTAATATTGCACACAATAAATATGCATTTTATTAATATGATACAAAATAAATAGTATGCATTAAATAAATGCATAAGTGTGGTTTAAGTTTATATGGTGAAAAATACTGTCTTAGCTTGTTTGGACTACTGTAACAAAATATCATCAATTGCGTGGCTTACAAACAACAGAGACTTATTTCTCTTGGTTCTGGAGGCTGGAAGTCCAAAATCATGGCACCAGCATGGTCAGGTTCTGGTGAAGGCCCTCTTCTGGGCTGTAGACTGCTGACTTCTTGCTGTGCCCTCACATGGTGGGAAGGGCAAGGGAACTCTCTGGGGTCTCTTTTATAAGGGCACTAATCCCATTCATGAGGGCTCCATCCTCATGACCTAAGCACCTCCCAAAGACCCCACCTCCTAATACCATCACATTGGGCATGAGGATTTCAACATATGAATTTGGGGGACACACAAACATTCAGATCGTAGCGAGTACTATGAAGAAATTAAAGCGGGGAAGGGGGTTGATAGTGCCACTGGGGGAGGGACGTCTATTAGAAATAATGTGAACAAGAAGGACAAAATGGTGACATTTGAGCAGAAATGTAAGTGATGTGGAGATCTGTGCAGGCGGCAGGAATATCAGGGAAAAGGCCATGAGGGGGAGGGTGGGTAATAGTGTGTCTGGGAAAAGCAAGATAGCCATGGAGGCTGGGTGGAAGTTGGGAGGGTGGAGAGGAGGATGGGAGATGGGACAGGCAGGGGCCATGGAGAGCAGGCTGGCTTTATTCTAATGCGGTGGGAGTTTCATGTGGAGGATAAACATGATTTGACCCATGTTTGGAAAGGTGCATTCTCTCTGCTCTCTGCAAGTTCACCAGAGGGAGGCAGGAATGAACGTAAGGAGGCTCTTAGAGTAATCTGGCAAGAGATGATGGGGACTTACTCCGAGATATTAATGGTGAAAGTGATGAGAACTGGTTGGAACTAGGCTTGGAGCAACTGCAAGAAAAAAAGTATAAAAATCAGGTTAGTTAACATTTATTGAGCCCTGCCACATGCCAGTTGCCATCCCGAACCCTTTCCCTGCATGACCTCCTTTAATTCTCCCAATGGGTCTGTAGTGACGGTATCCTTATCCCCAGTTGGAGTTTGGGGAAATGGAAGCATATGAAGGTAAGTCCTCTGGCCAAGGGTGCATAGTTTGTGATTAGTCCTGTTGTCATGGAACCCCAGGTTGTCTTTACTCTAGAACCTGTGACCTTGGCTTCTGCCTTGCACTGTAGTATCCCTGACTGGTCAGTGCGGATGGAGGTGGTCGGGAGCCATATTAGGCAGAGCAGAAGAGGGGTAGGGGCCAGAGAAGAAGGAGATGGGGATGCAGGCAGACAGCTTGCGTTGGTCTCTCCAGACCCCCAGACTGAATGGAGGTGTAGACAGGAGTTCTCCTGAAGGACTCTGTGGGGTTGGGGGGACTCACAGTCCTACTTGGGTCCCCCGGGTATCCAGAATGGAGCAGAGGGGTATTCTCCCCACTTTCACTTCAGTCAAATCCCCATGTGGGCTCTGGGACATGGGGTCCCACGTGGATGATTCTTGTGTGTCCGGATTTCCAGAAACATTTGCCCAGAGGCATTTGATAGGTTTCTGAGCTTCTGAATAAGCTCTAGCCGTTGAAATTTGAGTCATTACTGTTACTATGACCTCACAAGCCAGAATACAAAATTCTCAGTTCACATGGCCCGAGTGTTGGATTGGTCATGGTAGTTTAAGACACCTAAAACCATAAGGTCAACTTCACACACAAGTGTGCCTGGAAAAAGTTCCAAAATATTTGTAAAGACCCAACCCTGTCCTGCAGCATCAGAACAGCAATTAAGGGAGGTAGATAACATTCAAGTTTCCTTCACCCATCAATAGTCAAAATTGTGGGCGAGGCTAAGACTGTCCAGTGAAAACAGGATGCCACTCATGGCTGAATGTAAATACTGATGGAACATTTGGAACGATGGAAAATTAATCAGAGATAGACGGCTTACTAGTTAAAACAATTGGAAAGACCAAATTTAAAACTGGAAGGTTTGTTTCCTGAAATCTGGAGATGGGGCTCTGACTTGTACCTGTAACACCCCACTCCACCCCACCATGGTTTGGGATGCAGGTCAGGACAGTCAGCCAAGGGGCTTCCCAGTGGCAAGGCCTCAGGTAGCATGAGCCCTTTCACCTCTTTTCTCCCTCTGTACCCCTTCTGTCCATCTGTTCATCCTAATGTCCCCTCTAATGGTATGTATTTGGTGTCCTCATGCAGTCATCAGGAGCAATCTCTGGGTCGGGACAACTAGCCTCAAGTTTCCCGGTAGTGCCTCAGTTTCCAAATTATCCCTCCAAGATCTCCACTTCATCCCCCTCCATGGAAATATCCTATTGTTAAGGGAGAGTTGATCGTATCTGGCTGTTACAATTATCCAAGGATACTAAATCATACTTCTGTGTGAATGACTGTGCAGAGGTGTTGGACTTCACAGGGACATTCTGCTTTTGAAAAGTGTAGCTTGGCAACCCACAGAGGTAAATATTCTGGAAAAAACTTAAAACAGGATTTTCCCCCCATCTGTCAGGTTTTATGTATTCACTCAGCAAACATTTAAAAATTCCTTCCCTGCGTCAGAAGCTGCAGTAGGTGCTGGGTTTGTAAATACTGTCTCTTTAAAGAAAATCACTGTCGGAGTAGGGCATAGAAAAGTAGTCAATGGTGATGCATTTTGATTAAAGCTATAATAAGGGCATGTCCGTGATGACTAAGAACGTGATAATGGCATAACTGTGAGCATTTATCTGGACTTTCACCATAGCAGGTATTAAATGTCCCGGTCTTTTGATTTAGTTGAACTCCGGATTTTCAGTTACTCCACAAACATCCCCCACGAGCACGTAACCTGCAAGAGAGCAGAGCCCAGCGGACTTCTTCCCTGCTTTGTATCCCTAGTACCTAGATCCAAACCAGCCATGTAGAGGGCATTCAGTGAAAGTTGACTGAATGAATAAATAAATGAATAAGTAATGGGACGAAGTGAGAGAGTGGCATGGACATATACACACTACCAAATGTAAAATAGATAGCTAGTGGGAAGCAGCCGCATAGCACAGGGAGATCAGCTTGGTGCTTTGTGACCACCTAGAGGGCTGGGATAGGGAGCGTGGGAGGGAGACGCAAGAGGGAGGGGATATGGGGATATATGTATACGTACAGCTGATTCACTTTGTTATAAAGCAGAAACTAACACACCATTGTAAAGCAATTACACTCCAATAAAGATGTTAAGATAAATAAATAAATAAGTCGAACAGAGTGGCAAAGTCCCTACCATGGTGAATATGGATGGGCGCTAGAGTTCCGTGGGGAGCGAGGACATTCCACGGTCTGATCCAGTCTCCCCTGCTCTAGCGAAAATGCCCCCTCTCTCCCAGAGCATCGGTGTTTTGCTCTCACTTAGATTATTCTCATCAACATATCCTTCCTCTTTCGCCAATGTCCCATTTCTCTCCTTTGTAGAAACCTCTTCAAAAGAATGAAATAATGCCATTTGCAGCAACATGGATAGACCTAGAGATTATCATTCTAAATGAAGTAAGTCAGAGAAAGACAAATATCATATGATATCACTTGTATGTGGAATCTTAAAAAATGATACAAACGAACTTATTTACAAACGGAAGTAGACTCACAGACATAGAAAAAAAACTTACGGTTACCAAAAGGGAAAGGGGGCAGAAGAGGAGGGTTAAATTTGGAATTTGGGATTAACAGATACACACTATTATATAAAAAAAAGATAAGCAACAAGGACCAACTGTATAGCACAGGGAACTATATTCAATATCTTGTAATAACTTATAATGGAAAAGAATCTGAAAAAAGAATATATATGTGTAACTGAATCACTTTGCTGTACACCTGAAACTAACAACACTGTCAATCAACTGTACTTCAAAAAAAAAAACAAAAGAAAAAGAATTGAACCACCTCTTTTAAAAAATATTTATTATTTATTTATTTAGGCTGCGCCAGGTCTCAGTTGCGGCACACGGGCTCTTTAGTTGCTGCATGTGGGTTTCTTAGTTGTGGCATGCATGCGGGATCTAGTTCCCTGACCAGGGATCGAACTCAGGCCCTCAGCATTGGAAGTGCGGAATCTTACCCACTGGACAACCAGGGAAGTCCCTGAGCCACCTCTTGACACCTACACTCAGTGCTACCACCCCAGTCTGAGCCACTATCCTTTGTTAAGGATAAACAACGGCAGTAGCCTGCTAAGACATGTCTGTTCTCCATAGAGACGCTAAAGCCATTCTCTTAAAACAAGTCAGACTATGTGGCTCTTCTAATCAGAATCCTGCAATGGCTCCCTACTGCCCAAGTTAAAACCAAATGGCCTAAGAGACCTTCCACGACCTGTACTCCGCCCCCAGCCTGTTCCCCCTGTGTCATCCCCCCTGTTCATTACTCCCCCCACTCCTCCACCCCACACTCCAGCATTGCTGTCTCCTTCCTATTCCTGCTCCTGCCCTGGGCTCTTTGCTCTAACTCAGAAGTTGGTACACTTTTTCTGCCAGGGGCTATATAGTAAATATTTGAGGCTTTGAGGGTCTCTGTCACAGCTATTTAACTCTGTGTCGCAGCCTGCAAACAGCCACAGGCAATACATAAATGAATGAGAGTTGCCGTGTTCCAATGCAACTTTATTTATGGGCACCGAAATTTGAATTTCAAGTCATTTTCATGTGTCGTGAGATATTACTCTTCTTTTGATTTTTTCCAACCATTTAAAAATGTAAGAAAGCTTCTTAGCTAGTGGGCCATCTAAAAACAAGTGGCAGGTTGGATTTGACTTACGGGCCACAGTTGGCAGGGAATGTTCTTGCTACAGAAATCTGCTGGACCATGCCTTTCTCTCTCTAGTCTTCGGTTGAATGTCACCTTCTGCACGAGACTTGTGAAGACCTCCCCACTTAACCCTGCCCCCCCCCCCACTCTGTTGCCTCAATATTCTCCATCATTTTTACCCTTCTCTGATTTTTCCTTTTTGCACGTGCTTATCAACCGCTAACATATTATATAATTTACTTACTACTGTGTTCATTGTGTACTGATGTCCTGATCAACCCCCCACCCCACCCTCCCGACTCCCTGCCACATCCCTGCAAGGGCGGAGCTATTTGTCTGCTTTGTTCATTGGCTGTATTCCAAGTGCAGAGGTCAGTGCCTGCTATGCAGTGGACCCTCAATACATAGCTGTTGATTGAGTTTCTATGACAAGTGTCTCTTTATTAGTGAATGTTTTCAGATTGGTGATTTTTGCTTCTCTATACCTCAGATAATGAATACTAGGAAAACAAGGATACCCTGAATGGACCAGAGGCAGCAGGGCAGGCTTCATAGAGGAGGTGACGTCTGAGCTGGGTCTAAAGGAGTGGAGGGAGGAATTCATGGGATGGAGGAAGGCTGAGGGGAGGGTAGTCCAGGCAGAAGAAACTGTGTGTTTCTTGGACACAGGAACGAGTATGAAGCATGAGGACTGGCATTAGTTGAGTGCAGGTGGGAGGCAGTGATGGGAGAGAGGCTGGAAGTGTCAGTAGCGGTTGGGGATGGCATGCTCTGAAAGAATATAGGTGCCGTTTACAGCCTTCTGCAGATTCAGGAGACAGACTTCTGCAAGAGTGAACCCAGACTTGCTTCTGTCATACGGTGCCAAGGGCTGTTCAGAAAAGTACTGCAGGATCATTCCTCAGGACTTTTCTCAAAACTGCCCCATCATAAAATAAGGGAGTCCTGGGGGGTCTGACCAAGCTGCTCTGGACAGCAGTGCCTCCTAGAGGCCCCTCAGGGTGACAGACCCCACCACGTGGTCGTCATTCCTAACACCCCATGCAGATACCAATAACATGGCGAGATTTAGATCTGCGGAACCCCACCCCCAGCAACACCAGTGCCCTCCTGAGCCCTGGAGGCCTCCAAGACCCTCCTTCCCTGCCCTGCCTGGGTGGACAGCTGAGACCGGGGCACAGAGGGGCATTTACATTTCTCACTGCCTGTTGTACGCACAGCCTTGTGGGGCCTGAGTAGTAATGTGTGTAAGACGTTTCAGGGCCAGGAGGAGAAGGCGCAGGCTGATAGAGGTCCTGCACAAAGCAGCCTGTGATAAGACCTTTGAGGAGGGGAGGGAGTCAGGAGGCAAGACTTAACCATTTCTGGGTGGAGAAATCAGGGAAGACTTCGTGGAGGTGGTGGCATTTTGTGTTATTCTCAGTCAGAGTTGGGAGGAGAAGGGGAAGGAAACTCCACAACAGGAGTGTGTGGACTTTTGTGTATGGACAGCCTCTAGATTAGCACCAAGGCAAGCAATCTACTAACTGCATAAATAACAATGGCTTCTCAGGCAGCCAGAAAAACCCAACCCTAGCAGATGTCAAATTTATCTATTTTGTCCTATAATCTTTAAATAATCTTTTCATAAAGTACCATCTGAAGTAAAGACCTAATCCATCCTCCCCCGCTAGGAGGGGAATTATCTTTCTGATGGTGTAAAATAATCCTTTTAGGGGACATGAAACCAACTCTCAGCCTAAATCCCTTCTTTTTCCTCCCCAACAGGTGCCATCATTACTGTTAAGAACTGCATTTAAGAAATAAGCAGAAAGATTGGAGGGGTTATTTTGAGCCTCAAATAGTATTAAGTTGGAACCTGAATATTCTAAAATGACAGCAGGCTTCTGACTGGCTGTGCTGGGAATCTTGCTGCTCCCCATCGGAAGGGAGCCTCCCTGTCTTGGGTGAGGAGCCGGTAGTTGTGGCCCATTCCCCAGAGGCTCGGCTCTTGGGACTGTGAGAGGTTAGGTGGGAAGAGCGATTCCAGACAGCCTGGGGAAGAGAGTTTTGGAATTAAAGCATTTCCAGGTGGTGGAAATTTGAGATCATCTGCTTACTAAGGCTCTTATCTGAGGGCAAGACAGCCCAGCTGGGTGAGGAGGACAGAGTTTACAGAGACTCTGAGCTCAAGCTCTAACTCTGCTGCTTACTAGTTGTGTGGTTTGGGGACATCACTTAATTCTTATTTTAGAATCTGTAAAACGGGAGCAGCATTAGTAAAGCGCTTTCTTGTAATATACACGTGAGAGGAAGCTATGTAAGAAGTAAATGAGAAGGCCTGGGACAGAGAATTTAAGAGCCACAGCTAAAGTCAACCTAACAGGTCTGGAGCAAAAATGAGTGCACAGGGCTCCTTAAATTCCGGGGTCCTCTTCCTGTTGTACCAGGTGAGACTCCATCATGTCAGGTAACTTTTTTAGGGCAGAGCTGAGACTGAGAGTTGATTCCACTCTCATTTGCATTGTTTTTCCTGGCTCTAGCATGCAAACAAGGGTTCCAGCTTGTAATATACTTAGTCCATCTATTATTCTCTCTCTTTGTAATTAATACCATCTATTCACTGGAACAGGATTAATTGAGCATATACTATGTGTCCATCAGGCACTGTGTGAAGTGCTGGGGACTCAAGCAAGAAAGGTTGCTTGTTGGGCCTTTAAGGGATACACAGACAAACCTGTACCCAGAAAACATACGATGCCACGCAATGTCTTATAATACAGGTTTGCACCAAGTGTTAAAGGATGCAAGAGGATGAAGCTCATAATTAGAGCTACTTTCATTTTTACAGGCGGAGGGGAGGGAGGAGCTGGGAGAGGCTACACAGAGGGAGTCATAACTGAGGGAACCGGGAGAGTAGCAGAGAAAGCTCTCAGTAGGTGGCTGCTGACAGCAGTGTGTGTGTGTGTGTGTGTGTGTGTGTTTGTGTGTTTGGGGGTGGGGGAAGGTTTGACGGGGGAGGGACATTCCAGGGGGGAGAGAGAGAGCAGGAGTGCAGACCCCTGGTGGAGCTGCTGCCCTGGCGCATCCATCATGGCTGGATGGGATGAGGGCCTGACAGGGGGCAGTAGGAGAGACCCTGGGCACTTGGCAGGTGCCAGAACCCCAGGCTATCTCATGGCTTCTAAGGAGTTAAGCTTTGTCTTGGAGCTCCTTTGCAATCCTTCTAAACAGGAGAGTGACATTATCAGATTTTAGAAAGATAATTCTGGTGGCAGTGTGCAGCACAGATGGGAGGGGAGAAAATTGGAAACAGGGAACCCTGTTCTGCATAGATTGTGATAATCCAGGCAACGATGATGAGGGCCTGAGTGAGGGCAGATGCATGGGAATGAGGATGAAGTGGATTAGAGAGACTCAGCCTGGTAACTGATTGGGAGTGGGGCCCGTGAGCGAGAGTGGAAAATACACTGAGGTCTCTGGTTTGGGTGACAGGGTGAATGCTGGTGTCATTCATCAGGGAATAGAGGGTGATGAGGAGGTTGAAGAGGGGAAGAAAGAGAGGACAGAATTATGAACTCTGTTGAGTTTGAGGATTTCCAGGAAGAGGTGTCCAGTTGGTGGTTGAAAAAGGGTTTAAAGTTGAGGAGAGACGTTCATTTATTCATGACACAAATACTTCCTTGGTGTCTACTGTGTGTCAGGTGACATTCCGGTGTCTGGAGATAGAGCAGTAACTTGATGGACAAGGTCTCTGCTTTCATGGAGTGTTCATTCCAAGGAGGGAAAATAAATAATATACTAGTGATCAGATGCAAAGCAAGGCAGGATAATGTGATAAAGAGTAACTGGGGGCTACGTTAGGCAGTGGTTCAGGGAAGTCATTCATTGAGAAAGTAACATTCAAACCGAAATACGAATAATGAAGAAGAGACAGCCATGTGAAAACTTCAGGGAAAAGCAATCCAGACAGAGGGAACAGTATATGCAAAGTCTTTGAGGTCAGAATAAGCTTGGCATGTTCTAGGAAGAGAAAGAAGCCCAGAATATTTGGAGTGTAGTGGGAGAGGAGGTGGAAGGTAGGACATGAGATTGGAGGAATGGTCAGAGGTTATCAGATCACACTGTAGAATGTATCAGTCAGATTAGCATAAACTGCATGGTAACAAATGGCCCTCAAAATCTCAGTACTATACAATAAAGAAGTTTTTCACTCATGCTCCATACCCACTGTGGATTGGCTGCACATCTTCTTCACTCCAGGACTCAGGTAGAGATGGGACAGCTCCTATCTGGGACATTCCTGGTCTCCTAGCAGAGGGAAGAGAGAAGGTAGAGGACCATATGATGGCCTTAAAACATCTGCATGGAAGTGGATGTGCCACTTCCATTGGCCAAAGCACATTACGTGGCCAAATGTGGCGCTGCTGGGGCTGGGGCTGTTCAGTCCTTCCACAGAGATGAGCAGCAGATGTTGGGATCAACATTACAACCTACCACATAGGTAGATTGCCACATAGGAAGCCACTCGGATTTTTTTTTAAAACAGAGGGTATTAATATTGGTTGCCAAGGTAGGTTAAAAAGTAGATCAAGAACGAAAACAGGAGATACAAGAAGCAGGGTAATCTAGAAAAGTATGTCCCAGATACTGAGCACATGGTAAAGTTCCATTAGGGTAGAGTCCTGAAAATACTCTCAGGACAGGGATCTCTACAGGAGCCATGTGGGGAAATGATTTGGCATAGCCTGGCCTCCTAGTCTCTCCACTTACAGAGCTATCAGAAACTCTTTGATGGTTTTTGGACAAGGGACCCTGGAATACTGGGATTCTTCCCAAGGTCACAGCACTCCTCCCTATGAGTCTCCTAAAAAAGATGTATATGATGAAAACTGTAAGTGGAAAATAAAATAGCACCTCATTGCTAATGAGGGTGGACCCCAACCCCAATGGAGAAGGCTTTTGTAAGTGAGGCTGGAGGAAAAAGAAACAACTGTGGCTTGTGTTTTTTCCCCCTCCCACACAAGCTTTCATAAGAAAAAAATTCTATCCCTGGTCATGAATCTTTTTTCTTTCCTACATGGAAGGGAGAAAGAGAAGAGGGTAAGATGGTTGGGCTTACTCGAGAAGGGTGGGTCCCTGGTGCAGTATCCCACTTCTGCCACCAAGCTGAAGAGAAAAGAGAAAGAAGCAAGATGTCCGGGAGCTCCCAGTGCAGTGTAGATCAGATTGCAGACACTCAGCCCACCTTTAGGGCAGAGTGGCTCTACTCACAGGTAGTCCAGTCCAAACTATCAAAGTGATGAGTTTGGACCCATCTTCCTCCTCTGTGGTGAGGAGGGGGTGAAATGGGAGCTTCCTTTCTCTTAAGTGCCTTCTACTTCTCCCTCATCCCTCCATCCCAGGAGAGAGGATGGAGAAAGCCATACAAAGAGCACTTGACTTTTTAACTTCTCCTGCCAAAGGTCCACCTGGTGGTGGTTCCATTGTGGTTCCTCACTGCATGTTTGAAATATGCCAGAGGGACCCAGAAGTGAGGAGGGGACACAGGACCAACATACTAGCCAGGACAATTGACTTTGCCCACCTGGATATTTTCTTTGAACAACAAATCTTGGCTTTGATTTTATTTTATTTACTTTATCTTATTTTTTAAAATTTCTGTTGGAGTATAGTTGATTTACAATGTTGTGTTAATTTCAGGCTTTTATTTTTATGAGTATGTCACATCTCTTCAACTAAAATTATAAATGTCACAATTTTTACTTCTTTGGGAACTCCGCTGTCCCATACCACAGCCCCCCACACACAAGTCCAGCACAGGCCAGTCAAAAACAAGTAAAATACCGGTATGAATCAACGAGTGAGTGAACAAATGATTTCCTGGGAGGCTTAGAAACGACACTTGAGATACATCTCTCCCACTGGCCGCAGTCTTTGTGATGAACTTTGTTTGCATATGAGAATGCAGAAAGAGAGAAGGGAATTTAAGATGCTGTCAGAGAGGGAGAGCTTTCTGCCTCTCTTCCTGCCGGCTGGGCCCTGTGGCTTAAAGAATTACAGTGCGTCTGTTTCCTCCAGGGACCAAGATGGCTCAGGCCATTACCCAGGGAGCTGGCCAGGGAGAGCCTACCTGTCAAACTGACTGGAACACAGAGAGATAAACTCCTGGTGAGCCTTGCAGTGGCACCCTGGGGCTTTGGTGACAGAGTTAATTAAGACACCAGCATCAAAATTAAAGTGAGGAAGAAAAGTCAATTAGTGATTGAATAGCTATGAGGAGACATCTTTTAATAAGGTTCCCTCTTATTTGAGCTGTTCCTTGCCCCTCCTCGTTGGGCGTGGTCACTCTCTCTTTTTCTAGGTACTGTAGGGGTTCGAAGGACGGAGCAATGAGGAACTTACACCTCTCTCTAATTTATACTCAGGGGCGGATGGGGAGAGAGAGTCCTCTACTGTCCACAATACGCCAGGGCCCCATAAAGCTATTTATCACCACTCTGAATTCTTTTCAGCAGGATGTTCATTTCAGTTTGCAGTCACCTCTTTAGCTCCCCTTCAGCAGGCTTGGCCAGGCTCCTGAGAGAAGGTCTGAGCCGAGAGGGGGAGACACAAGACAGGTGAGGGAGGCTGGAGTTGGGCTCTCCAGGGATGCATCTGCCACCGTTCCAGCCTCACAGCCTCCTTGAACTCTATTTGTTTCTACAGGGAGACGGGGAGATTATGATGTTTTGCAGGCGTTCCAAACCCTTGTCATGCTTAATAAAGGTCTGGCAGGAACGGGAGCTAGGATGGCTTAGCAGGCTCTGGTGCTGGAGATTTTGGGGAGGGAAGGTAGGTGTAGCTGTTGCTGCAGCTGCCTGTGTGACACCAAGGAATCTGAGGACCAAGAGAGACCAGACTGAGGGTCTCTGCTTCCTGCATTTGCTCAGCAGGTTTCCTGATCCTGTGGGTGGGGTGAGGACAGTGGGATTGGTAGGAGCAAGGCTAATGGCCAGAATAGGAAGCCCCAGAGCATCAGGTTATTAAGACAAGAGGGTAGCACAGGAAGAGGAAGTTCAAGGTCAAGTGACCAGAAGTGGGTCATGAATAGCAAGATGAAATGCATGATGGGGAAGCTTTGGCCTAGGGAATTCTGCAGTTCCCTGCCACTGACTTGGATCAGGATTGGGCCCAGGGCTTGAAATTGGGATTTAAATTTACCATGTCTTTTTATCACAAAATAAGACATATTCACTGTAGGAAAAGAAGATAAGGAAAAAGAAGTTTAACCTTATCTCACTACCCAGAGACTAACCACTGCTAATATTTTCAAATACTTTCAAATCAATATATTTAATTTTTACATTAATAACATAATAGTTAGCTGTATATCATGATTCTGTGTGATTAGGCATGAGTATTTGGGTCATTGGAAAGGTCTGTACCAGTTGTTATATTCACAAATTAAAGTTCAGTTAAAAAATTTATTTTCTAGAAATCAGAAACTATTGGGTAAAACTGAGGTCCTTTTATAATGAAAATGTAACCATGGATTTCTTGTGCAATAAAAAAACCAATTTAAACTAAGAAAATGATAGCAGGACATAAATGATACATGAATAACTGGAGGAAAATATCTTGTTCTTGGATAAAAAGAGCAATATTGCAAAAATATCAAGAAAAAAGAAAAACCACGTAAATTGAAAATATTTTTCAAGGAAAGAAAAATATAAAAATTCAGATAACCAAGTTGAAAAGAAAAAAATATCCCACAAGCCCAACACAACAATTTATCATTATGGTTTATTTCCTTCTAGTGTTTTCCCATATGTATATTTTTACAAGAATGTAACGGATTGTAGCATAAATATGTCTTCAGCTTGTTATGTAGTCATAATAATATAATTGTTAGTGACTAAAATATATTCTATAAAGTATATTTACTGTACTTTGTTTAATTTTTACCCAATGTTGAAATTTGAAGTGCTTCAGATTACACAATTACACAAATACTATGGTCAACATTTTTGTGCTTTTTACATTTTGTTTTGAATTATTTCTTAAGAGTAGATTTGCATAAATGAATCATTGAATTAAAACGGTTGGACTTTTTAGAATTCTTGACTATTATTGCCACAGTGGTTTCTAAATCATTGTCCAGTTTATAGGAGTATCAGTCAAAGGTGTTATTATTAAAAATTTTCAGTGGGTATAAGGTATATGAAATGAAATGGCCATATTTTAGAGTTTGGTTGGATGAGGTTTAACAATTACATACACCTTTAAAACCACCACCCAAAATAAGATAATAGAATATTGTTGTCACCCAAGGAATTTTTTTTGCCTGTTCAAATAGATGTAAATAATAGTGCTCTTTTTGTCTGACTTTTGTTGTTGTTCAACACAACATTTTTGAGATCCATCCGTGTTTTTGTACATATCAGTGGTTCATTCCTTCCTATTGCTGAGTAGTTTTCTATTGAATGACTATGGCAGTTTGTTTGTCCATTCTTTCGTTGATGAATATTGGAGTTGTTTAAAATTTTGGGCTATCATACGCAGGACCAGGTGGCTTCACACGTGACTTCTACCAAACATTTAAAGAACAATCAATACCAATCCTTCTTAAATTCTTCCCCCAAAATAAAGAGGGAATATTTCCAAACTCATTTTATGAGGCCACCATTATCCTGATACCAAAACCAGACAAAGACATCACAAAAGAAGAAAACTGTAGGCCAAGATCCCTGATGAACATAGATACAAAATCCTCAATAAAATATTAGCAAACTGAACTCAACAGCACATTAAAAAGCTAATACACCATGACCAAGTGGGATTTATCCCTGTGATGCAAGGATGGCTCAATATGTGCAAATCAATCAATGTTACACATCACATTAAAAGAATGAAGGACAAAAAATCACATGGTAATCTCTATAGATGCAGGAAAAAAAATTGACAAAATTCAACATATTTTCGTGATAAAAACTCTTGACAAATTAGATATAGAAGGAATTTACTCAACACATAAAGATCATTATATAAAAAGCCCACAGCAAACATTATATTCAATGGTGAGAAACTGAAAGCTTTTCCTTTAATATCTGGAATAAAGTAAAGATGGCCACTCTTGCCACCTCTATCGAACATAGTCCTGGAAGTCCTAGCCAGAGCAATTCGGCAAGAAAAAGAAATAAAAGGCATTCAAATTGGAAAGGAAGAAGTAAAATAATTTCTGTTCGCAGATGACATGATCTTATATGTAGAAAATCCTAACAATTCCACAAAAAAACCTGTTAGATCTAATAAATGAATTCAGTAAAGTTGCAGGTTACAAAATCAGTGTACAAAAATCACTTGTGTTTCTATACACTAACAATGAAATATCCAAAAAGAAAATCAAGAAAACAATCTCATTTATATTAGCATCAAAAAGAATAAAATACTTAGGAGTAAACTTAATCTAAGAACTGAAATACTTGTATACTGAAAACTACAAAACATTGATGAAAAAAAATTTTAAAGACACAAATGAGTGGAAAGACATTCCATGTCCACAGATTGGAAGAATTAATATACACAGCTTTTTGTATGTCAATCATTTTATTTTTCAGTTATTCACCCAGAGTATTCACTGAGAATATAGAGACTGATTTTTATATATTGAGCTTGTATCCTGCAACCTTAATAAATTTACTAATTATTTCTTGTAGTATCTCTGTAGATTTTTAAAGGTTTTCTGCATACAAATCATGTCATCTGTGAAAGATAGTTTTACTTTTTCCTTTCCAATTTGTGTGAAATTTCTTTTTCTTACTGCATTGGTTAGGACCCAAGTACAATATTCCATAGTAGTGAAACTGGACATTGTTTTGTTCCTAATCTTATTTCACCATTAAGTAGGATGTTAATTGTAGCTTTTATAAATGCTTTTTTTAAATTAGATTGAGGAAGACTTGTTATATTCCCAGCTTTAAGAAAAATCCTAGAGATTGTATGTTTTTAAAAATTATGCCAGGGTATTGAATTTTAGCAAATGCTTTTTCTGCACCTATTGAAAGAATCATATAGTTTTTCTCCTATATTCTGTTAATTTGGTGAATTATATTGATTATTTTTTGAGTGGTAAACAAACCTTGCATTCCTGGGACAAATCTGACTTGGTCATGGTATCTTATTCTTTTTATACATTGCTGTTGGATCTAATTTGCTAATATTTTGTTAAGGATTTTTTTTTCTTCTTTTGTAAAATATTTTTCAGGATTCAGTATCAGGGTTCTGCTTACCTTATGAAATAAATAAGGGAGTGTTTCCTCCTCCTCAACATTTCTAAAAGTGTGTAAGGTTGGCATTATGATTCCTTAAATGCTTGACATAATGTACCAGTGAAGCCATTTGGCAGTGGAGTTTTCTTTGGCGTGTTTTTTTAAAATCACTAATTCAACTTTTAAAATAGATTTAGAACTATTTAGATTTTCTACTTTTTCTTGTGTCAGTTTTGAAAAATAGTAGTTTTTCAAGGGATTATCCCTTTCATATCAGTTGTCGAATTACTGACATTAAAGTGCTCATAATATTCCTATTTTCCTTTTAATTTTTGAAAAGATCCATAATGATAACACTTCTTTCATTCCTGATAATTTGTGTCCTCTTTTGTTCTCTTCATCAGATTTGCTAGAGATTCATCAGTTTTATTAATCTTGTAAAAGTGTCTAATTATGACTGTTAATTTTTTCTATTGTTTATTCATTTTCTTATTCTTTGATTTTCACTCTTACTTTCATTATTTACTTTTTTCTACTTTGTATTTATTTTGCTCTTCATCAAGCTTCTCAATATGGAAGCTTAAATTATTGGCTTTATATCTTCTTTTCAAATATAGGTATTGAAAGCTATAAATTTCTATCTAAGCATTGCTTTAACTGCATCCCACAGATTTTGATGTTTTGTGTTTTTATTACCATTCAGTTCAAAATATATCTAATTTCCTTTTGATCTCTGTGCATGAGTTAAAACACTTGTGTTTTAGACTTGTGTTGTTTAACTGCAAAATATTTGGAGATCTTCTAAATATCCTAATGTTACTGATTTTAAACCTATTATTGTGGTCAAATAATACACTTTGTACGATTTCAATCCTTAGAAGTATCTTGAGAGTTATTTTGAGAGTTATTTGTGGTCTATTTATGTGTTTATTTCATGTTCATTTGAAAAGAAGCTTTCAAGAAGCTTTCAAGAAGGTGCAGTGTTCTATAAGTATCAAATTGTTTTTCATATCTTGTGCATTATTACTAATATTTTGTGTACTCATTCTATAAATTACTGAGATGTTAAAATCCTAAACTATGACTTTGGATTTCTCTGTTTCTCCCTTTAGTTCTGTCATTCTGCTTCATGTATATTAATGCTTCATTATTCGGTGTATAGACATTCATGATTGTTATGTTATTTTGTTGAATTTACCTTTTATCATTATGAAGTGGCTCTCTTTATCTTCAATAATAATCTTTGTCTTGAAGACTTTCTCTGTTATTGATATAGCCACATGGTATATATTTGCATGGTATATATTTTCCATCCTTTTATTTTTTAACCAGTCTGTGTCTTTTTGTTTAAAGTGTCTTTTATAAATGGCTATAGTTAAGTCTTGATTTCTTATACAGTCTGACAATCTCTGCTTTTAAATTAGAGCAGTTAGTTGACTTACATTTAATACAATTATTGATAGGGTTGAGTTTAGGTCTAGAATCTTGGTATTTGTTTTCTGTTTGACCCATCTGTTTGTTTTTCCTCTGTTCCCCCTTTTCTGTATTCTTTTAGGTGAATTAAATATTTTAATGTATCATTTTATCTCCTCTGTTGACTTTTTAAATATACCTATATTTGTAATTTTTAGTGATTTATCTAGAGATTACTCTATGAATCATTTATTTATGAACATATACTTTCAAATAACAATATACTATTTCATGAACAAAGTTAAGAACTCTGCAACAATATCATTGCATTTATCTCACCCCCATCCCTCTATACTCCTGTTATCATATATTTTACTGATATGTATGCTGTAAACTCTATAATTCAATTGTTATAATTTTTGTTTTAAACAATATTAATAGTCTTTTAAAGAGTTAATAACTTGCCCATTTGGATCTTTTTTATAGTTTCCACCTCTCTGCTAATATTCTCCATTTATTCTGTTTATTTTACAGTCACTATCTAGATATTCTAACACCTGGGCCATCTCTGGGTCTTCTTCTATTTACTCTTCCTCTCTTAACCCTATCACATTTTCTTGCTATCAGTTCTTTACTTATGTTGGATATTGTGTGTAAAAGATCAGTAGAGACTGAAGTAAATAATATTTACCCACAGAAAAGTTTATGGTCCCTCTAATGTGAGGGTCTGAGACAAAGCTGTATTTGAGCAAGTTATGGGCTTTGTTGCAGCTTCAGTTTGATCCAGTTCACCACCGGCTTCAAATATTTTGAGAAGGTATCAGGATTTCTACCTTCATCAGGGCTGGGTCTCTGAGCACCAGTGAGACTAAAGAGGTCTGAAAGCCCTGTTGTCAGCTTTCTGAACCATGGAAGGTCTCTCTCTGCTTTGTTGCCAGCTGCCAGCTTTGGGTTTTAGGTCCTGTCCCCAGGCTTCTGCAACTTGGGAGACCAGCCCTGCTCCACGTGGTGGAGGCACGGTGTCCTTGAAGGGATTTCTCTCAGCTCTCTGTCCTGTTCCCAGTCTCCAGTAGGTCTTGCACTTGGGGAAGATCCTGCATGCCTCAAGGGTATTCTCTCAGCTCTCCTGCTTTGTCCTTAGCCTTCGGTCTATAACTTCTGCGTACTTCATGGAGAACTATATGAAAGCTTCGGCCGGTGGGTGGGTATAGACTCGCTCTGTGGCTGCGGCTCTTTGGGATTCTAATCTGTCACATTAGCTCACAAACAGCCACTAAATGTTGTTACAAGTTTGGCTGATAGCTCTTCACCCAAGTTTATGGCAGATTCCTCCCCTTCCTGCCACTTTTTCATGGATCGAAGCAGCCATGGATCTCTTCGATCCTAGGAAGAGCTGGTTGCTTCTGGAATTTAGTTTATTCAGGTTTCTTTACATACTGAGCTCTCTGATGGTTTTCAAAACCATGCTACAAAAGAAAAACAAACAAGAAATCATGGCTTAGTTCATTCTCATTGCTAGGGCAGGCTCCACAGTCATTTGTGACTTTCTACATCCAAACCAGAAACAGAAGCCCCAGAGGTATTACTTTTTAAATTTATGCTAATTTAACAAAGGAAATGGTAACTTGATGTTTTAATTTATATTCTCTGGGAATTGAACATCTCAAATCATTGTTTTCTAGTTACATAGCATCTTTTGTAAGTATCTTTTGCCCTTCTATCTCTTAGAGTCTTAATTTTTTTCTGACCAATACGAGGTCTTAAACACCAAATATAATGCCTCTTTGCTACATTTGCTGCAATATTTTTTGGTTGATGTTTGCTTTTATACTTTACACTTTTTGTAGTCCAACTTATAGATCTTAGTCTTTCATATTCCTTGTATTGCTTCTAAGCCCATAAAGTTATCTTTCCTCTAGAGGTTGGCAAAATATTCAGTTCTATTTTTCTGAGATTTTGATGTTAAGCAAAAACACATTTAACTCTTCCACTCAATTGGAATTTATTTTAGCACATAACATAAAGTGAGGTTCTAAAATTACTGTTTCTCCAAATTGCTGGATAATTGTCCCAACAGCATTTATTGGGTAATCCTTTCATCCCCTCATGGAGCTGTAATGAACCTTACATCTTTGTACATAATTGGGTCCATTTCAGTGCCATCTGTTCGATTACAGTGATCTCTCAGTCTGGTCCTGGGCAGATACAGATGAATGTTTGAAACTGCAAAGCTATGATGTTGACTGTGGACTTGATAGGTCCTCGTCAGGGACCAAGAGCCACTGTCTGTCAGAAAGCACCCGGAGACAGTTATATAACTTTCATTTGTTTACTTATTTGCTTGTTTAATTCTTAAATCCCCTCCAAATTAAAGCTCTTTGAGGACTGTGATTGTCCTAGACAATGTTTAACTTTATCTGACACTTGTTCTCCTGGAAAACAGCAATGGAAATGGTGTACAGCAAAGAATCACCCTCACAAATATGACTCAGATGAGATTCGGGTATGACCCCCTTGTTTTCCTATGACAAGGGCAGACACAGACCCTCCAAATCCCAGTTCTTTGTCTCATAAATGATTAGCTGAACTGTTTGTTCCCACTGATGTACCTGGAAAAAATACCTGCTAACTTGCTAACTTGTCTTGGCCAACTTATTTAGCACTCGCAACCCCCTGAACTTTGACCCATGCGCAGCCTGAACCAGCATTGGGGGCATTGGGAACTCCTCCTTCACAGCCCTCCTGAAAATAGGCTGACTCCAAAGAAAAGCCATCCCTCAACCACTGTCACGGCCCCCTGCTCGCTCACCCCTCCACGCCCAGTTCTTCTTTACTCCTCCTATAAAAGTAAAGCCCTTTTCTGCTTGACTTAGAATCTCAAAGATGTTCAGGTCAGAACGTTCTTTCTATTATCGTGGTCTCCCTTCACTTATTGCAACATTCCCTTTCACTTCATGTTATTATTTTCTACTTGAGAAGAGAGAATCTAGTTTATCTCTTGACTTGAGCTATCAACTCACCACTGTAGCCCCAGTGTCTAAACAATTCCCGTAGCAGAGGAGGTGATTAATCAGGTTCAACTAATGGTTCAAGCTAGTTTTTTTAAATTATAAGAATAATACATAATCATCAAAGAAAAAAATTGAACTGTCAGAAAGATATGAAATAAAATATAAAATCTCCCTTCTCTTCAAGTTCTATCCTTTAGAAGTTTCTGCTGTTTATATCTTTCAGGACATTTTCTATGCTTATGTGAAAAAAATATATGTATATATAATAAATGACTGTATTTATATCTAATATTCTTCAACTTTCTGGATTCACTTAGCAATCAGTATATCAGTATATCTTGGGTGTTTTTTCCATATCAGTGTATATGGAGTTACATCCTTCTGTCTAACAACAGCATAGTATTCCATTAGAGATGTACCATAATTTATCTATTTTGTTCCAGGTATTTGATATTACAAACAACACTGTTGTAAATACCCTTATATATGCATAAGGAAAAATTTAAAGAATTTAATATTTAAGAATTCAAAATTTTGGTAGATTACCAAATTGTCCTTCAAATTTACATTTCCACCAAAGATGAATGAGAACATTTTTTTTTTTCTAAATGGGGTTATTATTGGACTTTGCCTAGATTATAGATGAAAAGTAGACTTTTGCTACTAATACAGATTACATTTTTAACTGTGTGAGATTGAATATCTTTTCACATGGTTGTTGGCCTTTCTAAAATTGAGTTTTTCTTTTCTTATTGATTTTAAAGGATTCTTTTTATATCAAGTAATTTAGTTTGCCTGTCATATATCTTGCAAGTAATTCACCCATTTGTCTTTTGACACTGTAAATGCTATTTTTTGCCATAGAAAATGTTCATATTTTTATATAGTCTAATCTATTATTATTTTCTTGTTATAGCTTCTGCATCACTTTCAGTTCAATGTATAGGCATATCATAGTTTAAGTAAAGCCAACATCTATGAACATTTGTTTTCCATTTTTAAATTATTTTAAACAGTATTTGCAGATACATATTTATATTCATTGTTAACTATTTCCTTTGAGTAAATTCCTAAAAGTGTTATTTTGGAGTCAAAAGGTGTGAACATTTTAAACATTTAATAGGTGTTGCCGAATCGAGGCCACTGATTTTCACCCTCTTTTGGGTTCACTGATCTACCACATCAGTAGAAATGCCTCTTCTCACCCAGAAGAGTTAGATGCTGGAAATGAAAAGGGATGAGGAGCAGGAACACAAGGGTCCAGGATGAAAGAACCTTTTAAGAAGACATTATAAGGAACTTCATCACATGTGCAAATTCAAGTTAGCATTTTTATCACTTAGCTTTTACTCCTTCTGTCACAGTTTGCTGGAGGGGTTTATTGGTTTCTCCTGAGCTTTGGGGGTGGGGATGGGGACTCATTAGAGCTCTGCCTAATAGTTAGGTTTGCATGCAGTGATGGTGACTTACATATCAGCAAGCGAGAAGGTACCCCCTTTCTCTCCATTTTCCTGCTGCATATGAGCTCATGGTCAGTAGAGTTTACATATCTCCTCATGCTGCGGAGCAAATATGCCCGTGCACCACAGCTACTGAGCCTGCGCTCTAGAGCCCACGAGCCACAACTACTGAGCCCACGTGTCACAACTACTGAAGCCCGTGCACCTAGAGCCCGTGCTCCGCAACAAGAGAAGCCGCCGCAATGAGAAGCCCGCGTGCCGCAACGAAGACTAGCCCCCGCTCGCCGCAACTACAGAAAGCCTGTGCGCAGCAACGAAGACCCAACACAGCCAAAAACAACAACAACAACAACAAAAACTAGATTGGAGCAAGGGGCACGTTTTATGTACTCGTGAATAATGAATTTGGACTAAATTGGATTTCTCCCTTTTAAATGTAAATGAAAGGAGAATTTACAAATTCTGACTGTTGCTGCTAATGCTACCAAAGGTAAATTGCACACTGCCTTGCATACTTACAGACAAGTATGAAGCTCGAATTTCTCTGTTTTCAAAACTAAAACTGGTTTTGGCACTTTAGTTAAAATGACAAGGTGGCTGATTTGCTTGATGGTTCCTTTCTATGAATTCCAAAGAATTATATAATCTTACACCCAGGAACTTGGTTTAACGGATCAATCTTCTACATTAATTTCACACTTCTATTTATGCCTCTGCCATCTTCGCCACAAGACTGTGAGCTCCCTGAGAGCAGGCGCACCTTGTGATGGAGAATGTGCCCTGCTCAGGCAGGTGCTGGGGAGACCTTTGTCAAATCCTTAAGTGTAGCCACACGTGACTTCCTCTGGAAGTCTTGCAGCTGCTGGTTTTTCAAAGCAGGGAGTTCTGATATGATCTGACATTGTAAAACCTTCTCCCTAAATAAGAACATTCATTTTACAGAAACTTTCTGCAGGGTGATGTAGCAGAGGCCATGAACTTTGTGTGGACAAAATCATTTGCTGTTCATACAGTAGAACTTTGAGCTGGTGGCTCCTCTGCTTAGTTCCTGTGTGCTTTGGGGCAAGTTCCTTAACTTTTCAGTGCCCTGAAAAACTCACGATGGATTTTTGTCCTTGGTTTCCCTCAAGTGCCTGGCAGGTTCTCAGTCCCATGTGGGAGCAGTAGGTGCCCCCTTACACTCGCCCTCCTTTAGGGTTTTGCAAACTTTCTCAACAGAGACATGCCAGTCTTGCTTTTGGAGCCTGTGTGAGGTATGAATGGACTCTTGTCAAGAGAACAGGACAGGAGGCCGATGGGGGTACGGGAGGGGGATCAGGGAAAAGAAGGCCTTAAAGATGAGACACATGGACATAGTCAGGGTTCTTGGGTCAGCTGGGAAGTGGAAGCATTCCCAGTTAGGCATAAACCATTAGGACACTGCAGGCGGGGGAGGACACGATCTTACCAAAAATATGGCTTGGTGAGAGCCAGGTCCCGTGCTCATGCCCGCCTTCCTTACCATTCTCTGTGTCCTCTTTGCTGATGGTCAGAACTTCTGGCTGAAGAGCTGGTCTTTAAGTTCCCCGACCTTCCTCAGCATCGAGGCACGGTCTGGGGCTCAGAGGGGAGCGGACTGGGGTTCAGGAATCTCACTTCTGGTTTTCATTCTCAGAGCTGCTCCGGAGCTCCCAAGCGATGTGGCTGACTCCCTTGTCAGGACTAGCCTCGGTTTCCCTGAGATGAGCAGGTCGGAAGGTGAAGATGCAAGGTGAGTCACCATCTGCAAAAGGTCAGAGATAGCAGATTAAAAACGTGCATTGAGAGGGAGAGGAAGCCAGAAAGCACAAAATTGGAGTTGGCGCATGAGAGAAAGAGATTAAACAGAAAAAAGTAAAATTGCCAGCAGCTTTGGATTTACCCAGCCGGAGTTTCTCCACTGGGCAAGGAAAGCTTAAGTAATCCAAATTAATTTCTAGTTAAAGGCAGAGCTCAGAGAGCAATCAAACAGGTGACCACAGCTGGCACCAAATTTCACCCGGAGATAAACTACTAATGCTAAACATCAGCCGTGTGTGCTGGGAAAGGGGCTGTTTGGAATCAGCCGACCCCAGGCACAATGCAGAAGTTGGAATGTTTCAGTTATTCAGCACACCTACAGTAAATGCCTGCTCTGTGCTAGGCACTGAGCTTTCGGCGTGTGTCTGAGATACGGTCCCTGCCTTAGGGTCCTTCATAGCCTATAGTGGGAGATGCACAAAGAGAGTGTTGCCGGATTACGGGATAAGTAATCTGATGACAATATCCAAAGTCACCCTGTAAAGAAGGAAGCAGGAAAAGGTGGATGGAGGTCGGGGGTTAGGAAAGACTTTCTGCAGATTCAGACACCTTAACTGAGTATGGAATGACAAATAGGCATTATCACTGGGCTCCCGCCCTCCCCTGTTCTAAGCGGTAGCACCCTTACAACTGTGTTTAGAGGATGGCTGGGTGGTGGTATCTGCGGATATCAATTTCATGGTGCAAGGGGGCTCACTTCTACCGGCCTGATCTTTGAGAACTGAGTTGAGCGTCATTTGTGGGGGAGGATCAGGGGGAGGAAGGGAGGGACAAGTGGGGAGAGTCCATGGAGGACAAAATTAAGGAGCTTAATGCCGTGCTCACCAGCAGCCGGAGCTGGTCTGGTTCACGGGAAGTCATTGGAGGATGGAGGAGGAATGAATTCTGAGGCTGTGTGTAGGGCTGGGGCAGGGAGAACAGAACTACTCTAACACACAGGTGGCAAGCTGGAGTCTGCCTGCAAAACCCAGAACACAGATATGTTTTGTTTGGCTCTGGAATTGTTTTTCTAAATTAGTTGCCAGCATTTAAAAATCAAGAGGCTTTACATAAAATTTTGATTTCGGACTTCTCTTGGAAAAATAAAATAAGACCCGTGTACAGGTGTTCCCACCGGGCAAAAGTCAGCTGGAGCTGCCTTTCAGGTGGCCGTCCTTTTCTGTGTGCACCAGCCCCACCCTCCTCTTGTCTCCCCTGAGCCCGCTTTTCTCATCGATGGGACCGACCACCTTCCCTAAGCCCAGCAGACTGGGGGCCAGAGGCTCACTCCTTTCTTAACCTTCAAAACTGTTGGCAGCACAAAATGACTGTTTTCTCTCTCCCTCTCTTCGAAAAAGACTTTGGCCTAAACTGAGTGCCTACTCTGGGAACTGTCTCCCTTCTACCATCCTGCCTGTTACCAGGCGCATGAATATAAAATACATACTCGGCCACTCTGGGTCAGGAGCTGCCCACTGGCCTCTGGACAGTAGACTGTAAAATTGCAACTCTGACGCATGTCATGGGAGAGAAGTATGTTAGAGTTCATGGCATAGTCCAGAAGGAGAGGGCACGTGTCTCTGAGATCTACTGGATGAGAAAGTATTAACGATGAGGATGTGGGAAGAAAGGATGTTGAGGGTGGAGGGAGGAGCAAGGTGGAGAGATGCTAGGGGGCAAAGACATGGACGGATGAGCCAGGAGGCAACTGTGCGAGCCCAGGGGAAAGAGGCTAGCTTGGATTAGAGAAATGGCAGGGGATATGTTTGAGGGAATTTTAGGAAGGAAATAGATAGCACTGAGGGATGGATTGGTGATCAGGAGAGGGCTGTGAAATGATGTGTCCTTAGTTTCTGGTTTGTATAACTAGACAGTGGTGGCATTCACTGAGCTATGGAACTGCAGGAAAGCATGAGCAAGGAAAGATCACAAGTTCATCCCTTCGGAGATTGAGGTGACTTGGAGACATTGCAGAGGAGCTGACAAATAGACAGTTAGATACACAGGTCTAGAACTCAGAGAAGCTTGGACTCTAAAAAGAGCTATCTGCTACGAATCTACTGGTCTTATGGTTGGCTGCATACTGGCCACTTTGCTGTCTCAGATCTGGACAATTTCATTGTTCATTCATTCATTCATTCAACATATGTTTATTAGATCCCTAATGTGTATCCACTCTGATAGGTGCCGGCTACGTAGTGGTAAACAAACAGATGCTATTCCTCCCCTCAAGGAACCAAGCTGTGAGCTTTTCAGAAAGTGTGGCCATGATTGGATTCCCTCATCTCTAGTTTTGTTTCCGCCTCCTCACACCATTGGGGTTATTAAAGGTGGGCTGGGAGTTCTCTATATTTCCCTTTCCCTTGGATTGTGATTAACCATTTTGAAATGATTTACTCCTGTTTTCATGCTTCACAGCTACGTTTAGACAAGAGTTTCAAAACTGCCTGCCGTCATTACTCTGATAGTGGTCTGCGTAGTATATTTGTCTCTAGACGTTGGGTCTGAAGCTCTGAATGCTCTGAGGTGGGTCACCAGACCTTGACTACCTTCCTGCTGATTAGTGCTGATCTCCCAGGCCCCAAAGGAAGTATTTCAAATACTGTGAAACTTAGTCTTTCTCAATACTTAGCCTTTCTCAGTAGCCTTTCTCTTAGCCTTTCTCAGAGCCAGAAGAGACTGAATTAGTCACGAGCATTGATTTGTTCATCAGTCTCCTTCTCTAGACTTTCAGTACCTTGAGGGAGGGACCATATTATTCAACCTTGTATCTTTGGTTTCCGGTCCAGTCCATGGTACACCAGAGGCAATGAGTGAATATACATGCTGAATGAATTAATGAACATGGGGCATCTTTGGATGATTGTCTTGTTCATTTAGTAACTTTTTATTTGACTTAAACTTGTATGTTTTTGCCTCATCTCCTTAACTTAAATTTGAGTTGCTATCAGTAAGAACTTGGTTGGTCTGTGACGTTGAGCCCCAGCAGATGCTCACTGCAGATGTGTTGATCGATCGCTTAGAACTAGGAAGAGCTTGGTTCTAATCACTCTCCTTCACCTGTGATGATCTCATCAGTGGATTTTCTCAATTTTGCCTGGCTTACAAGAGCAAGTCCAAGTTATTTCTTGAATACTTAGCACCTCTCAAATTTTGGATGGAAGGACTCCTAAGCAGGGCAACTTTGAAGAGCTCTTTGGCTGCCACAAACTAAATTACGTTCTCTCTGTCTCTTCCCGGTGTCTTAGGAGATGCTATTATTATTATTTCACAATGGGAAGAGGACTGAAGCTCAAGGAAGTTAGTCAACCTGCCCAGAGTTGGGATTTGAATCCAAATGGTTCTGATCCAAAACCCACGCTCTAAGTCAAAGATTGTACAATTTCTGTAAACATCAGAATCACCAGGAGCCTGGGAATATTCCTGGCCTCTGTCACAGACTGTGTTGTGATTTAGAGTCTGTGTTTTAACAAGCAAGCACCTAGTGGGATTCTCATATGGTGGCACTTGGGCACTGTGCCATCATCCCCATGGGACACAGTTACCCAGGGGCTTAGACTGTGTCTCTGACAATACCCATCACTGCCCCTTGGGGGACAAGGGCTATGATATTTTTCTACTCTGTGTTTCCAGAAACCTGTAAGCCTGGAACAAAGCTATGCTGGCGTGCCTCCAATAGGGGCTCTGACATGAGTCCCTCCTATAAACCAGGAGGCGGTTAAGCACTGATAAGCAAGGGCTCCAGTCACCCTGCATCAGCCCAATAAAGCAGATGATCTCTTCCTCTCCATATCACCAGCTTGGAAATAAAACAAATGAGACACAAAGAGGGCCAGGTAAAGAGAGTACACATCCACCCCCGGCGGGGCAGTGTAGAGGGAAGAATTCATGAGGGACCATTCGGCGTGCTGGTAGTAGAGCAGCCCTCCCTAGAGCTCAGGGAAGAGGGAGGGAGGAGAGCCAACTAAGACCTAGTAGAGACCCAGGGTCCCGTCCCAGAGGGAGAACACACAGGGCCTCCTGGAGGGGAAGAGCTCAGATACTAGTGCTAAGCAGAGCTGGGCTCCTCCACTCCATCTCAGGAAAGAGGAGCTGGCTGTATCACTCAGGCCAGCTACTTACCTGTTCTAGCCTCAGTTTCCATATCTGTAAAATGAGAACACTAATCCCTACACTGCAGTGTGGTGCACAGATGAGAGATAACCAAGGACACCTTGCCTGGCACAGCGCCAACCCTCGACGGAAGGTGCCCATTAGCAGGGGTCTGAGGTTTTCAAGGGCGTGTCTGGGATAGAATCTGACATTCAGCTTTACCCTCATCCTGCACTAAAATTCCTCCATGGGAAGCTCGGGGGTCGGGGGCGGGGTGCTCCTGGCACCAACACAGACTCATCAAGTGGCATAAATATTTACAGAGAGTCAGGCAACCTCACCAAATGTCTTCCCTGTGCTTTGGCCCTGCACCCTTCTTTTAATAGTTGCTATCTAGAGTATTCTGCAGAGAGGGGCTCAGCATTTAGAAAGATGAGCTAGAGGGATCCAGGAGCTGGGAACTTGGAAGAACTTTTTAGCTGATGTGAAAGGTGCAAGACTGAACATGCTTTAGAGCCTGAAATTGAGTGACTATTGTGATTTGCTTCAGAGCCTTTGATTTGCTGTTGGCATATTTATAGGAGACCCTGGACTATTAAAGGATGTGCACGCTGGGCCACCTGCCAAGGAAACCCTGGCTTGGTTCCTTCTGGAGCTTGCCAAGCTTTTGCTGCCCTACGTTGTAGCCTTGAAGCCAGGGGACATTCAAAGGCCCTGGGATATCCCTGGGAAAATAATGCCAAAAGCAGTAGCAACTCATATTTAGAAAGGCACTGTGATAAGTGCACTGTTTATCTTTATAGCAATCCTGTGATTTGAGTATCCCATAATGATTAAACACAATAACTCTGAGAAGAAGAGTGCAGATGACTGAGCCCTGACTTTCACTCACTGTGTGAAATCACCAAGTTCTTAACCTCTCTAAGCCTCAGTTGGCTCACCTGGAAAATGGGAATAAACATATCTATCTCATAGGGTTATTTTGAGATATTCCAGATAAAGCCAATAGCCAATATCTAGCATATAGTGTAACCGTCAACAAATATTAGGTATTGCTGTGTCCATGCTGTAGATGGAGACACCGAGGCCTCAATACTTGTGTGCTGAATGTCACATAGGCCGGGAGCAGAGGAGCCAGAACTCGGGCTCAGGGATGTTTGACTGTATGCTTTTGTTCTTAATCCCTGGGTATCCTGCCTGAGCTGAAAAATTCCCTCAGGAAGTCTTGCTCAACTCAAATGATAGGGAAGGCTGGGGTTCTGGTCACCCTGTACTCTTTAGAGGTGAGGACCTCCAGACACGCAGGTAGAGTCTAGAGGGCCTTGGGGCAGCCGGGCCGGGCCAGGAGAGCGCTGCTGCTTAGGACGCCTGCGTCCTGACGGTGTTGCATCCCCTTGCCCTGGGCTTCCTGGGTCAGCTCCCCAGAGAGGCCACGTCTGTGGTGTACTGCCTTCCTTCTGACTTGCTCCACAGCCATCATCTCAGGAAAGAGAGCCAGAAAGGACGGGATTTATCCCATCAGTTTATTGGAACGCAGACTTTCATGTTTCAGGTGGAGCCAGCTGCCCTGGAAGGACGCACTTTCTCTCCATCCTCCAGCCTACCCCTCTCCTTCCGCTGTCTTCTGTCTGCCTCTCTCAGGCTCTCACTCTTGCTCACTTTCAGAATTCCTATGAAAGATCAAATAATTAGCAGCCGAGAGTTTTCGATGCCATATTGTATTTCGATGCAGCAGTGGATGCAACTAGATCCGTGCTTCTCAAACTATCTGCGATGAAGGAACAGGGGTTTTCTTTGACAATTTCTTGCAGAATGATATTTTAATACAATATGTATTTTTCTAAAAAAATGTAATCTTTAGAATACATTCCTGGGAAAATGAAAGAGAAAGATAAAAAATACAAGTCCCTTTTAAATTATTAGAATAAACACATTAAATTACTCTGCCAGATTGCTATAAAGGTTTCAAATACTCTCAATTTCTGTACTTACCTCACTATGGACCAGTGACAAAAAATGTGCAGCTTTGTCCTGGTACGCACTTTGAGTAGCCCTGGTCTAGATGACCTGCAGTGGGAGTGTGGACCCCCGTCTGCAGATGACAGATCTGTCTCATAGCCGGCAGTTTCAGCAGTGGACATGGCGTGAACTTTCAATGGCTGTCATTGTCAAGTGATGGTGACCAGGATGACGCACAGGTATGTGTAAGAGCTACCTCCCGTCCCCTGCAGAATGCAGTCCATGCTACTGTGGCAGCTTCCATGGCAGCACCACGTGGAAAGGAGGCCCCAGGCTTGAGGCTGGTTGATAGACACTGCAGAGCTCCCATAAATAATTGTCTCGAGGTTTAGGCTCTGGGAGGAGGACTCAGAGTCAGCTTCTTATCTTCGTCTCTGATTGGCACATCGGAGGGTTATTTGGGGAGGGGAGCAGAGGGAGGCCGTGGACCCCCTCCACACAAGCCCGCCTGTCACGGACCTGAGAAGCATGATAGCATATCAGATCTTCTCTCCCCTTAACCTTGTCAGCCTGCCTTCCAGCTCAGACAGTTCCAGCAGTTGACAAGAGGAAGGGAGGATGATGGGAAATTCCTCTGAGGGCAACAGGGAATCTGTTAGGGGGTCCCTGAGGGAGAGGAGCTTGCTCTAGAATCATATCTGCCAAGACCTTGACTCCAACATGCCCAAGAACAGGTCCCCGTTCATCTGTGAATCCTGCACTCACCTTGGTGCACGAGAGAGAGAGAGAGAGAGAGAGAGAGAGAGAGAGGGGGGGGGGGGAGGGGGAGGGGGAGAGGGAGAGGCTTGTGGTGATGGGTAGGTGTGTCTGCCTCCTTGGAGGTCACGCAGGCATCTGCTGGTTCGCCTACCTCCTCTTTTTACCTGTTCCATCTCCAAGCCCCAGATCCACTTTGCGTAGCCCATGATTTTCCTATCTGAGAAGAGTTTCTAGCTCTCAGTGTATTTATAACATAACTGATGACTGACAGGTCCTAACTCAATTAGGCCAACACAGCTTAGGACTCACTCCTAAAGTGTCCCAGGTAGGGCTATTCGGAGTTCTGTCATTGCCGTTGGGCATTCGAAAATGTCTTAAGCTCTCAGGAACAAAAGACACAGCTCCCACCGAGGGGAAGAAATCTTTTGTTAGTCAAGGGTAAGGGTGGGATGCAGTAATGCCCTCTTTGCGTTCCAGCCAATGCTGGGAAGGGGGCGGGGCAGCAGGGGAAGAATGATAGGGCTTTTCACACCAAGAGAATGGCTGCCACCAGCCCCACGTAGCCCTGCTCAGAATGCCTTCCCTTTTTCCATCTTTATCCCCAAACAGTATTCCTTGCCACTTTCCCCTGGAAATCAAGAAATGCCAAGGATCAGGCAGGTGGGAGTCAAAGCTCTTGAGTACAGATGGTACAGAAAGAAATACTTTGGCCTTTCAAGTTTTCAGAACTGAAAAGGTCCGGGCCATGAGTATAATGCAGTCATTCCAATTGGGGTCTCCTGGGACGGTGGCAGCCAGCTCAATCTGCAAGCTACAGTTTTTCCCAAGATGGTAGACTGTAGCAGTTAAGAGCAGGGCTTTGCCATGAGACAGAATTGGGCCTCTCTGTGTTAAAATACCTCTTTTCCTGGGGGCCTTCAAGTCTTTCTCTGACAGTCCCATTCGTTCATCACCTGTAGTCCTGTGGTTTTGGCAAGTCAGCAAATATCACTATCATTTTCATTTTTAAGACACGGGAGAGAAGCTTTTTCTTACCCTGGGAGCATCACCCCAAATCACAGTTGTTTAGGTACATCCAGTCAAAGGTTAACCCTCCAGAATACCTCCTTAGAAAGCCATCCCGAAGTGTGCCAGTCCCCAGGAGAGCTGGAGAGTCATTGCAGGTAGCTGGGAGGCCACTGCAGTTCCACGAACAGCTTTGACATGTGATGGGAAGGCGCTCTGTGGACGTGGCCATGCAGCACAGATGCCAAATGATAATGATAAAGCCCGCGGGACTGAGCAGGACTCCCCATCTGCCGTGGCTTCCAGCCTAAAAACCGAAACCTGAAGGCTACTTCTGCATCCATTCGTACTGGGGGTGTGGGGTGCTCCACATCTCTGTGCTCTCGGAACACGTTGTTTACTTGGGGGTTAGGTTTGCAGAAAGGAGTGGAGGCCAGTTGAATTGATTTCTGAGTCGCTCCAAACCCACCTTCTCTTTCCTTGGTCCAACAGAAAGGTTATGCCTGTGTTCCTCGGCTTGCTTTTTTTTCCTTTTATCCCCTCCAGCCCTCCTCTCGCCTGACCTGGAAGGGGCCTAGCCAGGAAATGGCCAGACCTACCCTGGACCTTCCCTTATGGTACTGGGGCCAAGTTGGCTCTGCCCTGGGAGATCCTGTGGTCAAGAAAAACATGAAAACGTTATACAGTGGGGAAACGGGGGACCCTGTGCAAGTTGGGTCAAAGGGGATAGCAAGGTCCAGGGGAAGCGGGGGCGTGTAAAGTGAGGGGGGAGATTGCCCCTGCCTCCCTGGCCTGGTCCCTCCCCTCCTCGTCCCCTGGTTTCCCAGTCCCCGCCCCTCCCCCCGCTCTCTCTTCTTTACCTGCCTTCATGCTGTAAGTGGACTGGGGGTAGGTGGTCAGCGGCACCCACAGCCTCAGGTGAGGCCCCTCAGGATGGGCTCACAGACTGGGGGACCTGCTGTCCTCTGGGTTAGGGAGTTTCTTAGGCTATTTCCACCCAGGCAGGGCACGGGGCAGGGACACCTTGCTGGGAATTTTGCAGGACACCATTCTCTACCTCCATTTTCTATCTTTACAGATAAAAACAATTCTTGTTCCATCTTTATCATCAAAAAATGAACAGCAAGCACAGTCACGTTCCCAATGACACCCTCCTTCTGCCTCCTTTTTGAGGAAAAATTGGCAAATGTAGCAAAGTCCAAATAAGGAAACAAAATCTCCTGCTATCCCATTACTCAGAAATAACTACGGTTAGCATTTTGATGTAAATTATTTTACTCTTTTTCCCTCTGAAAAAATAGAACTTTTAAAAATTGAAGTAGAGTTGATTTACAATGTTGTGTTAGTTTCAGGTGTACAGCAAAGTGATTTAGTTATCCATATATATATATATATATATATATTCTTTTTCAGATTCTTTTCCATTATAGGTTATTACAAGATACTGAATATAGTTCCCTGTGCTATATGGTGGGTCCTTGTTGTTTATCTGTTTTATATACAGTAGTGTGTATCTGTTAATCCCGAACTCCTAATTTATCCCTACCCCCTTCTTTGGTAGCCATAAGTTTGTTTTCTCTGTCTGTGAGTCTACTTCTGTTGAAAAAAATATATTTTTAGCAAAAACAGATATCATACAGTAATATGACCTGCTCCTTGCACTTAACAATACCCATAAACATTTCCCAGCATATTAGAAAGTTTTCTACAGCATTTTTTAATGTTTGCAATGAATTTCATCATATGGTTATAGCATAATTTATTTAATAATAGCAACTATTTATAAAATGCTTCCTACGGGCTAAGCTTTGCACGCATCATCTAATTTATTCCTCGCCACAAATCTGTGAGGTAAATACTATTACTGTCTGCCTTTTATAAAGAAGAAAACAGGTTTGGAGGCAATATTTTGCCCAAGGTCAAGCAGGGAGCTTGCAGAAGAGCTGGGGTTTGAAGCCCACTGCAGTCTCTCCAGCTCCCGAGTGGACTGGCTTCCGTGATGTGTTGCCACCTCAGCCACGCATCCGTTGCTGGCACTTATATTGTTTCCGGCTTTTAAATGTTGCAAACAGAGCTGTGAAGGGCATCTTTATAGCTGTATGTTTTGCACATGCCATTGTTATTTTCAAGGATAAGTTTCTAGAAATGAAGCAGTGAGGTCAAAGCGAATACACATTTTTTATGGGTTTAGAAGATTTGCTTTGGGGCCGGAGCAGGCAGCCCACAGAGGCATTGTTGGGGAGGAGACACCTGCTCTACACCTCCCCCGCCCCACACACCCTTTCCCCCTGCCCGCTGGAAAGGCTACAACAATCTGGATTCCCAGCACCACTTTTTTTTTTTAGCATCTTTATTGGAGTATAATTGCTTTACAATGTTGTGTTAGTTTCCAGATCCCGTATAAACACCAAGAATTCTCATTTTAAAAACACTTGCTACATTGTTAGGTGGGAAAAATGGTATTATTTTTATTCACAGATTTTAAATTGCTAGTAAGTCCAAATAAATATTTTAAATTTGTTATTAGGTCATCTCTTATTTTTTGTTGACTTCCCTATTTATGTCCTCCATGATAGGACATGGTTGTGACATCCAGGAACTCATAGCATTTGTGTGTCCTTATTGCCATTCCCGTCCTGGAATGGATGGATGGATCGATGGATGGTTGGTTGAGCAGCGTTTCCTGGCGTGTCTCCTGACAGGTCTAATTTTATTTTAGTTTTTAAATTTTATTTAATTTTTAAATTTTATCGACATATAGTTGATTTACAGAGCTTTTTTAAAAAAATTTTATTTATATTTTGGCTGCGTTGGGTCTTCATTGCTGCGTGTGGGCTTTCTCTAGTTGCGGCGAGCGGGGGTTACTTTTCATTGCGGTGCGCAGGCTTTTCACTGTGGTGGTTTCTGTTGTTGCAGAGCACAGGCTCTAGACGTGAAGGCTTCAGTAGTTGCAGCACATGGGTTCAGTAGTTGCGGCGCACGGGCCTAGTTACTCCGCGGCATGTGGGATCTTCCTGGGCCAGGGATCGAACCCCTGTCCCCTGAATTGGCAGATGGATTCTTAACCACTGCGCCACCAAGGAAGTCCCTTGATTTACAATATTGCATTAATTTCTGCTGTACAGTAAAGTGACTCAGTTATACATGTGTATTCTTTTTCATAGTCTTTACCATTATGGTTTATCACAGGATGTTGAAAATAGTTCCCTGTGCTATACAATAGGGCCTTGTTGTTTATCTATCCTATATATAATAGTTTGCATCTGCTAATCCCCAAACTCTCAATCCTTCCCTCCACCTCTGCCCTGCCCTTGGCAACCACAAATCTGTTCTCTATGTCGGTGAGTCTGTTTCTGTTTTGTAGATAAGTTCATTTGTGTCATATTTTAGGTTCCACATGTAAGTGATACCATATAGTATGTGTCTTTCTCTTTCTGACTTACTTCGCTTAGTATAATAATCTCTAGGTCCATCCATGTTGCTGCAAATGGCATTATTTCGTTCTTTTTTATGACTGAGTAATATTCCATTGTATATATGTACTGCATCCTCTTTATTGATTCCTGACAGGTCTATAACAAGGAAACTGACAGTGACTTTCCCCTCTGCCTTATTGACCTGGCAAGATTTCGTTAACTGAATCCCCGTTTTTATTTACTCTGGAATGTAATCCTTGCTAGGGTTGGTCTGTACTACAGCTCTGGCTTAGAAATCATTCTTAGAAATGGTAGTCACAGGAGCTATCTCCATGCTAGTTCCTAGGAATAATAATACTAGCTGACATTTATCAAGCACCTGCCAAATGCACATTGTTTTTGTCCTCACCGCAGTCATGCATGGTATATAGCCTTACCCTCGTTTTATAGATGAGTAAAGGGCTTAGAGAGGTTAAGTGACTTGTATTGGATCACACAGCTAACAAGTGGCAGGAGAAGAATGCCCTCTGTGTTTTGCTGTCCATCAAAATATAAACTAGTAAGGGGTTTAGGAATTCTGTTTTTTACTCTTCCTCATTGACAATCTGTATTCATTTTATGACTATCAAAAAATCAAACAGTTGAAACTTAGGAAATTATGACAGCTTTTATATCGAGAAAGTATTGGAATAATAATTTCTAAAATGTCTTTCAGTTGCTTGCATCTGTGATTCAAATGTACATATTTTGAGAACCCAAAGAAGCCCATATTGGACTTAGAATCCATCTCTGGCCGGCCGTCCATTGCTGAGCTGGCCAGCCAGATTTGCACACACCTCTTCTTTCCCTGGTGCAGGCGTCTGGGACTGTGTCACGCTGCTCCTGCCGCCTCTTTCTCGCCTGCTTATTGACTGAAGGGTGGAGTCTAGAGCCTCAATGTGGCTGGAGCAGAAGCTTCCTGAGGGGCAGGCAGTGGTGGGAACGGGAGAGCTGTAGAATGGGTGCCGCCCACCCACGTGTCTGCTGGGATGACTGTACTGGCCTGCCTACCCCCGAAACAAGCCTCAGACAGAGGGACAAGCATCACTCCCCTCAGTGAAGCCTTCTGAGCCCCCCTCCCATAGACTCTAGTTCACACCTCTGCTGGGATACTGGGCACCCGCTCCTGAAATGTTCCTGGGTTTCTCCCCACCTGACTGGGAAGCACTTGAGCTTGGGGACTGGTTTGTTTATCTTTGAGCACAGCAGATACTCAGTAAATGTTCTGAATGTCTGAGTGACAGGAGTAAAATGCAGTAAGACCAAGATAAGCTTCTGACGTATATGTGATGGTTTGGTTGGGGAGGACAGAATGATTTCACAAGGCTCCTGGTAAACTCTCAGATCCCGAATGGAACTAGCTGCTTTGACTTTCCCTTCCAAGTGGAAGGCGATGAAGTCTGTCCTCTGGACGGAGCTTTGTCCATCCACCCCTGCCACCACCACCGTCCCCCAAACAGACACACACACTCCAGCCCAGAGCCTCCCCGTCCCCTCCCCTGCTGCAGTGGTTTAGAAAGTAAGGACATATGACAAGGACCCAGGAGGCTGCAGGCTGCTCCCCCAACACCCACAAGAGGTCAGGCTTGAAGAAGACTGGGCAGAGCCTCCCTGGGTATCTGCTGGCACTGTGCCTTGCAGCCCAGGTGTGTGCCCAAGGTGGGGAGGGAGCTTGGAGCTGTTGGATGCTCCTCTCTTACTGGAAAGCCCATGGCTAAGTGAGGAGGGGCAGAATGCAGCAGAAGATTGGTTTCTTCAATCTCACGAAGTCACCTTCTTTCCTCTCTTGCTGCTGAGGTCCACCGTATTCCCAAAGACCTCTGGTGGGACGGGTTGGTGTCAGGTCAGGTGTGACTCTCCAGAGAAGTGCCAGCAGGAGGGGGGAAAAGAGATGGGTCTTTAGAGTGGTTTACAGTGAGAGAAAATAGGGATCCTGAAAGGATTGCTTTGGGCAGGAACAAAAGGAAATTAGAAGGGGTCAGAATAATTCAGCAACTCTTTAGCAAGGATTGGGGTTGGGGCGCGGAAGTGGAGATTTCAGAGCAGGGTAGTCAAAATAGTTCTAAAGCGAGTCTGAAGGGAGAACTTGGTAAGTCTCAAGTTCAGGACAATCCCTATAGGTCTCTGGGCATCTATGGGTCCCTGTGGTGTCAAAGTGATGCAGTGGCACCTTCGAGGACATTTGTAAATATGTGGGGACAGCTTTTGATTTCCAGATGACTTAAAGAGTGCATCTGACTTCCTATAAGGGCACCAGGCTTGTTAGCCCTCCTGTAATATGTAGGACAATCTCGAACAGTAAAGATTCCCCCGGCTCAGATGCCAAGGGAGTCCCATTGAGAATACTGGATGATATCTCAAGATGCTTCCAGTTCTAATAATCTAATACTCTGTGATTTATCCTGGCTACAACAGTTGTTTTCTTCAATGATGAAGTGGGGAAAAAATTGATCATCTTAATATATGCGGAGAAAAGGATTTAATAAAACTCAACACGCATGCATGATTAAAAAAAGATCTCTTAGCAAATTAGGAGTAGCCTCTTAACCTAATAATGGCATCTACTATTTACAGCAAATATTATAATTAATTATAAAAGATCATAAATTAAAGGAAAAAGGCAAGAATGTCCATTATCAGTTACCATTAGTGGCAACATTGTGCTTAAGTTTCTAACAAATGAAATTAAACAGAAAAATAAAATGAGAGGATAAGAATTGGAAATTTAAAGATGTAATTGTTGTTTACACACTATTTGATTGTTTCTACAAAAAAACCCCAGATGTCCTATGGAAAAGTTATCAATATTTTTTTAAGTTCAGTTTTGCTGGATAGAAGATGAATATATCCAGACTTACAGCATTCTACATATCAGCATTAACCAAATTAGAAATTTTAATTTTAAAAATTTAATTTTAAAAAGATGCAATTTATAGTAGCAAGAAAAACTAAAAAATACCTGTGAATAATTATAATAAGAATTCAAGTAGTGTGCAAAGAATTAAATAAATGGAGAGATAGACCATGTTGGAGAGATGGGAACACTTCATTATCAAGATATTGATTCTCCCAAAATTAGCCTGTATATTCAATGCACATATAATAAAAATTTCAAAATGATTATCTTTACCCTTGACAAATTGATTCTAAAATTCATATAAAATAAATGTACAAAAACAGTCAAAATAATTCTGAAAAAGAAGAGGGGATTTGTCTTACTAAATATAAAGACATATTATAAAGCCATAGTAATAAAGTCAATGTAGTATTGACATAGGAATACACAAATAGATCAATAGAACATAATAGAGAGTCCAAACACAGATTCAAGCACATACAGGTCCTTGATATTTGATAAAGGAGGCATTATAAAATGATGATAGGGAAAAAAAGGCATCTTCTTCTGGGGCAACTGAACTCATATTTCTGATGTTCAGGTCACAGAGTCATGGGTTCTAAGCAGCAGTTTTGGTGTTTCTACTAGAACGATCTTGCAGTGTACTGAAGTATTTTTCCAACTGGAACATCTCTGACAATATTGTTCCAGCTTTGCCAGAATTTTTATAGACCATCTAATGTCATTTAATTATGCCACTTTTCACTTGAACAAACTATAGTGAATTCTGTTGTCTGCAATCTAGGAAAATTTGAAATAGATATATAATTCCATATCCAGGTATATATCCTAAGGAAAAACTCTCCAACATGTGTACAGTTATGCACAAGAGTAGCCATGGTAAATTTGATCATAATGCTAAAAAATTGGAAACAAACAACACGTCCAGGAGGTGAAGAGAAAAATAAATTGTGATATAGCCATATGGTGGAATACTGTACAGCAAGTAAAATGAATTAAGTAGATCTGCATATATCAACCTGGGTAGGTATCAGGTGCATAATATTGAGTGAAAAATGTAAATTACAGAATGCTGTGTTCAATGATACCATTTACATAAAACTCAGTACTATTATATGCATACACATATTCTATATATTTATACATAACATGTAAAAACAAGATTGAAAAAATATACACTAAGTTGATAGTGACTGTACCTGGTGAGGGAGGATAGGAAATGGAATTGAGGATGATAAGAGAAGCAGCTTTCTTTTTTTTTTTTCTAGAATAGTTCCATTTATCTTATTTTAGAAAATAAACCATAAATTACCTCTGGGTGTTGCATGTGTGGTATTTATTATTCTTTGTATTTTTCTATATTTCTTAAACCAAAGAAAAAGGAATAGGAGGAGGAAGCGGAGAAGAAAGAAAAAGAAAGAAGAAAAGAAAGAAAGAGAGAGGGAGAGAAGGAAAGAAAGGGAGGAAGGGAAGAAAAAAAAATAATGCTCATGGTTCTATTATCTCTTACATACAAATAATCCCAGGGCACATTTCTCCTTGAAATCAGTGATACGCACATGCACACACACACACACACAGTTTTTTAAAACTAATTATTTTAAAAATTATTATCATTAGATAATGAGAACTATGTTTCCTTGTTATGCATTACCTGCTAGGAAATACAGCTAAATTTCAGGCTCAGCAGTGATAATTAACTCATCTCAAGTGCTTGATAACCCCTATTTACGTGATTTTTGAATGTCTTTTTTTTTTTTTTTCATTATCTTATTTCATATAGTATTTCATTTCATAAACTGTCTCAAATGAACTTGGGAAATATTCCGGGTACAAACATTTAACTTAAAAATGTAGAGCAACTTTACTCCCTAATTTTACTATTTCTGCACTACAGTAGTACAATAGGAGGGTGTCACTGGTAAATCTTAAAAGTTGGGTCCTGGATGCAGTTTTTTGTAAGTGCTCTTAAATTATCTTTGTTCTGTATCTTGGAGCTTGCTTAGGTACTGGGAGTGTGTGGAGTTGGGGGTGGGGAAGCAGTGGGAGGTAGGCAGGGGCTTGCCCTTCACCATCAGGCCCTATTATGCACTATGGCTTACCAAACAAAGCTCAGAACTAGCCATCAGGGGGAATTAGCAGAAACTGCTCCTGGGCCTCATTGCACTGTGGATTTGCTATATGACATTGATTAACAAATATAATAATGTCCACGGAAAGAGGATGAGCTGTGAGTTCATATATACTTGGCTTGGAATCTGGGTACTGCTGTTACTACCTATGTGACGGTGGGAAAGTTATCGTCTCTGGGTCCTAGTTTCTTGATTTACAACAAAGATGACATTTCTCACAAGAAAATGGCGAGGATTAAATGAGTCCATTTGTCCTACACACAGTACCTGGCATTATTGGAGACCAGGTAAACGGTTCCTATTTTGCCCCTCATTTTTATTACATCTACCAGATAGCATAGTTGTAAGGATGAGATATAACAAGGACGTGCAAAAATTGTTTGAAGGGAAGGAAGAAAACAATTATAAAAGGTGAAATATTGTGTATGATGAAAAGTTTTTATTCCCAAGGCAAACTTGTCAGCAATTTAAGTTTATCTGTCTTGTAGATGCTGCCACCTTCCTTGACCTAAGGATGGAGCAGAAATATGACCCAACTATGGCGGGTCTGTCTGTCAACCTTCTGCAGAAATGTTGAACTTGCCCACCCATAGTGAGCCCTATGGCTCTGGCAAATCTATACTCCCTTCCAACACATCTGTCCTGGCCCTACCACCATTACTGGACCATGGTACTTGGTCATGGCTAGCTGCATTTTCCTTAGTTTAGGTTTCGCCTGTTGAGCCATGCATTCTTTCTGTCTGTATTCTGAAGACCATTTTACTACTGGTATGACCACCTAGCAAAAGATTTGCCAAACGGGGTATATTTTTTGCCCAGCAACTAGGAGTTGAACCAGAATAGGATCCATGCACATGTTCCAGGATCCCAGCAACATTCTAAGGGCATTTCCATTGGAGGATGTTGAAATTAGGTGCATGAGAAATCCCAGTGTCCCTTCTTGTCTCGTTAGTGCAGATTGAGGGGAACTAACACGTTTTTATCCCTGTAGGATTATCCCCAAAAGAAAGCCATATAGTCACCCCCCGGGAAAGGTGATTCTCTCTACACAGACAATTCTCAGGTCTACCTGGCAGCATTATATTCTGGGGAGTGGTTTATAGTCAATGCTGTACTATTATCACTCCATCCCCCCAATAACAAACAAATCCTCTCTTCCCCATACATCACCACCACCACCAAGCTCCTACTGGACTTAAAATCTGACTGGTCACCTGAGCAGTAGGCTTATGACTCTGTTCCCCTGGGACTATCTGTAGGTGATATTTACATAGAGCAGGAAGGAATTGTATTAAGGGGGAAAATGGGAAGGATGTGGAGATGGGAAGGAGTTTACAGTGTCTGTCCTCTGGCCTCGCTCCTAGTTTTTGGCTGAGCCCTAGAAGGCATGGACAAGTAAGCAAAGGTAAAGGAACTCTGTCTTAGGTTGTACTAACTTGTGTTGAGGGGGAAATCTCAGTGGCTTATTATAAAGGTTTATTTCTCACCAAGTCAGTGTTGGCTGTCTGTCCCCAAGGCTGCTCCTCTCTATAAGGTGACTTGGGAATCCAAGTCCCTTGTATCTGCTATGCCTCTGGAACATGTAGCACCCACATCCCTGGAGAGGGAACAAAGGGCATGGGGAAATCACAGCCCCTTTTCAGTGATTTGGCCCAGAAGTTGCACACACATCATTGCCCCTTATAAACCAGAACTAGTCACGTGGCCCCAACTTAAGTGCAAGAGAAGCTTGGAATGCAGTCACGGGAAAAGAAAGGGGACTTGGTGAACACCGAATATGGTCTCTGTAATGAAGTATTTCCATGAAGGATACAAACAGTGTTACATCAGGGCTCAGGTGACAAGGGCAACAGGGTTGCACAGAGGGCCATTCTTGCTTTTCTGTGAACGATGCCTCTGTGAAGGCTGGAGGAGATGTAACACTTTCATGGTTTTGAAGCTGCAGCACTGTGGAGAGAATAGCCCCTGGTCAGGAAAGCGTGGTCCTCCAGAGTAGACCAGCTGTGACAAGGGACCACCATCAAGTGGTTTGGGGTGTAGGGAGGAACAACACTAACAAAGAGGGAACCTCACAGAAGAACATGAGACCCATGAGACGTGTAGAACATGAGACCCAAGAACATGAGACGTGTAGACAACAGAGTCTCCCAAATACCTGGTCTGGAATTTGTTTGCTGGGGACTATGAGACAGTAGAATGGGTTCTCAGTGTTAATACTGTCCCAGCAGAACCCATAGGCTGGTAGAGCCTCGGGGCATTTGGTTTATACCCCAACTGCTTGTCAGATAAGAACATGCATCATCTACATGGCTGCATTTTTAGCATCGAGAAACCATTTCCCATTTAGATTAAGCCCAAACAGTTCAGATTCACTCTATTATGAGCTTTCAAGTACATGAACTCAGAGGTCCTCAAAGTGTGATCCTATGACCAGCATTATCAGCGTCACCTGGGGATGGGCTAGAAATGCAAATTCTTAGTTCCATCCCAAGCCTAATAAGTCAAAGGTACTGGGAGTAGGACCCAGCAACCTGTGTTTTAATAAGCGTCCCTTCGCTGCCCCCCGCCCCACCATCTGATTCTGTACAAGGTCAAGTTTGAGAACCGTTCATTAGCTCATTCAATCTTGGTAACAGTCCTTTCCTATTCCAGAATAGGAAACTGAGGCCAACGAAATTGCAAAGTACCATACTTCGAGTTAAAATGCAATCTCAGGTTTTCTAACTCTAAATCCTGTGCTCAAATCTGGGATTAGAATCCTTTCCCAAGCAGATATTTGAACCCCAGTATTTTAGGTCATAAGTCTGGGCTGGAAGGGATGTAGGGAAAAATCTCTTAAATTTCTCATTTTAAAGATGAAGAAAACGAAGCCCAGAGAGGTTAGAACAGATACTTAATGGCAGAGCCAGTTACCGGAACAGTTTCCTGAAGCCTGGGGCAATGAACTTTCCATTAGGGCGTGAAGAAACCATAATTTAATTTTGTTGGAGGCCCATGTTTCTGCTTAACTGATCTGATGAAGTGTCTGAATTGGGACAGGCCACCTGCGTTTTCTGCCTCTCTCCCCCACTCCCTTCCCCTTCTCTGGCTCGGGAGAAGTCTGTAAAACACCATGACTCAGCTGCTGCTCTAGCTGGAGGGATTGTTATGGTCTGATGACAGAGGACCCCCAAAAGTGAATTTCCAGTGTTGCACCAAGCCAAGCAACGGGTCCCTGGGAGCACTTGGACTCTTCCCTGACTTGCAAGGTCTCCTTGGTGTTTGGGTTTCAGTTTCTAAGCCTGGAGAGGATCTAAATCGAGCTCTCCTCTTCTTGGGTTTTGGTGGGGTATAACTTTGCTCTCTATATTGTAAATATTTAGTGAAAACTTGAGCCTAGGATTTGAGTCCAGAAGACCCAGACCACGTGATTCTACTCTATCACGTAATCGCTCAGTGCTTCTGTACCCTTCACTGCAGAAATGAAGAAAGCATCCCTGCCTTCACACTGTTAGGAGATTTAAATGGCACAAAACCACGGGAGCCCTCAGAACAGTGCTGAGAAGTGGCAATTACCACCTTCCTCTTGTTTTGGATTATTTTTAAAAATTCCTCATTTTTGTTGTATTTGCCAATTTAATCAGTACCCTACGGAAAAACTATCTTTTTTTTGCCTCCCTTTTTGTTCAGAATTTTTTTTATTGAAGTATAACACATCCAAATGCGTGCATAAGTCATAAATGCATAACTCAGTGGATTTTCACAAACTGAGGACATCCAAGTAACCTGCACTTCAATTAAGAAACAGAACACCACCAGCATCCCAGAAGCCCCTGGGTGCCTCCTTCCAGGCACTACCATCTCCCCGCCCCAAAGGATAACCATTACCTTGACTTCATAAATCAGTTTGTTTTGACATGCTTATATAAATGGATTAATACAAAACTTTTGTGTCTGGCTTTTTTCACTCAACATTATGTTTATAAGGCCCATATACTCCTCTCTTTATATTTTAATGCTTAATCATATCCATCTTAATAGTTTGTAACATCTTGTATGACTCATGTCTTGTGCCCATTAAGTATCTTTACTTTAGGCAGCTGATGGGCTTTGGTGACCTTGACAGACTGTAGTACTTTCCCCATCTACCTATGCCTTTAATGAAGTCAAAACTGTGGGTCTTCACCTAGAGGGGTGGGATAGGGAGGGTGGGAGGGAGACGCAAGAGGGAGGAGATATGGGGATATATGTATAGGTATAGGTGATTCACTTTGTTATAAAGCAGAAACTAACACACCATTGTAAAGCAGTTATACTCCAATAAAGATGTTAAAAAAACCCCAAACAAACCTGTGGGTCTTCAGAAGATGACAGCCAGGGTACTTAGGTAACTGGACACTTGCTGAGCTCATGTCCTCAGCAGTGAGATCTCCTACACAGGGATGCTAGCCCCGGAGAGAAGACACCCTCTGCTCTCCTGTTCTGGGCTACCGCTTACTTCCAAGGAAACGGCCCAAAGAGGGCTGCTTCAAAGATCTGCTTCTCTTCTTTGCATGACTGAGACATCTCCTCTCCAAAAGCCATGGGATAAATAATAGATAAAATCGCTGCGTTTGAATAGGACAGCTCCTGGGACCTCAGAATATTTTACTGAGGCATTAAAGGAAGTTTTCTTCCCCACCCCCGCATGGAGGTGAAGAGGGGACAGAACAGACTCTTGCTCAGTGCTGTGGTGTCTGTAGGATCAGGATGAAAATGAGATCCCAGGATTCTGGATCCACTTTTTTCTTCTTGTTTGGGGGAATGGCGCTTTGTACCCCAGGGCATCCTGAGACATGCCTAAAAGTGCAAACAAAAAAGAGGGCTCTGTGGGGACGTAATACATTTCTATTTGCTCTATATCCTGCAACCCAATCCCAGCCCTGCACACACCACCTCACAGACAAAGAAAAAATGAACCACAGCTTCTAAGGTTTTGGAAAACAATGGCTCAGCGGGACTGCCTTAAGGATCCCTCAATGCTGATTCCGCAGTGACTGAGTCTTGATGTCAGTAAAGTTATGCCGTTGGTTTTTTTTAGGATAATACGATTGTAGATGCCAGAATTTTAGAGTTTGAATGCCCTTTAGGTAGCCCAGCCACTTATTTGTTGCAAATGTCCCTTTCATTGCATCCTGGAAAAATTAGTTACCTATATTTTAACTTTTTCAGTGAAGAGCTGACTTCTCTGGCCCCACCCTCCTTTGAGATGGCCTGTTCTCTTGAAGAACAACGGAAGGTCCCTTGTTGAACCAAAATTTTCCTCTAGTAATTTCCACCCCTTAGCCCTAGTTCTTTCCTCTAGAGCCATCCAGATTTATTCCAATCCATATAACAGATCTTTAACTATTTGAAAAATAGCTCTGATGTAACCCCCTTCGGTTACTTATTGAATTCCTACTTCTGACAGGAATTGAATCCTCTTTTATCAAAGTTAAACGTTCTTAGTTTTTAAAATATTTTTTATATGAAGTGGTTTTCTAACTCCACTTTTAAGTGCTTTCTGGTTTATCAATGTCATTCTTGAAATTGAACGCCTCATGTCAAAATGTATTATTCAAAGCATCAAAATAGAGGATTGTAATACTGACATATTAGTAGTTCAACACATCAGTGGATTTCAGTGAAAACCCAGAAACAGTCCCAAATATATGTACCAGATTTTAGTGTGTGATAAGATTTCTATCTGCATAATTTATCATAATAAATTCCAGATGGATTAAAGATTTCAATGTAAAGTGAACGTCCCAAGAGAAAATATTGATATGGTTATATAATCTAAGGGTGTAGAATGACTTTCTAAGTATAATTCTAAAGGCAGAAACCCTGAAGAAAATGACTAATAAATTTGATGACATAAATGTATTGCGTATGTGGAAATATCAACAACAAATAAAGAGGCAAATGATAAAGTGGAAGACATTTTTATAACATCCATATCAATAAAGGATGAATATACTTACTATAAAAAGATCTCTTAAAATTAATTTTTAAATAAAAGATGAATCATCTTAATAGAAAAAGCAAAGGAAATAGGCGATTTAAAAAGAGATTTAATAGAGCAAATATATGAAAAATGTTCAACTCTACAAGTAAAGAAAGATATTCTCATTAAAGCAAAATATTATTATTCATCAATAAAACTTTTTTAAAGAGAGAGGAAAAAAAACTCCATTAACTCTAGTTAGTGTTAGCAGGCTGTGAGAGAAAGTGTACTCTCATATTCTGCTGCTTTGAAGGTGAATTTGTATAATCTTTCTGAGGAACTATTGGCAATATTGACAAAATGAGTCAAAAACTTTAGAAAAATGTGCATGCTATTTGATTCAGCAATTCCACTTCTTGGTAATTATTTTATGTAAATAATCAGTATTATATTTATATATATATTTATGTGTATATGAATATACTATGTATTTATGTGTGTGTATATGTGTGTGTGTGTGTGTATATATATATATGTGCATTCATTAAGGAATTATTCGTAACTGTGGAGAAAGAATTTTCCTTCAAAGTAGCTCCTCTACCTCACTTCTCTTGCGATTCCTTTAATGCAAGACAGAGCAGGTCTTCCACTACTCGACAATAATGTCCTGAAATGCAAACAGCCAGGAGAGTCGTGTGCTACATGAGGATGAGTCGGTGAGGGCTGGATGTCACAGCGGGTATCAAAACCTTCCTTGTTCTGAGGGGGAGGCTGGGAAAAGAGCAGGAGAGTTAGGCTAGAGACCTGGGAGGCAAGTGTCTTTTCATTTGGCCGGGGTTGGGCCTGTGGGACTCAGGGCACTGCACCCAAAGGTCTGCCATGTCCTGGGGACAGCTGCCCACTCCAGCTCCTTATTCTGTAACTGTGCTCCTCATTCAGCAGCTGGGGGTCCAACTTCTGGGCTTGACTCTAAGAAGTCCATGAAGGGAGAGCTGTGGGTGGCTCAGGGCCCAGGTGGGTGGGAGAAAATGAGCTGGGCGGCACAAGTAGTACTTAAACTAGACAGTGGGACTTAGCCAGGGTTATTGCATACTGCATTGCATTTCCATGATGATTCTTCTGGGCTCTGTGCTCAGGAGAAGGAGAAAGCAGACACAGAGACATCAGCTGTTGTATGAAAAAGAGGAACTTGAGTCCTTTTCCCTCTACAAAAGGAGATGTGAACTTGATATAGAGAACACGAGACTTCTTGACACTAGGAAATTAAGATCTGGTAAAAACTAGAGTGGCAAGTGATGGATTTCCGCACTGCTGGAGGGAGACCAGGGACAGCCTGACAAGGGGGACTCCCGGTGGGGAGGAGAACAGATGAGGCAATTGCCCTTCTGCTGACCTGCTGTGCTCTCTTCTCTGTGGTCTCTGTGGGGGGCTCAGAGTAGGGATGCCCTGTCCAGGGCCTGGACCCAGGGATGGCAGGAATGACTGAACCTCGTGTGCGACCTTCACCAGCCCCCTGCTCTATGCTGGGAGTCTGTCTCTTGTTTTCAGCCAGTAGAGGCTTCTGAGGGTCAGTTGGCATCATCTGAGAGGCAGGAGGCTGTGCCATCTCCCAGCTGAGAAAATTAGGGTGAGAACTCAGTCCCAGGGTTCACAGAAGCTTTTTCTTGATACTTAGAAAATAATTGTGTGCTACATGAGGAAAACTCAGGGACCAGGTTTTCGAGAGACCAAGTGATAAGAAGTAGAAAAAAATTGTTTTGTTTTGTTTTGGAGAGATTCAGCAAATCTAATTCTGAATCTTTCCTATCCATCAAGGTGTCTTTTCATCCCATCATACTTTCAAGCAGATCAACAAATGAAGATATTGTCTCCCTGCCTAGTCTCATCCTTCACTAGAATCAGACTGCCCACAGTGTACAGAGGACTTTCTGCTCCTTTCCACTGCCCCTTCTAACAGGCACTGTCAAGGGATGAGAGCAGAACAGAGAACAGAAGGAGAGACTTTCTCCCATTGACTTGATTCTGTCTCTGGATTGACTCCCTGGGTCCCATGAGTCCTTCCAGGTCCCATTCAGAGTTTCCCCTCATGGGATATCTTCACAGCCTGACCAGCCGGAGGCCCAGCCAAGGACAAGGCAGTCAGACCACTCAGCCCTCTGGCCGAGGGGACAAGGACCTCAATTAATGTAGTGCCCAGCCTGGGCTCAGCCAATGAGATGCCCACTCTGGGGAATTTGTACTAAGAGAAGCAGAAGAACTTTCTAGTTGGCGGGTGTTTGTGTTGAAATATCATGAAAACCTAGGGGTTGAAGGAAGCACGCTGAGCCACGGGCGTATCAGCAGGAGCATAAACCTAGAGTTTTTCCAGAACTCTTCTGGAGGCCTGTCAGGCTCTGTGGAATCCAGCCCCACCGCCTCTGGTTTCATTTCCTGCCTGTCACCCCAGCTCCCTCTGCCCCAGCTGCCCTCGTGTCCTGGCTCTTCCTCAAACACCCCAGGCACATTCTCACTCAGGACCTTGGCACTTTGAGTCTTTTCTCTGGCCTTTTTATCATGAAGTTGTCTGGCAAGAGTAAGCACCCAGCAACAGGACCTACATGGACACCACCTGCCACTCCCATACCCAGCCTGACGTCAGACAGGCATGGGCGGAAATCTCACTCTGCCAGTGACCATTTGTGTCACTTTGGACAAGCTGATTAACTTCCCCAAGTCTCAGTTTCCTCATCTGTATAAAGGGTAAAATCAGTACTGTAGGATGCTTGTGATGGTCCAATCAAATACCAGACATAAAGATCAACCCTAAATTCTGCCATATGGTAGGTTCCAGAAACATCAGTGCACAGATGTTCCTCTTTTTATTAATCGGTGTTGCCTTTGTCTATGTTTTAAAATAGCTTTCTAAAATTATATTAAAAAAAAGTATGCGTATCATAAAAACGTGAAGAGTAGGGAAGAGTATGGAGAAAATCACCCATCACCCCTAGGCAACCACTGTTATCACCCTGGTATACTTCCTTCTGTGCTGTTTTTAAAACCCCCAAGCAGCTGCATTCCCTGTATGTTGATCTGGGTTTAAGTTCAGCCACTGGGCCTCCTGAAGCTCAGAAATAGTTTAAATGTGAGTGTGAGGGATTTTATCCTCTAGGGAGGGTGAAGACGGGTGTTGATGGTTTTCTATTGTTTGGGTCTCTGCGACTTGGGAAAAGCAAAAGCTTCCTACAAGGAGAGCGTTTTACTTTTAAAAGAAAATAAACAGATATCACTGTGCAGAGACAGGCGACCGTGTCCCTCTGCCTCCCTTTCCACGCTCCCCCGCTGGCTGCCTTCCCTTATTTCTTATCGCTGGAAAGTTCCCTGGTTGAAATTACCAACCTTGTTGCTTAGCAGTTCATCTGCTCCTGCCCGTTCCCCTCCTGTCCCCGGGAACTCGGGGCCATGTGTTGCCTCGTCCCATATTCTGACAACATCTTCCCGTCCAACCTGTCAGTAGCTCGGGCACCCGCCAGGGCCACCTGGCTCAGTGTCTGCCCCTCCCTGACTTCCAGAGGCAAGAATTGGGTGTGGGAGGAAAGTGGAGATAGGTGGGGAAAAAATGATTTCTCAGACAAAGGGACTCCAGGGACTCCGATAGACCTCTTTTCCCCAGTCCTTCCTGTGGTCATCACCCCTGCTTTTAATTGATCCCTGCTTGCAGGGTGCTTCAGGGAACTAAAACAGCCAAAAATGGAGCTAGGAAAAGAAGGATGCTGCCACAGGGAGAATCTAAACTACCAATTTCTACATAGCTCGTTAGCCTCCACTGAGCAGGTGGGTGAGGCTGATATCTGGGCCAGGGGTGAGCTCCCAGGGTAGAACCTCAGCACCACCTGGCTTCTTCCCGGGCTATAGGTCTTGCATTCTGCAATCCCACCCTTATCTGCGGGACACCGTACAAATCCTTATGCTGGCTAGCCGCTTTACAGTTCTCTATTATTTTAATAACTTACTATATATATATGTAAGAAATGCTGTCCTGTATCTAGCATAGAGTTATCTGAGTTGTCTTCTAACTGGGCAGTTGTATGGAGGGTAGGAAACCATCTTTCTGCAGTCAAGGTATAAAAGCACCTCCTGTGACCCAAGCACGGATGCCTCTACCGGAACTGGAAAAGCTGGTCACTGCAGAAGTTGACTTAGTTTCCCAAAGGAGCACAGAGGGCCTTCTGCATAGGGAAGACAGACACCCCAGTCCCTGCTTCCTGACATTCAAAGCCAGGGAAACCTGTTAAAGATAAAATAGAGAGCATCCCATCAAGGCCTGGTAGAAGGGGGGAACAGTGAGGGTCCAGAAAAAAAAAAACGTGAAGAAAGAAAAGAACATGGGCTAATGAGGAAGAGCCCCGGATGGCAGAGGTGTGCAGGTCTGTGTGTAGCTGGTGGCTGCTGTCAGAATCCCTGCTGGGCTTGGCAACCTGGCACAGCACTTGTCCCCCAGGGAGTATGCGGGGGTGTTAACTAGGGTGAAAGTGGGAACTGAAGAAGGACTCTAGGCATGGGGCACCCTTGGATCATCCTCCGTGAGGGCTACCGCAGGAACATGAGCCAAGGAGGCGTTGTGACAAAGGACCAATGGACAGTTGCCAGTCTGGGGAGGCCCAGCGCTCAAGAGCATCCTCCAGTGGCAGGGAGAAGTGGGGCCATTTTGATCGGCTCAGAAGGCAGCAACTTCCTGGTGTGGATGTCAAATGGACGTTCCTTTGAGACAGTGTAGACCCACAAATGTTCTGAGGATGAAGGCACTCAAGAGAGCGTCTCAGATTTTCTACTTATTTGGCATTTGGGGTTTTACTAGCTTTTAACTTAAATTCTTATTTGTCACACTTACTCTGTAAGAAATAAATGTTAACTCTAGGAAATACAAATCAAAAGAAGAAAATAAAAATGGCTCATACTCTCATTGTACAGGGATTGAATAATGCTAACATTTTGGTATATCTTCTTCCAGTCTGTTTTCTATACGATAGGACAGTGCATACGATTTTCTAACCTGTATTTTGCACTTAAAAATGATGTTGATGATGTTTTCCCATATCACTTAAATTTTTTTCCGTATCTTTTAAAATGGCTCTATCACACTCTATTACATTGCTGTACCATGGTCCAGTTAACAGAGTCCCTATTGTTAGACCCTGAGGTTCTTACAAACCCCTTTTGAGCTCTGACTTTGAGTATGATTCTAAGCCTGGCTCATATAGGATAGGCACACACAGAAGGGTGAGACAGGGTTTCTGCTCTTAGTTAGTCACAATTTAACTGAGGACTTCCAGCCAGTATGATGGACTGAGGAGATATGGAAAGGTGCTCCTTCCAACCACGCATATATAAATCTGCATACAATATAACAGAATAAATTAAATTACACACAGGACTCCAAAGAAAGAGAGAGAACTTTTCCAGTGTCAGTGATGAGGCAGGAGCTCAAAGCCAGAGTGTTGGGTGAAACCTGATGCCATGTTAGTCCAAGGGGGGTAAAGGCCCAGACATGCGCCTTAAGGTTTGAATTTTTTTTTTTTAATTTTTATTGAAATATAGTTGATTTGCAATGTTATGTTAGTTTCATGTGTACAACAAAGTGATTCAGTTATACATACATATATAAATATATATATTCTTTTTTTTACATTCTCTTCCATTATAGGTCATTACAAGATATTGAGTATAGTTCTCTGTGCTATACAGTAGATCCTTGTTGGTTATCTATTTTATATATAGTAGTGTGTATATTTTAACATCCATCCAAGGATAAGAGTTAAGGCCTCAAATCTAGGTGCGTTGAGAGGCAGGGATTGAGAACTTCTGGCTTAAATGTAGAACTTCTGAGGAGAGTAGGAAAACTCAGCAGATCTGTTTGGGGGAAGTCCCAACAAAGTTTGCCATCCACCAAGGCCTTGGGTAGAAGAGAGTCAGGTACCAGTAATTGGAAACCTAAGCCCCTAATACTTGTAAAAATGTATACCACATAAGTAATGCTTAGAAACTAACATAAATGCTGGTCCAGAACTAGTAAAGCCAGTGGGGTGCTAACAGAGGCAAACATACAGTATTATATAGAGAGATACCACCACCATTGGTATACAGAGGACATGAGATTCTGTAAGGAAACTAATGCCATTGATGAGTGAACTCACAATGAAAATTAGAATCTATGGAAAGCCACAAGCTATCATGAGGGACACTTGGAAGGAGCAATAAACAGGATAATTAGCATTCCAAGATCTAGGGGAAATAGAGCAATCTTAAATAGACTCTAATTTAAGTATATTTAAGCTTTTTAAAAACATAAAAGGAGGAATAAAAATTATAAGAACAGGACAGAGCAATACAGAAATAGATTTTAAAAGTAGACAAAGAGTGCTTCTAGAAATAAAAACTATGTCATTACAATAAAAATTTTATTAGATGTGTGAAGTCGTATATTAGACATGGCCAAAGAGAGAATTAGTGACCTGGAAGATACATTGAAACTTTGAAATGAACTTGAAATAAAAAATATGAAAGAGAGTTAACCAGGTATGTAGTCAGAATACATCTAGTCAAGTACCAGAAAGAGAGAACAGAGAATATGTGAGGGAGGTAACATTTAAAAAGATATTGGCTGAGAATTTTCCAGAATTTAAATAAACTTAAATTCTTAAATTGAAGAGTATCAGGTCCCACAAATAATAAAGAAAAACAAATGCACCTCTAGACACTTTGTAGATAATTACAGAAAATAAAAAATAAGGAGAAAATCTTTAAAGGGTTTCAGAGATGGAAGATTATACAAAGGAATTACAATTGACTAAAAGCAGACTTATCACCAGTAAAAACAGATAACATTAGGAAGTATATCTTCAAATCGCTGGAGGGCAATAACTAGCACCCTAAAATTCAAATCCTAACTAAACCATCATTCAAAAATGAAGGGAAAGGAGTTTTTAATACAAACAAAGCCCAAGAGAATTTATGACTCACAGATCCTAGTTGAAAAAACAACTAAAGGGTACAACTCAGTGAGATGGAGCCAAACCCGATGGAAGGAGTAGAAAGCCAGAAGCAATGGTGAGAAAAATAACAACAATAGAAAGATAAACATTTTGGTCAATCTAAATAAGCACTTGACTATAATAACATCAGTAACAAAGAAGTAGATTAAAAACAAGGTGAAACTAAAATGTTGGATAACAGTAAGTAGCACAGAAGATGGGGGTGGGTGGGGAGTGGGGAAGTGTACTTACTGTCCTGGAAGGCGATAGAGATATTGATTACCTTTAAACATCGTTAAACTTGAGGGGTTTTTAAAAAGTGGTTATTTAGGGGAACCACTAAAAGAAGAGAAATACAATGTACAATTTTCAAAGCAGTAGAGGCTAAAAAGGAAATAAAGCAGAATCACTCCAATAGGAGGCATGGTAGGAGAAAATAAGGAGAAAATAACCGTGGTAATTATTATCAGGTCTGTGAAGTGTCTGGGATTTGATTAATCCTACTTACAAGCTGATAATTTAGGCTGTTACTGTTTCATGGATGCTGTTGGGAGACATGAGACTCGGGGGTCAGAGACAAAGGACTTTAATACTCTCGTTCATCAACCACCATGAGCATCATGTGTGCTTCAGGTCCTCTTGGTCCCTAAGTCTCATGCAAGGTGACACAGAGGGACCTTGATAGATGTTGCAGGTTGGTGAGTCTGTGTTGCAGCTGAGGAACACTGTGTTTGGGGAATCCATCTCTTAGCAGGCAGTGAACTTGCTCTGTGACTTAAAGGGAGACATTAACCTCATGCTACAAGATTTTTTTGATGCAAACACTACCCTGAGAAATGACCCAGGTAATGAGCAGTCCGAGCCTTTCTTTCTTGGCATACCCAGCAAGACATGGAGAAGCAGGAACAAGACAGAGAGTGGTTTCTCTACAACTGCCAAACTCAAAACAAGATGAAAGAAATGAATTAAAACACACCACCAATCACAATAAATAGAAATTGATTAAATTTGCCTTTTTAAAGACAGAATTTCTAAGTTTGGGTCTAAAGAAATATGCAATTCATAAGAAACACCTAAAACATAGCTTGCTTTTTTTGCCTTGGTCTTTGGCCATACTCTATTTTAGCACATATCTGGCTGCCTGTATAATATGAGTATGTATTTGTGTATGTGTGTGAGTGTGTGTGTGTGTTGGTGGTGATGCTGATATACTAGTGTGGGGGGGTTGTGGTTAATTTCTCTTCTTTTTCCCTCTTTCCTCATCTTTTGTCAAATCCATTCACACCTCTAGAAGGCAGATACAGAACATTTGAGAGCAGTAGCAAGCAAGAAAGGCATACTGTGAAAATACTAACCAAAACAAAACTGATGCATTAAAATAAATAGCAAATAAAATATATTTAAGGTAAAAAAAAAACCCTCCACATTAATTCAGAATGAAGCACCTCATTACCTTTCAACAAAGAGAACAATATAGCTGAGAGGAAACATAAAAAGTCAAATCCAGTATAAGGCAGCATGAGATGAGTGTCAGGTGAGAAGTTCAAACAGCAAGTGTTGGGAATTCAGACGAGGGAGCAATGGATCTGATGCGAAGTGATCCAGAAATGGGTTCTGGATAAAGAACACACTGCTTTAGATAGATCCCACAGGAGGGTGGCCCATGAAGCATGAAACAAGTAAAATATTGTTTGAGACACTCAAATATGTATCTTGGACTTTATAAACAAAGGGAGAAAATCAGTGCAGCATGGACCCCAGTGATTGGGCAGATTAAGAGCTTGGTGTTGGGTGGCTAAGGTCAAAAATCTCATTTCTATAAAAGCCTGTGTTTTCCTCTGCTCCCCAAATTTGTAACAAATTCCAACTCTATAGTGACTCCTATGAATAAATGAGCCTGTGTGGCCCTGGGTGCTGTTATAGGTGGTCTGGAACAATCATAGTACTCTTCTAGAAAAGCATGGACCACTAACCGTTGGGGAGAAGGACACTGCAGTCCAGAGAAATGACAGGTGCCTGGTCTGAGGTCAGCTAGCTCGTGACAGAGCTGGGACCCGAATCCAGACCTTCTTAACTCTTTACAGACACTATACACCATACTGGGAACGCTTTGTCCAGCTTCCCCTCTTGGTCTTAGTGTGTTGGCCATAGTCTACTTTGTACTTTGGCAGATGTCTGGCTGTCTGTGTATGAGTGTGTGTGTGTGTCTGGTGATAGTGATGAGATATTAGGAGGGTGCGGTTAATTTCTTTCCCCTTTTCCTCTTTCCTCATCCTTTGTCAAATCCATTCACACCTTTGCAAGACAGATGGGAAAAGAAACCTTGGGTTGGGGGGTGGAGGGCTTTAAAACCTGGCTCCCTGGACACAGGGCCTGGGTGACTGATGCCCACGTGACAGTGGCTGCTGGAGAGACTCTGGTGCATCTGTCTGGGGACATTGTGGACAAGTGTCCTGAGAATACCCCCTCGGAAGCTGAGACAGGGCATTACCCCATCTTGCGAGTCTAAAGCCTTCTCACTCTCCAAAGCCATGTGCTAATAAGCTGTGAACAGAGCCCCGGAGAGAGACGTCTTCACGAACAACAGCAACAAAAATTGCCAGCCCCTCCATGGGGGCTGCAGACCCTCCCTGCATCTCATCAGGGCCTGGAGGTGGGAGGAGAGGGGCTGGCAGCCACTGTCTCCACCTAAGTGTCGGACTGACTTATGCCAATGCGGGCCAGCTGAGGTGGGCGGAGTGGGAGGTGCCCCAGAGCTCAGCTTCCAAAAGGCCTTTCAGATGCTGCACTTGTTTATTTGTTCCCTTGTGTGTGAGTTTTTACAAAAAGTATCAGATTCCTGAATCCTTTTGTGCAGGACACTTTTTTTTAGTCTAATATCCCCCAACCAGCCGGTGCTTGAGGACCTCTTCCACATCTCTGAACCTTGGGGATTTAATATGATTTCTTGTACAGCAGAAACCAAGACAATATTTTAAATCAACTATACTCCAATAAAAATTAAAAAACAAAACAAAAATAAATTGTTGTGAAACATTTAAAAAAAAAAAAGAAAGGTGAGCAGAGTCGTGTCTTCTGCTGACCTCAGGGCTTGGACTCGCCACAGTTGGCCGCTGCTGCCTGGAGGTCAGGGTGCTCTTCACAGACACCCCCGCTCACTGCCACAGTTAGGACACCACTCACCTCCAGAGGGCAAGCCCCATTGTCCACGCCGGAAATCAGACCACCAAATCCTCAGCAATTCCCCTCATTTTTCCCCCCACTTATCTCCTCATCCCTTCATGTTTGTATTCTCAAGTTCCCAGCCTTCCAAGAAAGCTCATGTTGGCCTGGAAGTGGGGAGTGAGACGTGACATGGCCATGGTCCCCTCTGTCCTCTCACGAAGGAGCAGTAGCCCCACCTGGCCGCCAGTATTGGAGACACTCTGCCCTCTCACGTTCTCCCAGATTTTCCCTCCCAGTTTGTTCTACCCCAGCATTAACTAATGCACCTTATCCTACTCTATTCGCATCAACTTACTACCCCCCTCATTTCTCTTTCCAGAAAATAGGGCTGGGGGTGAAGGAGGGACTTTCACAGAGAGAGGGATGACAGCCCACAGGAAAGAACAGGAGGGGGCTTCTCTCAAGGACTCTTTTTTTCCCAGCAAAGACAAGCCATGATGCCAGCATTTGCAGCTTGATTTTGGGGTCCTGTCCACCCAGGAAGCAGGGCGAGCTGGGGACCAGCAATGTTGGTATGGCAAATAGTTCATCTTGATAATGACATTTTTGAGCTAGGTTCCTGGAAATGGCAATGAACCTTTATGCAGTCGTTGTCAAATCATAAAGTGCTTTGTTACCATTTCTTACCGAAGGTGGGGAAATCGCAAAGTTCACAAAGTTCATCCAGATGGGAGTGGAGAGTGGGCCCCGGGGAGAGGTTGCAGCGTGGGGTTCAGCACCCTCTCCGGAAGCCCAGGCTGGAGGGAGAGCTTCCCTCTGTACACCCAACACCTGCTTGACATGTCAGAAGGCGTTCAAGGCTGTTGGGCTTCTGGAACCAAATCCTCAGGACATCTTCCCGGCACCAGAGCTGTAGGGCTCCACCTGCCTGGGGCTGGGGGAGAGAAGGAAGGCTGGCCGCCCCCGGAACCACAGCTGGCTCAGCTGGGAGGAAGATAAGGAAGTGGTGCCTCATTCTCGTGCACCCTGCTGGGCCTCTCCTGGTTCAGCGTGACAAGATGCAAGCCATCCCACATTTGTAGATGTGAAGGCAGTTCTGTGAAAACCAAACACAAGTGAATAGCCAGGTACCTTCCATCTCTTTCTCTGGAGTAAACTGAACATACTCAGAAGGAAGTGGTCGGATTGCCTTTGGTGAGGCTCCAGAAAGCTCAATTTGGGGTCAGGAGCAGGCTTGGCAAAGTCATCGAGCTTTAGTGTTTGGTCCTAAGCATCCTTGTGGAGAAAAGCCTGTGCCTCTTCTGCATCCTCCCCCATCCCCTCTGCCAGCTCCTTTATCTCCTGGCACGTTGCCTTCTTCAGTTCTCCGTACGGAACTGGGGAAGGAGAGATGAGTAAGTGCTTCTGTTGCATAGATGCTCCTGACTCATCCATGAGAAATGGCTTCCCTGGGGAAGACTTGCCTGCTGGGTGTGCTTTCTGTCTCCTTCCATCTTTTCACCCTCAGTATTCGCCCTCCCCTCCCTGGTCCCTTGTGTCAAAATGAAGTATTGTATGGATTTCTCCTTTGCTTCTGTTGGAACATCGGCTCCATAAAGTCAGGGGTGAGGATTCACGCTCTGGAGCCTGGAGGTGAGGATTCAAGTCCTGGCTCTGGTACCCACCTGGCGTGGCTGTGAACGGTCACTTCACTTCCCTGAGTCTCTGCTTCCTTGGTCATAAATTGGGGAAATAAGAGAAGCTGCCTCTCAGGGTGACGGTGGGGATCAGCTGAAATAATGTGAGTTGTCGTTGTCAGCAACACGTGGCACATGCAGTGAGCTGGGCACCATGCTGCTCAGGCTTGGCCTTGCTCCAGGCTGGAACGGGCAGGCCCGGTGACAAATGGAGGGAAGAGGAATAAGCCAGCCTTGTGTGCCATCGAAGGAACAGCCAGCCCCTGTGTCCCTTCCCTCTGCCCCCCACTTAAGCAAATGGATAATATACCATGTAGCATCAGCCAGGGGACAGATGTCTTGGTGCGGGAGAGCCGGATCTCCCAGTAGCCAGGGACCGGGCCACGCTGGGAGACACAATTGAATTCTCCCCTTCCATCTGACAGTTCAGGACTGGATGTTACTTTCCAAATGAAAGCAGTTCTGGAAGGTCATTGGGAACAGTGAATTGTGTTTATGCTGGTGTATTTTTAATTCCATCTCATTACAGCTGCTGTTAAGGCTGCATTATAATAATTGCTTTAGTTCTGCTTTGGTATTTTTGGGCTTCTTTAATGTAGCTGTGATCTTGGTCTATATTAAAGCAAGCAGATCCAAAGAGCAGGGGCAGCGTTATTAGACCAGCTAAACAGATGCTGGTGGAGGGCGTGGAGCAGACTGGCAGGCGGGGACTGGAGCCATGTCTGGGGGGCCTGGTAGCAGCAGCAGGAGGGGTTCTGGCCTGAGGCCCAACGCAGACTCACACCGTGACTCTGAGCAAGTTGAAGCCACCTGTCTCAGTGCCCCCGTCCATTATGTGAGTTGCAGAGTCTATCCTGGAGGTGCTTACAAGTTGTTAGGAGAAAAGCATTGCTGGCAGAGAGCCTGGTGGGAGGATGCCTGCGTGGGTCCGTGGAGGAGCCTGTCTGCTGGAGGAAACCTCCCTTGCGGCCCCCAGCAGAGGGCCATGTGACTTCTAGGGTTAAAGAGATGGTATGCAGATAATGCCCCAGTCCCCAGGGAACATTTTGCCCTGGTCTTCCTTTCTTCACTCCCTGATCTGGTTTTTTTTTTCCTTCAAGATTTAGTTTGTTTGCGCCATCTCCACTCTCAGCACAGTCCTTTACACGTGATGTCTTAGCCACTTGAGGAGGCTTTCCTGGAATCCCAGATCACTGTGGCCTCTCTCATCCCCTCAAAGGGCAGTGGTGCCGTTTTGGAGGGCAGAGTACCAGGTGCCCTCCTGGACCAGGACACTCAGGTAGCGCTTCCTGTATCCCACATTCTGTTCTCAGCATCCACCTGCCATATGAGTTCACGATCCTTACAACAATCCTGTGAACTAAGAACGATGTCATCCCCTTTTAAGAGCAAAAGGGGGATCTGGCCGAGAAATTTGCCCACATAACCAGTGAGTGGCAGAGCCAGAATTCGAATCCAGCCTAGGGTTGGGTTCACCTTTTTGCCCTCTGCATCTGGCTGCTTCCCCCTGCCTCTGCCCCTTGCCCCCTCCTCAAGCTGGGTGGGTCCTCCAGGCTGCTAAGTGAAAAGTCGTCAGTAGTTGCTCTCGGGCCGCAGGCCACCTGCCCAGGCAGCCGTGTGGCACAGGTGTGGGTCAAGACGACTGTTAAAGCAGTTGGGGGTCTGAGCACCAACTGAACAAAATACATCTTTTAGTTCCTCACTTCTCCCCCAAGTATGCCTTTGCCTGGGAACTGTGGGCATTGCAGAGGAAGTGAGAGGAAGGAAGAACTCTTGAAGTCGTGTCCCTGCCCGCCTGCAACCCCACCTTGTGCCTGAGCCATGCAACATGTGGGTATTTCCAGAAGGATTCCTGTTTATCCTCTCATTTCTAAGGCCTTTAGTATGAAGAGGGTTTCAAAGGCTTTCCCAGGGCCTTGCCCTATTACTTCCTTATGCAAAATAGTCTTCATTGTATGCAGCCGAAATATACAGCCTATTGCAGCTCTAAATCTACAGACTCATGGAATCTCAATGCTTAAGGGACCCCAAAGTCAATGCCCCGCTGCAGGAATCCCTTCCAAACATCTCTGCTTGAGGCCGTATATAGCCTCGCCTCAAACACGCAGGAACATGGGTGCCACCTCCATCACACGGCAGCCCGTTTCATTTCTTGAACAGTTCCAATCATTAAAAAGTTCTTCCTTGGATCTAAAGTCCCCCTCCTGATAACTTCTGCTAATCAGTCCTAGTTTGATCTCAAAAATATCAAAAGATCTGTTTGTCTCTAGCACAAAGTATACTCATATAAATGCTTCCTTTTCTACCTCTACCACATTCCAGTCCAAATTTTGGGCAACACCACATATTGCACTGAGAGTTGGAAAATATAAAGAAAATAAGATGTGGTCTTTGCTCTTGGTTGTGTAATGGTACTTCACATTAACAACTGCGAAGTACCAACTTTGGACAAACTGCCTCCTTCTTCTTATGGATTTGTTTATTGATGTAGTAAGTGCACTCATACTTGTGTACAAGCCGTGTCCTCTTTTGACTATAAGGAGAACTGTGAAACTGGCTTCCCACGAGGCCGACTCACTCATGTTCCTCCCTCTCTCCCACGTCATCTTCCGGGTCAACCTGCGTTCACTGCAGTTTTAATCTCTATTCTTGGTTTTCCTTAAGCAGCCCATCCAAGAACCCTCTCCAATCCTCCCAGCCCTCTTTCCCACAGCAAAGTGACACTGTCCCCTAAAAACTGTCCTTAATTAGTTAACAGAATTTCCCTCCACGACGCAGGCTGCTCTCCCCCAGAAAAACCAGTGACAGATATGAACACCATTTGTTCTAATTAGTTCTGATATTTCACACACCATATTTGTGAGGTTTTGGGGAGGGAGGGGAGGTAGGCAGGGAAAATGCTTCTAGTAAAAGAACAGCAGGGAGGCTTAGCTGAGGGGAGGGGCGGAGTTTGGGGTCTTCTTTTGTCATTGCCTATAAAGCCTTTGTTAAATCAGTGCTACCTGGCCTGAGGACACTTCCTAGCACCTCTGTCTGCCTGCGTTGGGCCTCCCCAGGGATGAGACCCTTGTCTTTCCTTATTCCAGTGACTTATAAAGTTCCTGACTGAGTGATCTTTTCTCCTCTGTGACAGAAATCTATGCAAGGTGAGGGGGCCCGGCATTGAGACCTGGCAAGTCGAGACCTGGTGCTCTCTCTCTGTCCTGCCCTTGGCTTGTTCTGTGATCTTGGAAAGACCATTGAACTCTCCAAGGCCCTTTTGCAATCTAACGGCTGTGTGTTAGGGAAGAGGAGGGGGAAGAGGGAGATAAGATCATATCTTGAGTTGCTGGAATAGATGTCTCTCAAGATATGGAATATTGGCAATTATAGACTGTATAAATTAGGAGTAGCTCTTGACATAGAAAATCAATCCTCTATTCCTCTGTCACATTTTCTGTCATCCGTTTATACCCTGCAAGGTTTAAGAGGTATGTTTATCAGTCTGAAGAGCTGAACATATACACTTGGGGTATCCCAAAACTCGGCCACAATCTCATGGGCCGCGCTAGAAATCTGCAGCTGAGATTGGAAATCAACGCTGGGCTTTTCACACACTCGGGTGTCACAGTGCCTAACCCAAAGTGGATGTTCCCTAAACGTTGGTAGGACCAGATATGGGGCAGAGTTCCAAGCCTCACCGTGGTCTTATGGGAAGAGCACTGGAAGGGGAGTCGGAACTCCGGGGTTCCCTCACCACTTGGCTTTGTGACCTCAGGCAATGCATTCACATCTCCAGGCCCATTCACTCATCTCTAAAACTGGAGAGTTGAATAGTTCTCTTAAGACTCATAGTAGTTCAAAGTCCATGATTTTATGAGCAAGCCTGGAAAAAAGAAATGAGGGTATTTTAATAACCTTGTTGGTGTAGGGAATGGGTAAAGCCAACAAGGTAAGCCTGAGCTTCAAGCTTGAGGGATCCCTGAGGGATTTCTCTCCTGAAGGGCTGCCTCTGTGTGATTCCCTTGGGAATAATGGGGCAGACCTGTCCTGCTCCTCAGACTGTCTTGAACCTTAGGCCCCGTTATTTGGGGAGCTGGACACATGTACTGGTCCTTATTTACCCTGCCCTTGTCCCTTTGCACCTTCTCTGCTCATCTGAGCATTGCCTGCCTTCTTGTGACCTCCACCTACCCCAGCTGTCTACCCAGCCATTCCAGGGAGGCAGATGCACAGCCCTCCCACAAGGCAGGAGGGCAGAGAGCTATAGCGGGTGGTACTTAAGAGCGCGGCCTGTGGAGTCAGCCCAGGTGTGAACGCCAGCTCTGCTGTCACCAGCCCTCTTCCTGCTCTCTCTCAGTCTCGGTTTCCTCATCTGGAAAGTGGTGGTGAGAATCAAATGAAAACAAAACCAAAAACCGTGTAAGGTGCTTAGCACCGTGCCTGGCCTCTGGTAAGCGCTCGATAAATAAATGTTAATTGTAGTTGTGTTGATTTGTTATTTGTGATAAGTCCTCCTGACCCTTTTCCTCCAATCAGAAGCTTTCCTTGCCAACCTTCATTAATGATGGTTTTTTTTTTTCCTTTTGAGCAACTAGAAAAGTGGCATTTAATCACATCCTTCCCTCTGTGAGTTCTGAATCTTCCAGAAATAGACCAAAAGTCAGATAAAGATGAAAAAAATCAGCTTCATTGCTGGTAAAGCTGGATCAGGGAAAGAAAACTGGACCCAAGAACCGCTCTTCCAAATATTTCTCCCCAACTCTAGACCCGGATTTGCTCTGGGGGAGGGTTGCATGGGCAACGGCAAAGATCGTGCAGGGGGCTCAGAGAGGCCCGAGGTGTGTGCCATCTTTAACACGTGAACTTTGCTGGGCAGAGAGAAGCAGCTCCTGGAGTTTTGAAGCCTGCCTACCCAATCATACATCACTCTTCTTTCAGAGCAGCTGGGGCTTACTCAAGGGACAGGATGGAATGGGGTGAAAAGTGTCTTCCCTACAGCTCAGCAAGGGTGCATGTTCCTAATTCCTGGGGTGAGGCAGAAAGACAGGGAGGGGGAAAGTACAGTTCCCCTTACAACCTACTGGTAAGAATTTCCTTGTTTCCGGACACGATGGCTTCAACTGTGCGAAGATACCAGAAACGCATATAAACTGACTCTTAGAGTAGCTTTTCAGAAGTTATTGTAAAAAATCTTATATGTCTTCCCATAACACATTCTTTAATATATCTTTTTATTATAAAAGTAAGGTAGGATTATTTTAAAAATTTAAGTATGGAAGAGGTATATAATATACCAGGTGAAGGTCCCCTGAACTCTGTGATCAGGTCCCTCACTTCTTTCCCAACCAAAAGTCCATTAACAAGTGTTACGTCCACAGGACATTTTGAAACAATTTATATAAGCAAGGTTTGGGGATCGAGGGATAAGCTGATAAGTCACGTGCTCCTGCTCCGGCGATGTGGTGTAGGAAAGCCCTTTCCAGGTGCCCTGGGCCGTGTGAGTTGGGAAGAGCATCCCTGCTTAGCTTGTGTCCTCCTATCAGGTCCCAGTGTTTGTGCTTCTCTACCTGTGTCCTTCCTTCATTGTCAGGAATGTTTGGCTTGGGCTGGATTTCTGCATCTCCAGGGTGACCTACTCATTTCTAAAATGCAGCTGCTTCCAGGGCATCCCTGGAGACAGGCTTTAGGCTATGACTATGGCTCCATCTTACCCAAGTCCGAATTAGAGCTTCTTGTATACTAAAAAGGAGAGGTGGTGTGGTTGATTGTTTGCAGACTTCTTGGTGTCGGAATCCTTTTGTTCTTGCAGCTGTCCATGTAGGTCAGGTCAGGAGCCAAATGTTTTTCTCTGTTTGGCAACTTTTTATCTCTATACGAATGGAAAAGTGTTATACCCTTAAAGGTTAGAGCCTTGAGAATGGGCTATCCTGTATATATCAGGTCATGGGTAACATTCTTAGCTCAAAGCAATAGAAAACAAAGGTTAAAGTTAAAGAAACAGATCTATAATGGAGTCAGATTTGTTCTTCCCTATTATAATATCAGCCCATGATGAAAATTTGGTAGAAGCTCCAAGACTCAAGGGTTCAATCACTGCATCTCATAGTCGCCCTCTATCCCCTGTTCATTCTGCCCTTGCCCCACCACCCGGCAAGGTTTGGAACCATCCTACTGACCCACCCCTGGTGTCCCTTGGGCTGGATGTGGTCTCCCTGAGAATGGCAGCTTCCTCACCCAAGCCCCACAGTTTGGTCTTCTGTTTGGGTGTCCTGCACCTAGACTCTCTCCCCGTTCCTACTTCTCCTTCTTCTCTCTGCATGTCAGGGGGGCAGGCTCTACCCCTCTTGACCCCAACATTCTACCCCCTTGGTTGGTTCCTTGCCCAGAGCTAGCTGCAGTTTCTGGGATTAGTCCTTCCTCCCCACTCAGGTCAATTTCTGACTCATTGACCCCGGGCTGGGGAGGCCTTGATATGTCCCCATGGCCCCAAGCCCTGGACCTTGCCCTCTGCCCCTGCCTGGACACAGGGCACTGGGCTGCAGGCTGACCCTGCAGTGGACAGCCCACCCTTGCAGCCTGGATCTCTCCTGCCCTGGCTGTCCTCACCCCGGGTTGCCCCACTCCCGGCAGGAGCCCCTCATGTTCTGTGCAATCGAGGCCATGTCATTGGTGACATGTTAAGCTGTCACTGCTATTTCCCATGAGACATCAACTGTCACTCAAATACTGAGCAGTCTCGCTAGTTTGCAGTTCTATTTGGCAATTTATTTATTGTTACTAATACTCCGTCAGAAAAATATTGATGTCCCTTTAATACGTGATTTTAACAGGCTTTCTCTAGGGAGTTTCTTGTATTTGGGGGCAGATTTTCTCCCTAAGGGACACAGCCCTAATTTTATCTTGAAATTGAATAAGAAAATAAGATGCATGTCAGGGGAACCTGTTTCATAGGCAACATTCTTAGTCTGCAGAGCACACCTGCACACAAGGGACAGGAATTGGGGGAAACTCGGGCAACCTGTCAGGCACCGGGTGTGTGTTTGGGGCGTCCCCATCACTCACTTCCAGCCTTGCCTACAGAGAAATTCTTGGTTGAGAAATATTTCTGCCTTTTGTTTCAAAACTTGGTTTTCTTGGTTCACGTTAGACTCATTTATTTCATTTAACACTTCTATAGCACTCACCACGTGCCAGGCACTATTCTGAACGCTTGCAAGTAATTGTTAAATTCTTAGACGGCCTAGCAAGGCTGTCTTACACTATTATTCTCCCCATTTTACAGATGGAAAAACTGAGGCAGAGGTGCATGAAATTGCTCAAAGTTACACATCTAGTAAGCCTAGCAGAACAAGCATTAAAAGTCAGGCCGCCCGGTGCCAGAGTTTGCGTGTCTGCCTGCTGTCCCAGGCTGCCTCCTAGCTACGGGGTTCCTTTCCCTCTGCTGTGGACATCTACTCTGGGACTCAGGTCCTTGGGAGATTCTTGCCTTGTTCTCACTCCACGGGAAATTGCATGTGTCAGGAGTGGACACACATCTTTGCTACCCGACATGTGGGTGTTTTTTCCTTCTGGCATCCATTTCCTTTACCTGGAAGGATGAATCGAAGAGCTGAGCCAATGCTGTGTAAATGCAAGCATCTGATTTGTCCTCAGATGAACTTGTAACAAAAATCGGCATCATGCCAGTCCTCTTGGCTGCTGCACACTGTTTCCAGTTATGGTCAAGGACCTTCACTGACTCTTCCATTCATCTTGTCCTTGATCCATCTCGTGGCTGTTTGTGGTTCCATGATCAGGCAGCCCATCTGTTCCCCTGGCATCTGTGACATTCCTGCCCTTCTCCTTCAGGCACTGGGAATTGCTTGTAGTATACCAGTCCCCACAGTTTGTGTCCTTATTTCTCAGTGTGATACGAAAAGGGAAAGTGAGATGGTGGGGCAGGAGGCTGGGATGAGAACGCTGTGCGCTCTAGCACATATCCTCACTGCTTTTGACTAAGATGTGGGGGGTTATACCTTGGGTGGTCAGAGAAGATGGCTATTAGTGATTCGGGGTTCCCTGTGCTTGCAAAACTCGGCTGTAGAGCAGCAGCGGGGCAGGGAGGGCTGGGCTGGGAATTAGGAGAACTGTTCTGGTACCAGCCCCGGTTTCCTCACCTGGATAACAGAAGGCTCAGGTCAGACACTCTCTTGGCTTTTCTGGCTCTGAAGTCTAAGGGTCATACATGGCGGGGGGTCAGTGGTATAACAAGGAGGCCAGGAAGGCACCCCATTCCTAGAATTACACTGCATGGGGCGGATCCGTTTGTTAGAGCCAGACACTGTGCTCAGAGGAAAGGCGAGAGGTACGGGAGGGCTATGGAAGTGAGAATTGGCATTTCAGGTGCCAGCTCTGGCATTCATTAACAGGGCACCCAATGAACAGCATCCGCTCAAATGACCTTCCCAGACTCCCTCCTGCCGCATTCCACTCCATTTGATACCTGGATACCTGCTCCCCAGCTTTCTAGGAGCTTCTTAGTCACGTTTTTCTCTAACCCTGAGTGTGGTTTGGTCAAGGCTCAAAGGATGGAGGGGAAGGTCCTAATAGGGACAAGAGAACTGCTATCACCTCTGGATCCCCAGCCTAGCACATAAGCATTTAATTAAAAGTCACCCGTTGAATCGGGGGTGGTGGATTAGTGCATCCCCAAAACCAGCCAAGAAGCACTGGGACTATGTCTATGTATAACTGATTCACTTTGTTACACAGCAGAAACTAACACACCATTGTAAAGCAATTATACTCCAATAAAGATGTTAAAAAATTTAAAAAATAAATAAAATAAAATTATCATGTTAAAAAAAGAAGAAGAAGAAGCACTGGGGTAGAGCGAATCTTTGAGCCTTCTATTTAGAAAGACAAGTAACCACAGGGCTGCTGGGGGATTCACCAGGCCCTTCGATGTGACCCTGAGTGACCTGGGGACAGTGCCTGGACAAGGGTCCCCTACAACACCAACATCTACCCCTTCCCATTCCTCCTCCTCTCTTGCCTAGTCTCCCTCCCCAACTCCCCTCCCTGATGGGGCCACTGTCAGACTCCCTGCCCATGATGGATTTTTCAGGCTTCATTTAGTGACGTAACCGTCCCAGTAAAACATACAAATGGCCCGACCGCGGATCCTAATGTGCGGTAAACGGTTTTTCCCCTCATGTCATTTTTTATGGGAAGAAATTGGCTTTGTGCTTCTCCTGCACCCCCCCACTCCCCCCCATAGGTAGACTCTGCTGGGGGAGGGTTGCCAACACTTCTTCCTTCATCTGCCAGGCTGTCAGCTCAGCTCTGGGCACCGCTCACTCATGGGGGTGGCGGGAGGTGCAGTTCGGCTCTGATTAACTGTCCCTTGCGACGCTAATTTCCAACAAGAGGCTCACTCAGTTGTCTGGCGGGCGGGGAGGTGGGGAGGTGTTGGAGGGAGACTGCGAGGCTCTGATTGGTTTCAGCTCTTTATTTATTTGCGGGTTCTGAAGGCCCCACCTTCTGCAGTAATCCTTTCTTCCTTCAGCCTTCCTCCCTGGCTGGATGAGCTCTGCCCTTTACTTGGTCTTCCTGTGTTCTCTTACACGTGAAATAGGAGACTCGATGCTCCTCTCTCTCTGCCATGTGGTAAGGCTGGAGGGGGTCTCTCAGCTCTCCGATTGAGGATATGAAGTAACCTCCAAACTGACTAGATGGAGTCATCTCCAAACCCCAGGAGAGAGGACTCAGTGATGTTAAACTCAGTACTTTCTGATCCAAGCTCAATTTCGGGACCCCAGCAAGGTCGGTTCACCCATGTCTCTGGACTGACTATGCCTGGCTAATTCTTAAACTTGTCCTCATGGTCTCCTTCTGCCCCTTGGCCCAGTCCTGCTCAAGCCACTCCTTGAATGGCTTCATTTCTTCCCCTCCACTCTGAACTGGGGCATCTCCTAAGACTCCAGCCTGGGCCATCTACTTATGTCTAGAAACATTCACAGTGGACACTTCTGGAAGTACATGCAAATGATTTGGAGGAGGGTGGGCTATTTGCTGAAAAAGAGTTTGGTGATGACACAGTGTCCTGTCCTTGGCAGTGGAATTGCCCCGTCCTCTCAGGCAGCAAATTCCTACCTGCCCTGCCTGTCCTCCTGCCTGCCTTCCTGCCAGCTGCCTTGTGCACGCCTGGGAAAGCAGGAGACTCAGCGGGGCTGGGAGGCTACAGCCACTTGCTTCCTCCTTTTGCTGCTACTGCTGGCTTTGCCTCCATGACCAAAGAGGAAGCTGGTCCTCAACGCTGCACTGCGGATAGAGACACAAGAATGTGTCTCTGCTTATGCGCCTTCTCGTCACTGCATGAAGCTGCCCCCGTAGTGTCTTGGGTTGCTGCGTGCCTCTTTGGTGGCAGCTGGCTTCTCACCTCTCCTCCTGGCCAGCACTGGGGCAAGGATCGCTGCATGCCCAGCACCGAAGGATGCAGGTGCATGTGTATCCAAGCATGCATCTTGCATGCAGAGATTCATTTTGGAGCAATACCTGTGCATGTGGCTCAAAGGCATAGAATAAGTATACATAGTACCTAAGAGGTACTCTGATAGGGAGATGCTGTTTTGAAGACATACTTGTACCTAAACAAAAGGAAGGTCCTTCACAATGTTAAGAAGTTGTATAGAAATGTCAGGGCTGATAATAGTAACGATCACTCTCCTGAGACTCTGTTACTCACAGTGTTGTCAGACCACACCCCCATGGTGAGCCTGGGAATGAAGGAGAAGGGGCAAGAAAGCTCAGCTGGTGCTTCCTGCCACCTTGGGCACAGAGATGGGTCCATTCTGGAGCCCATGTTTCTGGGTGAGTAAAGACAAACCAGCAAGCGCTGGGGTACTGTGGCCAGGGGGGAGGGTGCCTGAGTGCTACAAGCACCGCTGGGGAGCCCTGAGCTTTGGCCTGAGGGGAGATGGTGGCAGATGACAAAGATCTTGAAGGATTTTCACATGGAAAAGTAATCAGCCAGCTCCAAGTTGCTCCAGAGGGCGAAACTAGGATGGAGGAAGCGCAGGATCAGAGGACTGATTTCCTCCCCCAATTTGACCCTCCCCACAATCATACACGTGGCTTCACTCCAGCTGTCGAGAGGGAGCAGGCAGTGCCTGAGACCAGCTGTCAGCTCAGTAGAAGGATTCCTACATTTGGAGGAAAGCTCAGCGAGAGACTGTGTGAGGGACCTTTCCTTTCAAGAGCCTTGGGTTCTAACTAGTTATCCTCCAAAGAGGAAATCTGAACAGGAACCATAGGCATAAGGAGATGAAATAACCTCTAGAAGTTGAGATACCCACCCCCCAAAATCTACATTGCCTTAAGTCTTCATGACTTCATGGACCCCAGAAAACCTCACAGCTTTTCATGACAATCCAATTGGAGATTTGGGTTCCAAAGGCAGAAATACGGGGATGAAGAAGACAATGGCTCTTTGAAGGGCTTTCTAGGGTTCGGAAGAGTTTGGGTGACTTCCTCCTGTCACTTAGTCCCGTGCAATATCCTGTCTTTTCTTGCCTCTGCAACCAAACCTGTCAGTGGCCCTGGGAGACGGGACCAAGAAGTGGGTGAGGTACACAGGGCATGGGGGAGCGGTGATTAAACCCCTAATTTAGGAGACAGAAAGCACGACAGTGAAAACAAATCTACTTAGAAGCCTCCAGCAGATTTTAGACACCTTGATTAATCATAACTTGCTACACGTTATTTCCCTATAAACAAACTACAATGTTACTCATATAAACAGCTTTATCTTGACAGCTGCAAAATGTCAGGATTTAATGTAGGATGAGCAGAGATACACCATATGTTACCACTCCAGGCCTGGAACACACTAATTCATAGCATATTGCCTCATCCTGAAGAGGTGATTACAAAAGAGAGGCTAGGTTTTCGCCTTGCCATGACTGTGCATGCCATGTCCAAGTCCCCAGCCCCTTCTCCTTGGCTGAGCTGTAATGACTGAGACGTGATACAGACGAAGGCTCTGAGGTTGCCAGCAGTGAGCTAGATGGCAACCAAGGAAGTGCAGATGTGGTTGTGTTGCTGTATTTTAAAAAATTGACTCAAATAAATACAAGTGTACCACACTGGGAAACCCATGGTTCCAGTACAATAATAAGGGGGAAGAAAAGGCAATGCATTGCTGGTATCCTGCTGAGGGGGATTGCTGCTACCTTGGCCAGAATAAAAAGCCTACAAAAGATACCAAACAAATAGAACCCCCTACAGAAACAAACAATTCAGAAACAAGTTAAATACAAGAGGAAACAGAACTTAATGCTCATGATGCTCATGAAAAAAAAGTTTGCAAAGGGACTCTTTACCTAGGGGTCATTTTATCCCCCAAAGAAGAAATTTTCCAAATAGACTGCTCTTAGTTAGAAAACGGCCTAGGACATATTTTCATAGAGAGGATGGTTTCTTATTCTCTTTGCTTCCTTTCTTTCCCCTTCTGTAGCTCTTTTTCACTTTAATTTAGCGTAAATCAGGGATCGGTACGGTCAAGAGCGCCCACTGCCTCTTTTTATAAATACAGCTTTGCAGGAACATGGGCACACCCATTCGCGAATGTATTGTCTGTCTGCTTTTATGCTGCACATCAGAGTTGAGTCCATGCAACGGAGACCATATGGCCCCACAAGTCTGAAAACGTTTACTCTCTGGCCCTTTACAGAAAGGGCTCCAAACTGTAGATGTGCTTATGTCACTCCCCAGCCTAAACACTTGAGGCCCGCTATCAATTAATTTTTGGCCACCCAGGAGTCAGTCCTCTTCTTTGGCTCTAGAACCCTGATTCCCCTTTAAGGAAGAGCCACCCACCTTGCCTGGTCTTGGTGGGATTGTCAATCAAGGATCAGGCATGTGGCCCCAGCTTGGTGTCAGATTCTCGCTGGACTCTGGCTTGCCAGTGGAATGGGGTACAGTTGATTTGTCCTATTGGTAGCTCCCTGAAGCTCTGGAGTCCCAGAGCAGCCCTGGTTTTCAGTCCTTTTCCTAAACTCCTGGTTGTGCTTCAGGTAGGTGAGCAACCTTCATACTTCCATTACATGTGTTTTCTTACTTGCGTAAGTGAGAACTAGTTTCTGTTGCTTATGACCAAAGATCCTGTAGTGATGTCAGCAGCCTCTCAATGGCCTCTCATCATCTGTGGGTTGGGTCCAGAGTGAGACCTGGTATACAGACATCCCTTGACTTGGTCCTGGCTCACTTTGAGAACCTGCCCACCCCTTCTTCTCTCTTAAGTTCCAGTGCTCCATACCCTGGGGGTGTGCTGCACACTCCAGCTACTCTTTTAAAATTACTAGTTTACAGGGCTATATTCCTCCACCTTGCTATGAGCTCCTTGGAGATCAGGAAATGGTCTTGTTTATCTATATCCCCAGAGTGTGGAAAGGTTGTTGAATGTTAGAAGAATGAACCCCTGTGTTCACCACTGGTGCTGTGTTTGCCTGTTAAGTTATAATCTTGGTCTACACCAGTAATTCCCCAACGCAACTCAACATCAAAAGTCACCTGATTTCATTCCCTGGACCCCAGTTGCTGGCCCCTAGTCGGGTCTGTTCAAGCCCTGAATTTGTACTCACTCCTGGGCTGGCGTTTTGGGTTTCTTCCCAGGCCTGTTCCTCTGCCCTCAGTCCCTGGGTTCTGTCTTCCTCATCTCAGTACAGCAGTGGCTGACAGTTCTGTACCAGGGCCTTGTAGTTCATGGCTGCCTGATACCACACGGTACAACTCCCATCCCCTGACACCCTCAAGGGAGGCATGAACCTTCCAGATGCTTCTCACCCTCTTGGGTTGCCTTTCCTGCCCTTCTGGGGTCTACACCTGGATCCTGGCAATCTGTTGCTGACCTCTTGCCAGGCACCCTCTGGCAGGACGGTGCTTTTGCCTCAGTGGTACAAGCAGCCAGGGCAGAAGTGTGTGCTAAGCACCTCCATGAGCCTTTTGCTGGAAGGAGAGTCTTTAGTTCTTTCCTTTTGCAGAGAGGGGAACAGTCCTCTGGGGAGCACACAGCTGACAAGGTTTAGCAGGACAGTTAAGCTCAAACCCCAGTGCTTCTGGTGCAGCTCCTTTCTCCTGGGCCAGATGCATGGGGCCATCTTGGAATTTGGAACTCTCAGTGCCCCAGGTCCACCTACAAGAGATAAGCATAGTGATGTTTGCAGGTTCCTTGGGGAGGGAGACAAATCCCTCTCTCTGACCCATTTCTCTGTTGCTGTCTACTTCATGGTGGGCCAGAGCTATCTGAGTGTAAGATCCTGTCTGGATGTCAGAATCTTAAACATTAATACTAATAATTCTCTCTCTCTAGTGTTCTTATGCCATACGGGCTCTTGGAATGTGCAGAGCATCCTAAGTCCCGATCCTGCTGCCCAGGGTCAGGAAGGGTACTTGGTCCCTCGCCAGTTGGTGGAGTCATCCAGAGAAGCAGACTGTCCCACGCCCAGCCCTATAAGTCCAAACACAGGAGCCTAATTTTGCCCAAAGAAGGTCTAATTCTCAAGACCAAGTCTCCTTCTGGGCTTCTGAGCTCAATTCTAAAGGTAACTAGCAGAGGCTGTCTCTGTTGCCAGGAACTCCTCCAGGAACCATGAGGTCAAATACAGGTGGGGTGAGTGAGGAGTGAATTCGGTGTAGAGGAAGAGCAAACATCCTGAAGTGCCTGGGACAGGCCAGCATTGTAAGACAGGCTACTCAACTGTTTTTACAAACCTTCAGAATGTTCCTCAACTTCTGGAATCTGTGGCTCACAAACTGTATCTCCAAGACTGTCTTTCACACTTAGCATGCACAAAATCTTTGCCTGACCACAAGCCATGTTCTTGACTTGGAGCCTGGTCCTGGCGTCCTTTGGAACCCCAAAGGGCAGCTGGACCTCAGCCTCCTGCCCTCTCCTCCTCTGGCCCCAGTTGGCCCAGGACTAGGGCCAGCTCACCTGCCTTGGCCTTGGGAGGATCCCGTGATGGGGTTAGAAAACGGAGCCGATGAGTTAGATGCTGTCTCCACTCCAGCTCCTGGTTCCCAGCTCCGAGCTACTGGCAGAACCTGGTCATAGCTTGCCTTTTCCATCACTGGCCTTTTTCTTCTGTTTTAAGGACTTGACTCTGGAGCTCAAAAGACTTCAGACACCTAAAATAGAAATGTCTACAGGAGCAAAGAGTAGCATCCAATCATTACCAAGTGAAGTGGTTTCCCCTTCCTGTGGGCCCAGGGCTGCTATAACACATAGACTTGGATTTCAAGAGAGTAATCCCATCATTAACATCAGCACTCAGCAATGAGGTTAGCCTGGGTTTCTCCACATTTGCAGCATGCGGGTGTGTGTGTGTGTGTGTGTGTGTGTGTGTGTGTGTGTGTGTGTGCACGTGCATGCGTGTATGTGGGTGGAGAGAGAGAGAACAAAATCAGTTTCAAAACAAAATATCCCTGGACTCTTGATTAGCTGTTAGCGAGTGCTAACTCTAACATTCCCCGCTCTGAGCACACACACAATTGATTGCAGTCTAAATCAGTCCCATGGGGGAAAAGCTAGGCTTTGGGTGATGGCTGGGACGGTTATTTTAAAGGATTTTGTGGATTCCACAGTCCATCGGCACCATGGTTAATGGTGCCGATGGAGGTGAGCAATAACACGAGTAATCTGAAGCCAATGGATAATCCCTAAAGGATTACCATGTGTTCTTGAAATGTACCATTTGATCATTCTCGGGAGCTGATTTGCCTTCCTAATCAGGCTCTCTCCTTGGACTAATGTTAAAACTGACATTTCTTTCCAATGAACAATAAAATCAGCTATTAAACATTGTTGAATCCACTGCATATGATGCAAAAGACCTTTAAAAAAAACCAGGAGGGAAAAAAAGACAAAAAAGGTGGTACGAGAGGAGCCTTGGCTTTGCTTCGGTTTGATTTTTCTTGCCACGACTAGCGAAGGAATGAAAAGTGGATTCAGACCTCAGGACCTAAGCCTATTGCACATTTCCTGCTCAGAGGGGAAAGCTCCTTTTCTATGTATAACTTTCGAGTCTCGGACTCCAGCTTGATGCAGCCTAGTTCATGGGGATGATGGTGATGTTGATGACCCTTACTTGTTTGCCCTGGAGCCCAGGGACTACTTTTACTCCTGGTTCTTGGTCCTAATCAGTATTTCCTGCCACCTTTTATTATTTTAATACTGAATTTGTTCAAATGGGTCATGACTGTATGGAATTCAGAAAGATACAATCCAGTGATCATTCAGTCTCCCTTCCTCTGTGTTCCCCCATTTCTCTCCACGTCACCTCTGCAGTGCTTTCTGCAGACCATTCAGGAGACGGTCCCTTCTTGCTCATTCTTAAGTGAGCTGCTCAGTTTTGGTTTCAGACAGCTCTCCTCACAGTCACTTGAGCCCTGATATTGTTGCTTGTTCCCTTGGCACCTGAACAACAGCTTGAAGCAAATCTGCTCTCTTGGGTCTTCAATGCCAGAGAAAAGTCACGTATTTCTTGTGCTTCCAGCATCCCCAGGCCCTGCTCCCCACTCCCCAGCCATCTGCTTCTCCATTCTTTCTCTCCTCTACCTTCTCCAGTTTGTGTTGAAGGACCCCAAAGGCCCTTTCCTGTTCACCTCTGGTCTCAGTGTAGCACCTGACAATTTTGTCCCCATCTTCCTACTGAAGCTCTCTTACTCCTGACCCTGACACTTACTCCTGACCCTGACACTTCTGCCCTACTGATTCTTCTGCTGCCTCCCTGAGTGCCCCTTGCTGTCTCTGCAGAGATGTCTTCCTACCTCCACGCATGGTCCAATCATTTCTTCTTCCCTTTCTGTCTCTCCCTCTCCATCCTTCACTCTCATCTCTATTATGAAGGTAACTCTCAAATCCGTAACTCTAGACCTGACCCTCTCACTGAACTTCAGACGTTATTTCCAACCCTCTGCTGGACCATTCCACCACAACATCCGCTGGTGAGCTGAAATCCACTCTTGTGTTCTTCCTCTGAAACTATTCCCTCCTTTAACCTTTAGGATTTCTCAAAATAATTCTGTCATTCTCCCAGTCACTCTTAATTTTCCAGACACCTTCCTCATCCCCAAGACTGGTCAATTCCCCCTTCACATTTTCTGCCATAATCATCCTTTGATTTCAATTCATGCAGCTGCCATTTCATGTCCAAATTTTTCTGGCCCAGCACCTGAAGGATGTCAGTCAACTTCTAACTAATTCTCCTTTAGCTCTAAGTCTTCTCCCCAATCTATTCCACATATCACCTTCAGGATAACATCCCCAAATATGATTTTATCCTGTCATTCTCCTAAACAGAGGTTTTGTTTCATTTTGTTTTTCTTATATAAGCTGTTATGAAGCAGACAAAATTCTGTAGATCCATACCTGTCCTTTTTCCCTGGTTTCAATGACCAAAAGGAAATATTAGTATATGCTAATCTTGAAAACTCTGTTGCTGAAAGAAAACAATTTTTTAGCCTGACATCCAAGTCAATCTCAAATGGTCCCAAAAATTACCTTTTCTAATTTATCTGCTATCTTCTTTTGGTTTTCTTTTAGAGGCATTCTGCCTAGTTTGGACTCATTCTGCCTAGTTTGTATTCCAGATCCTCCAAATACCTGTTATGTCACTTCAGGGAAGTTTTAAAAAACACTTCCAAGTTTTAATTTGCACACCTTTTATTAAAAATGGTAGTTATGGTTATGAATGAGTTTTTTGTAGTGTGTCTGGGTGCATGTTCAAGAGAGTAGGAAAAGTGTTTCTGAAAAAAATCTTGACATATTTGTAATGAAAAGTAAATTTAAAGATTGCTATAATTGCGCTATAGAAACAATGCAAGTATTAAACAAAATATACAATCAAAAAAATGGTAGTTTTGCACCTATATTATAAATTGTTCTGTGGATCTTTTAATCCATGTAATCCATGTAAAATGTTTAGTGATTGCGTGACACCTAATGGAGCCAAATAAATGTTCATTCTTGTTGTTGTTGTTATTTTCCCAAATATGAGCCCTTTGCTTAAGACAGACTGATCAAACCAATACCTCTTTTTTTTCGGAAGCAAGTATTTTTTATTTTATTATTATTGAAGTATAGTTGATTTACAGTGTTGTGTTATTTTCAGGTGTACAGCAAAGTGATTCAGATATATATATATATTATTATTATATATATACATATATATATATTATATATGCTCTTTTTCAGATTCTTTTCCATTATAGATTATTACAAAATACTGAATATAGTTTCTGTGCTATACAGTAGATACTTACTATTTATCTATTTTATATGTAGTAGTGTGTATCTGTTAATCTCAAACTCATTTATCCCTTCTCCCCTTTTCCCCTTTGGTAACCATGTTCGTTCTCTATGTCTGTGCATCTGTTTCTGTTTTGTAAGTTCATTTGTATCATTTTTTTAGATTCCAGTTATAAGTGATGTCATATGATATTTGTCTTTCTCTGTCTGACTTACTTCACTTAGTATGATAACCTCTAGGTCCATCCATGTTGCTGCAAATGGCAATATTTCATTATTTTTTATGGCTGAGCAATATTCCATTGTATGTATATACCACATCTAACCACTACCTCTTGACTAATGCCTTGTGCTTTCCTTCCTCTTTGGCTTTGTTCAGGGTTCTTGGTCCATCTGAAAATCTTATCTATTTTTAAAAGTCCAACATTCCATTCCTTCTGTGAAACCTTTCCCTGATTCTTGCTCCATTGAAGCTATTCTGTACCATACTGTCATGGTGGGCACATGTAATTATACATGTGTCAAAGCCCATAGAATTGTACAACACAAAGAGTGAACCCTGATGTAAACCATTGACTTTAGTTAATAATAATGTATCAATATTGGCTCATCAACTGTAACAAAAGTACCACACTAATTTTAGATGTAAATAATAGGGTGGACAAGAGGGGGTATGGAAACTCACTATACTTTTCACTCACTTTTCCTGTAATCCTAAAAAATGCTCTAAAAAATAAGGTCTATTAATTTAAAACAAATCTGACCTGTTTACGTATGTGAGCTCCTTCAAGGTGCATTTCTTTATCTTCAGCCTAACGTTTGTCTGGCTTGAAGACACAAAGGAGACCCTTCAACACGTCGTGTTGTGAATTCTTCTACCTTATGTTAATAATAATAAAAAACAATATTCCAGAGTCAAGAGACATTGTTGCTTAAGGAAAAACAAGCATGAGATCAGAAAGGTTTGGGTTTGCATCCTGGCTCCTCTTTTAACGCAATTATGTCACCTCGGGCAAGTTATTTAACTTCTTTGAGCCTCCATAGCCTCATCTGTAAAATGGGGATAATAATATTTATCTGTTAGGTTGTCGTGAGGATTACAGTGAGAGATGTACTAAACCACCAGTTGCCATCTCATTATTACGTGCGATAAAAGCTTTATTTCTTTATTGCCAAGTGAACTGCCAGAGGGACATGTTCTTTTTTTTTTTTTTTTTTAAATAAGTTTGTTTATTTATTTATTTATTTATTTATTTATTTTTGGCTGTGTTGGGTCTTCGTTTCTGTGCGAGGGCTTTCTCCAGTTGCGGCAAGCGGGGGCCACTCTTCATCGCGGTGCGCGGGCCTCTCACTATCGTGGCCTCTCTTGTTGCGGAGCACAGGCTCCAGACGCGCAGGCTCAGTAGTTGTGGCTCACGGACCTAGTTGCTCCGCGGCATGTGGGATCTTCCCAGACCAGGGCTCGAACCCGTGTCCCCTGCATTAGCAGGCAGATTCTCAACCACTGCGCCACCAGGGAAGCCCGGGACATGTTCTTAATGAGGTTTTATAAAAACAAACAAAAGGTGATTGCTTTTTTGACCAAAAAGTGTGATCAGAATTGAAGAGATTAGATGAGTTAGTGGTGAGGATAGACACAAAAGAGTTTTTCACCCTCAGATATATGATTACTCAGAACATGAAAAAAGGTCTGCAGATACTAGCTGAATCTGAGCTGCCATAGCACAATTGCATTAATCAGTAATTAGTGTTTAGTGCAACAAAGATTTTCACTTAGGTCTTCATCTTGCAGATACAGCACCTGGCACACCTGGCCTCTGAGGTCACTGTGGTGGAGGTTCAGGTCTGGAAGTGGGTTACATCACCTCTGCTCACATCTCATTGGCCAGAGCTCATTCATGTGGCCCTGGCCTTATTGCAAGGGGCCCTGGGAGACAGAGCCTCCCTGGTGTTTAGAAAGAGGAAACAGCAGTGAGCACAGAGCAGAGTCTCTGCAGAATCATCTTAACCAAAGTTTGTGGGTTCAAAACTAAATTTTTTCAGTGCCATCCAATGCTGGGCTGGTGAAAATGAAACTAAGTGCTTTTGTTCGAAAATAAAATATTGATTATTTCAATTGATGGTTGAATGAGAAGACTAAGAAGAGAGAGGGTGATCGCTCAGTATTTGAAAGAGAGAAGACGAGTTTCTTCTGCAATAAATTAAAGTAGCACTTCAACATTTTAATGATGATAAAAGAAAACCATATCAGTCATGCAGCCAATCCCAGTAGAAGATGTTCTCTTAAACTATGGATAAAAATGTCAAAAATGAAATCCATCTCTGTCTGCAAGTAAAAGCAGAGAATGGTGTAATTTTGCTGAAGAACCAAGGCCTGACATCACTTTGAAGTCTGGAACCAAAGAGTCACTTCTCTCATTTACAGACCTGCACATCCCATCACACATGTAGATTCACTTCGTTCCTAGGGAGAATTTCATTAAAACAACAGGATTGACAGAGGATGGGATCAGTTTTCGTCTCCAGTCCACATGGTCCAAAGTGAATACATAAATCAACAAGAACATCTTGAGGAACCAAGCGGGCTGGAATCCTTTGGTTTATTATCATTTCATTTCAATTACTCTTATTATTTGTTTGATTTAGCAAAGGTGGCCTAATTTAATTTGTAATAGTTATGATAATACTGTTTGGGTGCTAGATAACAATCTTGTAGCTCATTAGGTAATTTCCATAATAAATATCCATCATCAAACATGCTTAATCTCAGCCCGGCTCCTGGAGGGACAGAGGTGACTGGAGCCGAGCCTCACTGTCTCCCACCCTCTGCACATGCAGAGTCCAGGCACAAGGCTGGATGCACCAAGCAGCCCAAATGCGGTACTTGCCTCCCTCCTTGGGCACCATTTCTTCATTGCCTTCCTCTTGCTAATGATCAAAAGCACAGCCATAGCACCCCCGCTTACAGGCTGTGTCCAGAGAGCTGTGGGAGATCCTTATGAACCTCTGAGTGTGGTGTCTGGCTTGTTGTAAATTCTCTGTAAATATTATTATTAGTTGCTCCCTCTTTCCTCTCTCATTATGTCTTAGATTGGTAAAGGGGCTCTTGAGAGCAGTGCCAAGCCTTCTAGTGGCCATTAAAGGAAGAAGAAAGGAAATGAAGCACCTTCCATGGGCCAGGGCTCATCTGCACATCTGTTTCTGTATTTCCCTTTATCCTCACCAGGAGCCTGAGCGGGGAGGCAGGATCTTCCTTTCACAGATGAAGATAAAAAGGCTTAAGGAGTTTTGCTTCCTTGCCCAAGGTCACAGCAGCTGGTAGGGAGTAGAGCTGGGATTAGAACCCATGACAACCTGGAGTTTCAAGTGCAGCGCTCTGTCTACTTCATTTTACTGCATCCTCTGAGAGCTGGAGGGGAAATGGACGGAAGGGTGAAAAGGCAGCTGCCACACCCGCCCCCGTAGGTCCCGAGATCACAGAGGGGAGAGGCGTGCCGATAACCAGCCGGCAGGAACCCACTCATCTCTTACATGCTTCGTGAGCCCCTTGGGGGCCTTGCCCTGGGCTGGGAGGCCCATCTGCTCCCTTGCCTGGGCCCCTAAGGTGGGGCTCGTGTTGCCTGCAGTGAGGGGCTGGAGCTGCGCTGACCAGAATGGAGGTCAGTAGCTGCATCCAGAGGAGGTGTGCTAAGGACCCCGTCCCCCCGGCTGCACGTCCTCCACCGGCCACCGGGCCCCTGTGGGCTGGACCCTGGGGAAGAACATGGGGTTCTGTCTTGTTGTGGGACAGGAGGAGGGACTAAAGGGCCCTGCAGGTGAGGGTTCCAGCACAAGGATCCCTTCTTGCTCTCAATTTCCCCCCAGTCCTGGGCACAGGGTTCGAAACTCCTGCTGCTGCAAGAGCCTTTTCTAAAGGACCTCACTTCAGCCTGCGCTTCCTTCTTGCTCAGTCTGCCTCTGTGCTCGGTGTGTTTTCCTCTCTGTTCGTTCCCCGTTTGTGTGGAAGAGTGGGGAGTGGGGCAGCGAGTTGGAGGAGTGCAGGCGGAGGCACTGGGGAGAAAAGAGAGATCTGGGCCTTTCCAGTCCTCTTTGTTTCCTTCTGAAGTCTGGCTCGGATTCTGCGGGGTCGTTAGGTGGCCACTTGGCTTTAACCCAGGCAAACGTCCACAGACTCCATCCCTGAGCCCTGTAATCTTCAGTTCAGTCGTGTGGGTGTCTTATCCCAGGGACCTTTCCTTACACAGCAGGATGGAGTGGGGAGGAGCTGCCGATGTAGGGGGCAGGAGCCTGGGACTAGGGCATGAGTCACTCAATATCTGCATCCCTTTTCTTGCCAACAGTCCCTTCCTCTGAAGGCACAGGGTTTGATTAGATGATTCCTGAGGTTCCTCCATCCCCAGCATTTCTGGATGTTTGAACTTCTTCAAGATGTGCATCACATCTGCATTTATTTGATTTAAGCCTCATGACTGTCCAAGGCCATTGCCATGTTTTGGGAATCCAATTGACAGCACTTTTAAACTACACATGGGCAAATAGGTATCCTATAAATTCCCATCAGCACTTTAAATTGTATTTCCTTTGAACTGACATTGTTGCTCAAGTGAGGCCACTCTGCTCACTATTGATTCAACCTTCTAATCTGTTTCCCTGTCCTTGTCACCTGGCAAAGGGCTGTCTCTCCACCTCCAGGAACTGCTGCCATCATTGGTGTATCCAAGTCGCAGCAAAGCCAGCTACTGTTTAGCAGCTAATCCAATGCAGCTTGATTCAATATACATCAAGCTCCTGCGTGTGGAATTCTCTGGATTGGGCCCTGGAGTTATCACAGTGTGTGGTCCCCGCCTTGAGGAGCTGGCAGTCCAGTGGGGCTTGGATAGTGGCAGTGGCGGTGTGTGGGAGGGAACGAGGCAAATGCACAGATAACTTCAATTCTAGGGAGTCAGGGACTCTCTTTTCTACCGTTCTCATGAGTCACACTATGCTGGCTATGGAAACAGATTTTCTGGGGACCCAGAGGATGTGCAGATGTGACCACCAGGACCCTCTGTCCAGAGGAGAACAGAGAAGCCTATTCAGTGTCCTAGGGTTGGAGACATGACTCATCTGCCTTTTCCACTTGTCACCCTGAGGGAGGCTCTGCCACAAGTGTTTTACTGGGGGCAAAACCATGCACTGTGACATGTCTGTGGGCTGTGGGGAAAGCAGCACCAAGTGTGGCGTCCAGAGGCCAGTCCCGATGCAGCCCTTGTATGCGTAACCTCCATCAAGTCCTAACCCCTTGGGTTCAGGGTCCTCGTCTGGGTGTGGATTGGTTGGAAGAGCACATTTCTGAGGTCTCCCCTAGATCTGCTGCTGTGGTTCCCCGCACTGCACAGCCAGGACCTCCTGTCTTCCCAGGCCAGGGGAAAGCCCTCAGTGACCTCCTGGGAAACCCTTCACGGGAGGCTTCTCCTGGTCCTAGGGCAGCTTCCTTCCCACCTCGCAGCACACGTGTGCACTCACGCGCCTTCCCCCAAACCGCATCCCAAGGGCCACTGTGCACTCAGGGAACTGAAACCCCTTTTCATATTAAGTAAAACATTCTCTGCCAAACCCTGTCCCACCTTTAAAATTCAGCTAGCGTGATTTGAGGGATGTTCTTTTTAGGACCGGATCCCCTGTTTGCTTCGTTAGGATCACTGCCGGTGGACCTGCATGGGCACCAAGTCCCCAGTGCAGAGCTCTGTCAGGACCCTTTAGGAGCATCCTCCATAGACAGGTGGCATTGACAAGGACAAGCAAATAGATACGTTCACTCAGACGTGGTCGCACACTGAGAAATTACAAATAAGTTCTTTTGTAGCTTTTTATTGGGCAGTTGTCTTGTCGTGAACTGTCTCAGGTAGTGAAACATGACTGGGGATAACAGTACCTGCTAGGACAGTAGAAACTGGTGCGTGTGTGCGTGTGGTTAGAAAGGTGCTGGTTGGTTAGGGGTTCAAATGCCTAGAAGAGGGGGAAGTTTTACCTTAGTCTCCAGGCTTCTAGAAAGGCCCAAGAGAAAACATCAGCTCCCCGAGCAAACCTTCTTTGGAGCTGGCCCCTCAGCATCCCCAGATGGGGGCCCCTTGTTTTCAGCCCTGGAGGCTCTGCCCTCCTGTGAGTGGCTCTCTGAAGACACAGTCTCCCTGGAGACTTAATTGGCAATGCTTCACTGAGCACAGAAACCTACGATAGGACAGTTCTTGCTCTTTAAATTGTCAAGGAAGGCGAGGTGGTTTGAACTGCAGCTGCTGGGAGGGCAGGGGGACCCCGCTCAGAGTCACCTCTGCCTCCATGACTGTTCTGGGAGCATGAAATAGGGACAGAGAGACAAACAGGTAGATGGGGCAGGGTGACCAACGTGAGCTCGACAGGTCGTTTGATGGTCAGGCCGCGAGGGCCCCGGGAAGGGAAGCTTGGCCGCATCATCTGGGGCCAACACTCACTGAGCCGATGCACCAGACCCTCTGGGGGCACCGGAGGGACCAAGCCCTGCTTAGGCCATTTCCCATGACTCTGTCCCTTGAGGCACGTGGCTGTACCACCTGGCGATCCAAGCATTGATGACTCTGGGCTCTTGCTGGGATGGGACTCCACTTGGATAGCTGGACAGCTGGGCTGGAGCTGGGATGATAGGAAGTCAGGAGGTACCCCTGACTTCTTATGTGGGATAAAAAGAACTGCCTGGGAGGTACAGTGTGGGCGCTTCTCCAGGCTGTCCCTGGGTGCGGTGAAGAGGTGGCCCAGGAGGAAGGAGAGTCCTGGACCACCCAGGGGAAGGGAAGGAGTGTGATCGGGGACAGATGGAACCAGCATAGAGGCAGCGTGAGACTGGGACTTGTGTGAGGAAAGGTGCAAACAGGTCGGGTAAGGGTGGGTCAATTCTCAAAGTTTTTCTGGAGGGTTTTAAATTTTGATACATATCACGGAATGTAGGATCAGTTCTTGGCTTTGGCATTTGCTGTTGGAACTTGGAGTAGTCCTCTAGTCCCCAACTCAGATGCCCCATCTGAAAAACCTTTGGTTCATCCAGTTTGTTTCTTAGCCTGACCCTTGATAGTAAGTCCCTGGAGGATGGTAGCCATGTGTGTTTTATTATACATCCAGACCACAGGAGGCAGGGTAATCTCATTTCTGCTCTCTCCTTCCTTTGCCTTACTTTTAAAATATTCAGGTCCCTTCTCTTTCCCGCTCTTGTGTCAGGGCGGGAGGAGGAGATGAAGCAGGCGAGGAAGTAGAAACGGGGTAAAACTGCTGTCCCTGAGTTAGATCACGAGCATGAAGGACAAAGTTCTTTCTGGCACAGGGTATAGGGTCACTGTGTATTTGCTGAATGAGGCTTCCAAGGAGGACCACGGCTCAAAATTGGGATTTACAGGCAGGAAGACATAGAAAAAAAATATCTTTCTTGCTTTCGCACTGGCCCTTAGCTTCTAGGTAAAGTTGTGGGTGCTTCCTGAGCTGCCGCCTGCTGTGGATTTGTTTCACTCCCTGGCTGGCTACGCAGGACTCCGAACCTCCCCGCCCCCTCCTGAGAAGCTGGGGATGTCACAGTCTGGTGCATGCTTCCCGGACGCATGGTCCTCGAGCTTTAATGTATACGAACCCATGACACTCCTCAATCCATCCTTGATCATCAGTCGGTCTCTAATTACCTCTCATTTGGTCCAAACCAGAAACTCTGAACCCATGGACTCTCTCCTTCAGCAGTCTCCGTGCCTGCGGCCCCATTAAGACAGGATGTGGGTCTTACTGTTTACGAACATTAGACTAATTTGGAATTAGCCACGCCAGGGAGAGGGGATCCCTCCTCTTCTTCCTCCTCCACCTCCTCCCTCGTTGACCACGTGGCTTCACGTTTACTCTTCTCAGGGTTAGCTCTGCACAATTCTGCTGTGAGTATCCAGTCTCAGCCCCCTTTGAGATACAGGCACAGGAGGTTCCAAAGAATCCTTACTGTACAGCCTCGTTTTACATCATCATCATCATCACCACCACCACCACCACCACCACTGTCATCATCATCCGTTTCCCATCTGTGCCAGCCTCGCGTTCAGTACTGGACACACAGCAGCGCCGTGCTGGCGCTCAGGGCGGTAGTGACTGATGGAAAACCTCCATGTGCCTGGAAGCCACGTGACTGAGGCTGATAGCCCTCTGCACCCGAGGCAGAGCATCCTGCCCTGGCGCACCTGTGAGGGCTTGACACCGCTGTCTGGATGCCTCTTCCCCGCTCTTTAATGCTGTCGTCGAGGCTGGCTGATTAGTTCCTTCCGCTCGGTTGCATCCTACCATCTCTCGCTGCAAAAAAAAAAAAAAATGCTCAGAGGACAGATTGTGCTGATGAGCGCATTTCAGAATTTGGTCTGTTTACTTCCCTCTGCTTCCTATTTTGTGCTGGCGGGTGGTCTTACGCCACAGGCAATGCAGACAGCTTCTTCTTTTGGCCGCTCCCTCCCATAGAGAGCATGAGGAAAACAAGACATTTCTCCCTTGTCACAAATTCTGCAGAGCCCTCACAGCTTAGCTCTGATTCCAGGACCGAGAACCCAGGATCGGATGCCTGAAATCCCTTGTGCCAAAGAGATGAAGCAAATCAGACCCAGGCTGGGTTTATAAGAGGCCACGTGGATTGTGCACCCTGATTCCCAACCTTGGGCACCACTGCAGCCCAAGCAGTCCCGTGAAGCTCCGGAAGATCCAGGTACTAACGAAGTCTCATGAAACGTTTCCCACCGATTAGTGAAGGGCTGCAGGAACCCACCCCAAGGCTCGTTCAACCTGTAGAGATTCTGTGTTTTCATGGGCCTCTCCTGTTCTGGACAGTTCTACTAAACCACTTCATTCTACACGCAGTGACCATCCGGCATGAGGACTGATGACCTATAGAACCCTGGTCTTTAAAAGAAATGAGCAAAGTCCCCATTTTCTAGATCCATGCAAGGAAAAATGCCCAATTTCCCCCTACACTGAAGGGACCTAGAGGTTAGTTTATTTTGCAATTAAAGTGGAAGGGCGTATACAGTATGTTTTCATTTATATGAAGCCCTGGAACAGACTAAGCTAATCTATGGCAGAAAAAAAATGGGACAGTTGTTGCCTTGAGGGGTAGAAGTGAGGGAATTGATGAGGAATGGGCATTAGGGAATTTTCTGGGGTGAAGGCAAAGTTCTATACCTTGATATGAATTAGGGTTACAATAGGTGTATTCATTTGTCAAAACTTAGCAAATGTACACTTAAGATTTGTGCATTTCCTGGTATTGTAAATTTTACCTCAAAGTAAAAGAAATCTGTAACAGATCTTGAAATCTAGTTAATGACTTCCATGCTGAAGTATTTAGGGAGAATTGTATTGAAGTCTGCAATTACTCTGAAATGCATCAAAAATAAGAGAAATTAGAGAAGTTATTCTATAGTTGCACATGCAAAATAAGATTTATGTTATCAGGCCTTGTGTTTAAGTCTTTAATCCATTTCGAGTGAATTTTTGTGGGTGGTGTAAGCTAGAGGCCCAATTTCATTTTTCTGCGTATGGTTATCCAGGTTTTCCATCACCATTTGTTGAAGAGACTCTCCTTTCCCCACTGAGTCATTCTTTGTTCTCTTATGCACTGCTGGTGGGAATGCAAATTGTTTCAGCCACTATGGAAAACAGTATGGAGTTTCTTCAAAAAATTAAACATAGAACTACCATAGGATCCAGCAATTCTACTTCTGTGTATATACCCAAAAGAAATAAAAACAGGATATCAAATTAGATATCTGTACTCCCATGTTCACTGCAGCATTATTTACACTATGCAAGATGCGGAAACAACCGAGGTATCTGTCAATGGATGAATGGATAATGAAGATATATTGATAGTATATATATATATATATATACACACACATACACACACACACACACACACAATGGAACATTATTTAGCCATGAGAAAAGGAAATCCTGCCATTTGCAATAACATGGATAGAACTTGAAGGCACAATGCAAAGTGAGGTAAGTCAGACAGAGAAAGACAGATACTGTATGATATCACTTATATGTGGAATCTAAAAAAAGCTGATCTCGTATAAACATTGAGTAGAATGGAGGTGGGAGCTGGGGGAATTGGGGAGATGTTGTTTAAGGGTACAGACTTGCAAGTAGTAGGTAAATAAGTTCTGGAGATGTAATGCATAGCATAGTGATTATAGGCAACAATATTGTATTATAAACTTCAAAGTTGCTAAGAGACTAGATCTTAAATATTGCAGCCACTAAAAAATGATAATTACATGATGTGATGGAGATGTTAGCTAATGCTGTGGTGGTAATCGTATTGCAATATATAAAATACTAAATCAATATATTGTACACCTTAAACTTATACAAGGTTATATGTCAAATTTTATCTCAATAAAAAATAGAAAAGTAGTAAAATAAAAAGTAAGGTGTGTTGATGGATGAATACAGGGAGGATAGATGGACAGAAACATGGTAAGGCAAGTCAGGTAAAATGTTAATGGAAGAAATTAGTTAGTGGGGTATATATATGTTCACTGTAAAATTCTGTCACCTTTGCATTATGTATGACTTTTTCATTTAAAAGATGTGGGGATAAAATAGGTCAGGGCAACTTGAGGTAAAAGAGAAGTCCTTTTATAGTTTTTTTTTTTTTCCATTTTTGTGTATCATGACTGAAATGGTTTTTTAATTCATAATTATCCCAGCTTCACTGGATCCAAAAGGGTCAGATGCCACTATTTTATTTTAAAGCATTAAGTACGAACAATAGACTCTGAAGACAAAACTGTGTCTTCATCTCATTAAAGGATAAAGGTATCCATAACCAAAATAAATCCCAAGACCCCCTGTGGCTATTCGGTACAACCTCAAAGTCAGAAAAATCAAGGAGATGACGATGAAGCCAGCATTGCAATTTGCAGGAGAACAGAGGGTGTGGAACAGGATGTACCAGGTGGCATTATGTGAGAGCACTGAACTAAGATACTTAAAAAAAAAAAAGAAAAAAAGAAAAAGAAAAAATCCACTATGAAGCTGAGAAATTCATCTTTATTCCAACTTCAATAAATTGACTTTCTTAAGAAACTGGAATCATTTTTGAGCAGTAAGAGGATGTCAGTGCCTGATCAGTTCAGATTCATTCTGGGCAACTGCTCTGCCCATCGGGTTGATACCTGACCCACCTGCCCCTCCCCCCTTTCAGGGTGACTCTGGTAGCTGAGTAGGCAGGGAGAAGTTGTGCTCTGTGCTCTTTTTTCAAGTCTAGGATAGTTATTTGAGGTGTGGTTGAATTTTTCATCTTTGATTCAAAATGAGTCTTGATATACAACCTGAGTAAATCTTGTGGACCCTCATAGCTCTGTCTTTGTATAGCACTGCATTTAAAGAGGTACAGGTAGAAACCAGTCAAACGGCAAGGACCTACTGTGTAGCACAGGGAACTATATTCAATATCTTGTAATAATCTATAGTGGAAAAGAATCTGAAAAAGATGTGTATATTCAGATATATGTCACTTTGCTGTACACCTGAAACTAACACAACATTGTAAATCAACTATAGTTCAATTTAAAAAAAAAAGAAAGAAAAAAGAAACCAGCCAAATGGCAACTGAAAAGGAATTCCAAACTTCACCTGCATCTCTTGAAGAACGTTAAAGAAAATACAAATCCCAAACCCACTGCAACCCTTGAGAGCTCTTCCTCCTCTGTCCCATTATTCTTGTCTATCTTGTGCCTCTTTGGAACCTACCCACCAGTCTCCCAAACTCTCTCTCAAGCCATGTTCCTTCAGGCTTTTCTCACTCTCTCTGGCTTTCTCCTTCTTTTCTAGTTTTTTAATTGTGTATGTGATCTTAATCTTTTGGGCTAAAAACTCTCCTGCTTTCCCCCTGTATCTAATCTCTTTGATTCTAACCACCCATTCTCCTGATTACCTCAAAAGACCTGAGAATCTTGATGCAGATTTCTCCTTCAGAGTGTATGTGTGTACACAGGAGGTGGAGGTGGGGGTAATCAGAGGCAAGTCTGGATGATGAGAAGGCTGAGGAATGAGAGAGGTGGTAAATTAATATATTAATACATTCTGTCCCTGTTATACATGTGAATTGCCTTCCAGTACCTTGCACATGGGAAACACTCAGTTACTGCTCCTTCTCCCAGCTCCTTTCTTTGCTTCCACTTGTTTGAAGGTGAATCTCTCTCTTAGAGTATAGTAACCTCCGGTTTCTAGAGGTCTTTTCGTTCTGTGGCTTCCCTGGGACCTTACCATCCATCATAACTCCTGAAGCCAGACCAGAATGACCACAAGCAGTCAGGGTCTTCTCCTCCTTTTCCTAAGACACTCCAATCAAGAGCATGGAAATGGCTTTAGGAGAAAAATATCTCTCTCCACCAGCTGTGAACTGATCAGAGTCAGAGTAAGAGTTGTTGCAGAAAGGGAAGCATTGATTTGGCTGTCACGTAGTGAGCAAGATAAAAAAGCTGCTGATTGGAGAGCTCACCATTCTTTTGATCAGGACTGAAATCTCCTCCATGGACCTTGACTCCCAGACTCAACATTCAGCATCTTCTAGCTGATGAAATAGGAAAGAAGTAGGTGGTAGGCGATGGGCAAAGTCTCCCCTTGTTTGTTCTATGAGTTGAATTGTGGGCTTCAGTCTGAGTGACAGTTTTCAATCTTTGGGGGAGAAAATGAAAGCCCCTGGCAGCTTGGAAAAGATAAGACATTGAATGGGAATCATCAGAGCCCTGTGTTCATTATATTGTATTTCTTGCTCATTTGCCTCTTGGTGCCAGCCTCCAATCACCCGTCTGCAACTCAGAGCTGTTTTCCTTTCCTTACAGCAGAGAAGGTTCTAGCAACTTGCTAGTTGCTGCAGTGAGATGGCATAGTGCTGGAGAGGCCAAGGTGGTAGGGGGCAAAAATGCTTCTGCCCACTGATCATTCCTACATCTAGGTAACCTGAGTCTGTGTAGAACAAAGCGGCCAAACCACTACGGTTTGTGTCAAGAAGACCATCCACACTGAGGAGATAGACTTCGGTAGGTCGGCAATGAATGCTAAAACAGACTGCAGGTGTACTTTACAAAATACAGAGGCATCGAGAATGACAGGTCAGGCTAACTCACATCAAGTCTGTGGCACAAACCAGAGGCATCACCGTTTTGGATCGGATGGGTGAGAAAAGCAAAACTGTGGGTGGGGCAGACTTGGAGTCCAGACAGAAAGGATTTCTTTTCCTCTAGAAATAGAAGAATTTTGAGAGAGAGGTTCACTAGGGCAGAGAGAAGTAGAAAAGGGAAATTAGGAAGGGGAAACTGTAAATGGCAGTAAAATCTAATTTATATGGTAATCCACGCCAAGCTAATGTGGGCACAAGCTAGGGCTGGGACCACTGATTTATTGGTGTACCGTGTGTGTCCTGACAGCTCCACACCCGCCCTCAAAGGATGTGCTACCGTCCAGACGGCCACAGCTGGGCTCGGGAACACCTCTGGAGAGGGCCTGAGGAGGGCATTGAGTTTTTTGAGCAGAAAAATTTGCACGAGTGGAATAATTAGAAAGTTACGTTAAGCTGGGGAGATGCATGTGGGGGCTGCCGGGGTCTAGTTGCCATGGGTCTACCCATCCTCATCCCATCTTTATGCATGGGAGGGGCGTGGCTACTAACGGCCCCGTCCTGCTCTGGCTTCTCTGTTTGGGTATATGAGTCAAGGACCCCTGGGTGTCAAGCAGCTCAGCACCCCATTCCCAGGTATTGAGGTGTCCTCCCTCAAAGCTTTAGAATAGCAGAGTTCATCGGCACCCCCTGAGTCCTGAGCTCAGGAGCTCACTTGTGAGTCAGTGTGAGTGGTCAGTGTGAGCAAGTTTTGTTTTTTTCTTTGCATCAGGGCCCTTTTATTTTTAGCGACTTGTTTCCCCACATGTCTTCCAGAGAGCCCCAGTTCCCTCTCAAGGTCCCTGTCCCTGTCCTCTATCCCTCCCTGAGGTCAGGCTCCCCTGTGCCCCTGTGGGCACTGCAGCATTTTTGGCCACTGCCCGCGGGGCCCCCAGCTACCCCAGTAGGACTAGGCCCCCCTGCACCGCCTCGTGACCCGGCTCATTCAGGCAGCCCCTGCCTGCGTGACTTTCCTGGAGCATGGTCCTTCCCTCTACCTCCAGGGATGTGTTGCCCTAGGAGACGGAGGAGGGGAGGGGACAGCCACCAGACGTCGGGACTCGCCGAGCTTGGTGGAGCTTGGCTCTTCAATATTTATAAGCATCAGCTCTAATGGAGGGAGAGGAGGAGACATTAGCAGCAATTTTCTTCTGTGTCTTTGGATTTTTTTTTTTTCCCTGAAAATGCGGGGGAACAAGAAGAAAAAAGGAACAGCAAAAGCAGTTTATACCACTTAGCTGTGGGCAAGTGAGAAGAAGGGGCTGGCCGAGGTGCCATCACATGGCCAAGAGGAGCTGGGCGGGAAGACCTCAGATGTTCACACTAGGGCTTTGCTGACGCCCCCTCCTGCCACCACCTCCAGGGTGGTGGCCTGCCTGCCACTTCCTCTCAGGCTGCTGCAGGGGGTAGGTGATCGAGCAAAAAGGGCAAGCGGGGGCATCGTTGGGGCCAACACAGGGAACCGGAAGTTCTGCTACCCGACCTGCTCCGACTCTTGACCTTGGGCAAGGTCTTGGCTTCTCCCAGATGTTAGGGCCTGACTGTATATGGGTGGGCAGGGAACCAGTTCTCTGAGCTCTGGGGTGACTGCTAATTTTCTCTGATGTGGCTCAGTCACCTTCCTCTGTGCTGTTTGCCACTCATCCACACTCCAAGGTGCAACTCAAATCTCAGCTCCCCTTTGCTGTCGGCTCCATCCACGGAGCTATGGCAAGTATACTTTTCCTGCTCATTTACCAATTAGTCATAAACTGTCTTGTAGCATTTCTTTCTGCCATCATCAAAGTGTGGTTAAGTCATCTGTTTTACTCTCTTTTATGGTCTATTTAGTTATACTGTAAGCTCTGAAGGGCAAAGACCAGGCCTTCTATGGTCTTGGATTCTGCTCTATGACCAGAGCAGTGAACACCATCTATTTTGTGTGAAGGCACAGCAAATGCTGACTCTGCCTGTGGCGTGGTCTACTCATAGGGACTCTCATTCCCGGCAGGAGGGGAGGTGGGTGCGGGCAAACTTCCTCCACCAGCTGAACTGACGACCACCGGAATTAGAGTTGGGAGCGAGATGGCCTTCTGTGGCTGTCTTTAAGGTCACAGCCTTTGTTAGGAGCATGTCCAGGGCTGCAGGACTGGCCTGAATGAGCCCATATACGTGCTCCTCTTATATCTGGTCCTGCATTCGCACACTTCCCAGTGACAAAACCCAGGGGTGCTGCCTCTCCCCAAATGTCCCCCTGCTTTCACATATCCGTGATTGGAAAGGTGGCTTCATTTTGTATCTCCCTTCCATCCCCGCCCTGCCCCGTGCAGGCTCTCATCTTGGTCGCAGAAGCCAGGGCTAGCCTCTCAGTGAAACTGTGTGGAAGGAGATTCCAGTCTATACAATAATGATATTTAAAAAATAAAGAAGAAGAAATTTTCAGACAAATCCAAGGTTTCCAGGAGCACAGTGCGAACGAGTAAGGAAGAGCCACTGAAGCAGCAGGGGAGGTCCCGGCCTAAGCCATGGGCGGATGGCTTCCACGCATCACCAGCCAAGTCCAGGTTGATCCCTGGGTACCAGTAGAGGGCTCAGAATCTGGAACCCAGCTGGAGCGCGCTGGGCAGATGGGTTGCTTTATTACAGAGCAGGTTCTCTTCTCCTTTCGTTCCCTCTCTCTTGCCTTATTTATCTCTCTTTTCCCATGGCCCCGTCATTCTCTCCTTTGAAAAAATACCTACCCTCCGCCCCCACCTCCAGAAAACTCGCACAAAACCCCTGCTTCTGGAGCTTTGACGTAGCTAGAGAGGCTTTAGATACTCATGCTGTTGTTTACTGACTTTAAGCCTGTGTTCCCTGCAAACATCAAACTGAATAATTGCATCACAGAGTTCGCATGGGCTGTCTCTGGGAAAGGAAGACATGGACAGAGATGGCGGCTACCCCTGGGGGAGGGAACTAATGGCCGGGGAACGTGGGAAGGACGGAGGCTCTTTTGTGCCTCTTGAATTGTACAAGTCTTGTACAAATGTACAAGTCTTGCCTGTTAACAACAACAATAATTAATAACCAGTTACATCACCCCCGAAGTGTGACATAGATCAGGGCTAAGAGGGAGATGTCGTCCCATCTTAGCAGGAAGGTTGGGCATGGGGGGTCTCCTCTTGGGTCATCCCTGGCTCCATCATGGCCCCAGGTCATCTCATTCCAGTGGGCCTACCAGACTTATATGAGGCAGTCATTTCTGCCTTAGTTGTATATTCAGAGGTTGTTTTCCCTTTACTGAGAGAGCCTCTTGAGTGCAAGCAAGCAACATTCCATTTGTGAAAACATGAAAACCAACAGCAGTAATACAGCAACCCCAAATTATCTGAGAAAGTTTCTGTAAGAAAACAAATAAAATCTTCATGACTCTGGGAATGTACAAAATTTGCTTAGTACACAGAAATACTAATCATGGAAGAGGAGAGTAATACATTGGACAACATTAAAATAAGAACTTTTTCCATCAAAGTCATCATTTAGAGAGTGAACAGGCAACCCATGGACGAGAAGAAGGTATTCACAATACAGGCAAACCTCGTTTTATTGTGCCTTGCTTTACTGTACTTTGCAGATACTGTGATTTTTACAAATTGAAGGTTTGTGGCAACCCTGCCTCAGGCAGGTCTGTCGGCACCATTTTTTTCTAACAACGTTTGCTCACTTTGTGTCTCTGTGTCACATTTGGGTAATTTTTGCCGTATTTCAGAATTTTTCATTATTATTATATGTGTTATGAAGATCTGTGATCAGCAATGTTTGGTGTTACTATTGCAAAAAGATTACAACTTGCTGAAGGCTCAGGTGATGCTTAGAATTTTTTAGCCATAAAGTATTTTAAATTAAGGCATGTACATTGTTTTTTTTTAGACCGAATCTATTGCACACGTAATAAACGACAGTATAATGTAAACATAACTTTCATATGCCCTGGGAAACCAAAAATTCGTGAGACTCACTTTATTGCAGTGGTCTGGAACCAAACCCACAATATCTCCGACATATGCCTGTACATCTGATAAAAAATCTGATTTTTTAAAAGAGGGTGAAAGAGTTAACATGTGCTTTACAAAAGAGGATATCCCGATGGTCAGTGAGCATATGAAAAGGTCCTCAACATCATTATTTATCAGACGGATGCAAATTCGAACCACAGTGAGACGCCGTCATGCACCCACCGGCTAACATGAAAAGGGTGACAAAACCAAGTCTTACAGAAATGTGGAGCAACCTGAATTCTTAGACATTTCTGACAGAAGTATGAATTTGTTCAGTTGCTTTGGAAAACTTTTTGTCTACTTAAAAACCTAAACACATGCCTGCGTTAGGACCCAACAATTACCCTATTAAATATTTATCTGAATGCAATGAAATATATGTGCACAGAAAAGCTGTACAAGAATGTTCACAGCAGCAATGGAACACAATGCAGCAAAAAGAAAGAACCCAATGATACCAGGCTGCAGCGTGGATGAATCTCACAGATATTATATTGAGTGAAAGAAGTAAAAAACTAGAATATACACTGTTTGACCTCATTTATAGGAAGTTCGTGTATAACTAATCTGTGGTGATAAAAATTAGAATAGTAGTTACCTCAGGGGGGTGCAGGACAGTTAGTATTTACTAGGAAGGGACGTGAGGGAACTTTTGGGGGAGATACATGTGTTCCATATCTTGGTCTGGTTGATACACATATGTAAACATTCACAGCTGTACTCTTAATATATGCATAATTTACTGTACAATTTTTTAAAGGGGAAGGAGGCTCAGAGGTCAGGTAGAAAAAGTGATGAATGTCCGTCCAGGCCATGCAAACTGTACTCTCTACTCCAGGAGCAAGCATGGAGGCAGTGGTGGGGTTATTTGGTGAATCGCAGGGCAGTCAGATCTCCTCTGAGTGACCCCGGGATTGTGCCATCAGATCCCACGCTAGAATCCAGGGCGATGGAAAACCTCTCATGGCTGGATGAGTAAGCCTCAGTTCCTGGCTTTGAGAGGGCACTTCCTGGCATGGCAAGTCCTCTGCAGCTGCTTCCCTCACACACATTTGCTCAAGTTCAAGTGCAGACATTTCCGTGGGTTGTCAGTGTTCCCAGTGAAGCCCCACCTTCCACCCTGAGGCACCCTTGGGTACAGGCCCAAGCCGGACAGGGCCAGCAGGGTTGGTCAGAGATGTGTCTGGAAGGGGCGCGACCCTGAGTGGCGTTCTGGGCCAGAGCTATTCAAAGCATGGTCCATGGCTGAAGCCTGTCCACAAACTGATGCTCACCCACGATGATACAGGATGGAAGTTGAGAGTAAGTGTCGAGAAACTTTTATAGCTATTAGAAAGAGTCCTCTTATGACTATCGAATTTACGATTATAAAATTGGGTCTTGTCAGTTGTACATTTTTGTTTCTTTTCATTTTTCTCATTTGTTTTCATCATGTTTTATAAAAGCACGGGACTGTGATGAAATGAAAATTTTTACAAAGAGAAACTGGTCTTTCATCTCAGGTAGCTGGAGGAGCATTTTCTTAAATGCTCAGAGGGTGTGTCCTAAAAGAACATATGGAAGAGCCTGGGCAGGGTCTCTGATAAGTCAGGGGCTGTTGCTGCCTGCACTTGGCAATTTTTAGAGACACTGAGCAAAACAGCCTAATTGTAGTTTCCATAGTTACCAGCTACCACTGAGGAGAACATGAGCAGATTTTAAAGGGAAAAGCCAGGCACAGGCAGAAGTCAGAAAGGTGGGGAGGATGCTGGGCCCCAGAGGAATCTGGGCCAGAGGGGACGGCCACCACTTTACATAGCTGGGGCCTTCAAGATGTTTTGATCCCAGAGGCAGATGCCCTGGGAACCTAGTGATGGCACATCGCCATTGCAGCTGCCCATGAAGGACATGAGGCAGGCTGACAAGAGGACTTCATCACAGCAGCAGGGTGGACAAGAGGGCTTCATCACAGTAGCAGGGTGGATTACCCTTCAGGGGTCCCACTCTCTGGCCCTGTCCCAGTGGCAGCTCCAGAAGAGTCACCCTCTTGCCACCATGCAGCCCGCTGTCTATGGACCTCCACCCAAAGCAAAGTTAGCAGTAAGGGAAAGGCGGCAGGAAGGGTCCTGTACCAGCCGCACCGGCCTTCGTGCTCAAGCTTGGGTCTAGGATTTGAGGCCAGCCTCTCTTCCACTGTCATCGACTGGGGTCACTGCTATAGGCCATCCAGCTGCCTCACGTGTTCAGTCATTTGCTCATTCCTTCATTCATGCTTCACTCAACAGACATTTCTAGAGCACTTGCTTGGGGCCAGGCACTGTCCCAGATGCTGGAGATGCAGCAGAGCCCAAGCAGAGAAGGTCACTGCCTTCATGGAGCTCATATTCTAATGGGAGAGACTGATGATGAAAGCATAAACCACAAGGTGAGGTGATGGTACATTCCACTGGCCTCGGGGTGGTGCATTGGGCCAGGAGGGGCTGTGGTGATGGCGGAAACATTTACACACAGTCTTTAGTATTTGAAAGAATGTGAAGGGCCAAAACACAGCTGCAGAAAGAAGACTGGGCTTGGCAATGTGATTCACGGGGTCTGTAGGGAGTTCCACATGAGCCGGGGCTCAAAAAATGCTTGTCAACTGAATCTGTGGAGCCTCAGAAATCAGTGCTTTGTAAGTCCCTCTTGGCCCACGTCTGCATGACCCTGAACCCTAGAGAGGCCCTTCATACCCACTGGGTTTCAGGCAGGACTCAGGTTTCCAACAAGCTCTGGAAATTCCACCCAATAGCCCACCTGGGCCACCAGCCACCAGAGGGCGCTGGTGCTGCTCCTTGGCAAAGAGAAGGCCTGATGTTGTTTTAGGAAAATATTTGAATTATGTGAAATACGAAGCAGTCCCGCCTCAGAATTATAGGCTTGTAAATCATGCTGAGGAGAAAAAGGGCCAGGGGGATGGGGAGATGTGGGATGTGAGTTTATGATCTCTTCAGAAGCCCTTGATGGAATTACAGCCTCGTAACTCACTGGGGCCCACTCTTTCCTACATCTGGGTTCAGCTCCTCCTCTGGGCCCCCTGGGGAAGATTGATCAGGGTGCCAACGATGAGAGACTTGCTTGGTAGAGGCCTTAGGCAGGCCCCTCTAGGTTCTCTGGGGAGTGTGAGGGGAGGTGGCCATCATGACTGTTTATGCATTGGGTGCTGGCAGCCGGCCTCAGTTTTAGCGACTCCGTGGGGCTGTATCCATGTGAGTTCCAAAGGACTGAGACTGAAGAGGCCAGCGTGAGCTGCAGGACCCAAACACCAGACGGAAAGGGCTCTGTGGGGTTCCATGGGGAGGCGGCCACCTTCTGCAAGGTCCCATGGACCCACACAGCAAGGACGCTGCATCTCTCTTTGGATGAGGTAGCGTGTCATGAGGATGCCCTGCCGCTTCTCCCTCGTCTGGGCCATGTCTCCAGTTGGCCCTTTAACAAAATGGCCACCACCAGACTCTTATCAGGGAACGAATACACAGCAGGGCCGCAGAAGAGCTCACAGACTGAGAGCAGACCGTGTGCTGAGGCAGCTGCCACTGACCTTCCTCCAGCTGGAGAGATATGCCCATGGGAGGAGGAGGGAGTGGCTGACAATATGCCTACCGGCCCCTGCCTCTAGCTGTGGCCTCTGTCATGTCCAGGGTTTTAAAAAAGGGCCACGGGAAGTGCATTTCCAATGGTAAGTCAGTGACACACTGTTAAAAATAGCTACCTTTCAAAAACCCTAAAGACTCCACCAAAAAACTACTAGAAATAATGAATGAGGGCTTCCCTGGTGGCACAGTGGTTAAGAATCCACCTGCCAATGCAGGGGACACAGGTTCGATCCCTGGTCTGGGAAGATCCCACATGGCGTGGAGCAACTAAGCCCGTGCGCCACAACTACTGAGCCTGCGCTCTAGAGCCCACGAGCCACAACTACTAGGCCTGCGCGCCTAGAGCCCGTGCTCCGCAACAAGAGAAGCCACGGCAATGAGAAGAGAAGCCCGCGCACTGCAATGAAGAGTAGCCCCTGCTCGCTGCAACTAGAGAAAGCCCTCGTGCAGCAACGAACACCCAAAAATAAATAAATTAAATTAAAAAAACGGAAATAATGAATACAGCAAAGTTGCAGGACACCAATCAATATACAAAAATCTGTTGCATTTCTATATGCTAACAATGAGCTAACAAAAAGAGAAACTAAGAAGACAATCCCATTTACAATCACAATAAAAAGAATAAAATACCTAGGAATAAATTTAACCAAGGAGGTGAAAGACCTGTGCACTGAAAACTATAAGACATTGTTGAAAGAAATTGAAGAAGACACAACTAAATGGAAAGATATTCCATGCTCATGGATTGGAAAATTAGCATTGTCAAAATGTCCATATTACCTAAAGCAATCTACAGATCCAGTGTGATCCCTATCAAAATCTCAAGGACATTTTTCACAGAAATAGAATAAAAATTTCTAAAATTTATATGGAACCATGTAAGGCCTCAAATAGCAAAAGCAGTCCTGAGGAAAAAAGAATAAAGCTGGAGGCATCACATTGCCTGACTTCAGGCTATTTAATAAAGCCATAGTAATCAAAACAGCATGGTATTGGCAGAAAAATAAATGCATAGATCAATGGAATAGAATTGAGAGCCCATAAATAAACCCATGCATATATGGACAATTAATTTATGACAAAGGAGCAAAGAACATACAACAGAGAAAAGATAGTCTCTTCAATAAACGGTGCTGGGAAAACTGGACAGCTGCATACAAAAAAATGAAACTAGACCACTATCTCATACCCTACAGAAAAATTAACATAAAATGGATCAAAGACTAGAATGTAAGACCTGGAACCATAAAACTCCTAGAAAAAAACATAGGCAGTATGCTCTTTGATATTGTTCTTAGCAATATCTTTCTAGATATGTCTCCTCAGGCAATGGAAACCAAACAAATACTGTATGTTATCACTTATATGTGGAATCTAAAAAATAATACAAATGAATGTATATGCAAAACAGAAACAGACTCACAGGTATAGAAAACAAACTAGTGGTTATTAAAGGGAAGAGGGAATGGGAGGGGCAAATTAAGGATATGGGATTAAGAGATATAAACTACTACGTATAAAATAGATAAGCTACAAGGATATATTGTGTAGCACAGGGAATTTTAGCCATTATCTTGTAATAACTTTTAATGGAGTGTAAACTGTAAAAATACTGAATCACTACGCTGTACACCTGAAGCTAAGTAATAATGTAAATCAACTACAATTCAAAAAACCGAGTAAAAAATTAAAAACAAAGTAAATGAACAAACCAAACCAAACAGTAACAAACACGTAGCTACAGAAAACAGAGTAGTGGCTACCAGAGGGGAAGGGGCAGGAGGGAGGGTAACAGATGGAAACTAAATTTTTGGTGGTGAGCCCATTGTAGGGTATAGAGAAGTAGAAATATAATGCTGTACACGTGAAACTTATAGAAGGTTTTAAATCAGTGTTACCTCAATTTAAAAAAATAGCTACCTTTTTGGAGGTACTACATGTCAGACATCGTGTACATAATCACATTTTCTCACAGATTCTCACAATTTTCTCACAAATTATTTTCCATTTCACCGATGAGGGGAGTGAGGCATAGAGATGTAGATCAGTTTGTCTAAGCCACACACAGACAGCTAAGTACGGTGTTGAAGATTAGAACCCAGATCCCTCTGTCAGTCTTGGGCACCCCACCAGGGAGCCTGCCAGCATCTCATCCCTGTGAATGTCAGTCCCTAAATCTTTCGGCTGAATTCCCATTCAATTTCTATTCCTCTCTGCCTGCTTTAGTTCACAGTTGCAGTCCAGTGCCTGTCCTTTCTCATTTTCTCTGCAATGTCTTTTGCATTTACAATGCTCTGGTGATAACCCACTATTGAGAGAGAGGGAGAGAGAAGCTCTTTGTTTAGAGTTTGTGGTAATATAGCACAATCAAGAGCATAAGCTTTAGAGTCAGAGAAACCTAGGTTCACATTCCAGCTCCATCACCTCTATCATTTGCCATTTGTGGGACTGGAGTTGTTATTGCTTTGAGCCTCAACGTACTCATCCATAAAATGGGTGTAGTAGTGACAGCTACTGCATAAGGCTGGATCCTGAGAATTGAATGAGGTAGTGTATGTAAGTGATATATCAACTCACTTTATAAAATCATCCCTCTGAGAAAGTTCTTTGTGGCCTGGGAGCTGATGACCCTCTGTCACAGGGCATTGAATCAGGGTTACAGTCTTACCCTACACTTGTATTCTCTTCTTCATCTCCTCCCAGTATCTTATCAACGCTAAGGGACCTAATTTTTTTTAACTGATGGGATACAAAAGACTAAGGTCATTTAGAAAACCTTGTCTTCAGGATCAGTTTGGTTTCATTACATGATATCCTCTTCGGGTACCTGATCTTGCAGCCCAGTGCTTTAGAGAAAACAGCAGGCATTTATCTTATTATTATGTATCCAGCATTGAGTTCAGAATAAAAGAAATGTTAAGACCCAGTCTATTACTGAGTTGAGGAGATAGGACATAAAAAAGAGGTGGAGTTATTAGGGGATAAAATTATCATGTACATATCAGCACTGATTCTGTTAAAATAAAGTGCTGAGTGGTGTATTGCAGGCAATTAGAGGCTATAGCCATCCAGGATAAGATGCTGATTGTGTGGCGCAGGAAAGAAAGGCACAGGTGCCTGGGGAGGTTGAGTAGTAAGCAGTCCCTCTGAGAAGTCACCTGTGAATGTGATGAGTCACAGAGCCAGTGGGCGCATCCAACCCTCACCAACATCCAGCTTTTGGTGTCGCTTGATGTCCTTGTCTCACATATGTCAGTCACAACTTTCAAGGTGGAATAAAAACTTGGGTTGATGGTGAATAATGGAAAGGAGGATGGCGATGGCAGTAATGGAAAGGTGAAGAGGTAGAAGAAGTCTGAGGGCTCTTCCCAAGAAAAGACTTTGTGAAATGACTTTGATCTCACGTGTACAGAATTATTAAGGGTTTTAAAGGATTACATATTGCACTGTAGACCTCCCTCGTGCCCTACCTCATACCCTCTTGACCCACATTTCAACCCCAGCTGTTGCCATAGCAACCAGGTGGCATGCATGTAGCCTGACAGCATCTGTTTTCGGGACAGAACCTGCATAGCCCTTGCCTCTGCCCCAGGGCACCACTGTGCCTGCCACTGGGGTCCCTGGGGGGAGCCACGTAGCCATTGCTACACACACGCAAATCTAAAAGTCTGAAGGATTAAGCAGCCACTGGGCAGCCTTCAAGCTCTGTGGGATGGGAGCCAGTGGACACGTTCTGAGGTGCTCTGTTTCTGGAGGGCCTTTTCTAGTGGGTTACCTGCTGCCCGCAGTGGAGACCAGCTTGATAATACACCCTTGAGTTGTCTTGTCTTCACTCCCTTACCCCACTCCTGTTTCTCAGGACCACCTCCCCTAATAAACCCCCTGCTCGTAAGCCCTTGTCTCAGGTTCTGCTTTGGGGGAAAACTCAGGCATTTATCATTTTCAGTTATCCACTTCTGTACTTTATTGGGAAGCTATATTCTACACTTGCATTTCAGGATTTGGGCAGAGATTCTTGCACTAACTTTATTCATTCATGTAACTGACACTTTTAGAGTGACTGCTATACGCTGGGTACTGTCCCGTGAGCTAGGTCCAGAGAGATAGATAACATGTGGGGTTTTTCCTTCAGGCGCCCATCACTCCATACTAAAGCCACCATCCACTAAAGCTTTAAGATGTCAGGACCCGCTCTAAGTCCTTTGAAAGCCTTACCTCACTTGATCCTCTCAACACCTCTGTGAGAAAGGCATTATTATTCCCATCTTTGCAGATGAGGAGACCAAGATTTGGAGACAGGATAACCCTTTGATAACCACTAGTTTGTTTTCTATACCTGTGAGTCTGTTTCTGTTTTGCATATACATTCATTTGTATTATTTTTTAGATTCCACATATAAGTGATAACATACAGTATTTGTTTGGTTTCCATTGCCTGTTTGCTCCAGGTGGCAGGGCTGGGCAGTGATGGGCAGGGTCTTCGCCATTACTCTACGCAGAGAACGTGTTCAGGCTACGAAAGGAAGACTGAGGTCACAGCTGTCTGGATGGGTGGGGTGCTCACACGATTCCGAGTAGGGGGCGTATCCCCCCCTGTGTTGCCCATGGGAATTCATACAGCTGCAGGCAAACCACAGATGCAGAAGGAATGAGAAGAGCACTGAGGGGTCAGGGGCAGTGCAGGCGGGCCCATGGGGAGGGGGCGCCGTGCTCCAGTCCTTGTCGTGGACGCACTCCTGGTGGATGAGGCCGAGAGCGCGTCCCTAGTGACCTGCCAGCCTCCCTTCCCTGACCGCTCTGCTTCCTGTACCCCCCAGGCCCTGCCCTTGCATCACTAGAGTTGGACAGGCTTAACCAGGGGTGGTTGGGGAACTTGGCAGGTGGGAAAGCAGCAGCCCAGGTCTGTACTCCAAAGTGGAACAGGGGTAAGAAGGGACCCCCTTCTGTTGGGGGCATGAGTTTCTCCCCTGCCTGTATTTTAGAGGGATCATCAGGCCTCTATTAGAATCAGGCCGCAACAGGTGCTGCTGAAAGCAGCCAGCCTGTGTGTGTGGAGAGACCTTTCTAGGCATCACGAGGAGGTGTCATTTACGGTCCCCTCGAGGCGGCTGCCGTCTGGGTTGAGGACCTGGGTAGAGAACATGGTCTGTGCCCCAGTAAGGATGAGTTCTTTGCCTTCCTGAGAAGTTGATCATTATTGAAATTTCTAGAAGGCTATAGGCTGTGTTTTAAAATGACCTTGGTTGGATTCATCCCGGGATGGTCCATATAGCCTCTCCCGATGCGAGTGCCGCGACCTCCACCTGGGGCTGAACCCTCTCCACCAGGGCAGGCAGGCTGCGAGAAGACCAGGCAGAAAACCTCCCACACAGAGTTGGTGAAAAGTGCTGTCCTCCCCGAGCCTCTCCCTTCTGATTCCTCTCTCCCAGTCCTCCCCCCCGGCCCCCACTTACTTCCTTCCTCTTCTCTATGGATTTGTGCCTTCTTTTTTCTGTCTTCCCCTTCTTTCCTAATCTGTCCAAAATCCAGCTCAGGAAAATTAGGAACTTACACAGAATGATTCACACTGAGTGTAAATGACCAGTAATACCTTTAAAAAAATAAAAGATTTAGGTCAAAATAATAATTCTCTGTAGGTGAAAGGTGAGGCTCCACACATCCAGCTGTCAACTAAGGGGCTATCGGTCAGGTTGAATTTCTTGTACCTTGTAATGCACAGGACAGTCTAGGTTATGCTGCAGTAACAAACAGCCCTCACCCCTCAGGGACTTCAAACAGCAAAGGTTTATTTTTTACCCGTGCTGCATAACCATCAGGGTCATCTGGTGGCTCTGCTCTGTGACGTCGTTGTCCTCACTCTGTGGTTCAGGCTGAGGGAGCCTTGCAGGGGACCTACATCACAGGCGTTCAGATTTCATTGGCCCAAAGCAAGTGGCTTGGCCAGCTCACCTTTATTAGGTGGGAAACTGTAATGCTCATTCAGGGAGGGGAAGTGGGAACTGTTGAACAGTGATGCAGTCTACCAGATGTCCCTACGTGTGGGTCCAGCCTCATACACCTGCCTTCAGCTTTAGCAGATACTCCGAGCAGCACCGCAGGCTTGGGGTCAGCATTCAAGGTGGGAGTTTTGTTAAAACAAAAGCAGGGCAGGTTTAGAGAAGGTGATGGTGTGGAAGTGACCTGCTCCTATCTCCATTCACCCTGCTCAGCCAGGAGCAGCTCTACCAATCAGGGAGAGGTTTTGACCACAACACCTGCTCTCTTCACCTGCCAGAGACAGCCATCAGCTGCAACTCAAGGAATTAGTTTCTTAAAGATAAAACATTCGTGGCAGGGGGTGTGTGGCCAAATATGAAAAATAATGGAGAGCATGTCAGTCAAAGTTGTGAAGCTAATCAAGGGACCAACTTTGTGGCTGGTTGCTTTCCCCTAGTCCTCCTGCCCTTGTCCCCTCTTTCATCCTTTTTTTTTTTTTTTAAACATCTTTATTGAAGTTTAATTGCTTTACAATGGTGTGTTAGTTTCTGCTTTATAACAAAGTGAGTCAGTTATACATATACATATGTTCCCGTATCTCTTCCCTCTTGCATCTCCCTCCCTCCTACCCTCCCTATCCCACCCCTCTAGGTGGTCACAAAGCACCAAGCTGATCTCCCTGTGCTATGCGGCTGCTTCCCACTAGCTATCTATTTTACATTTGGTAGTGTATATATGTCCATGCCACTCTCTCACCCTGTCACATCTCACCTCTCCCCCTCCCCATATCCTCAAGTCCATTCTCTAGTAAGTCTGTGTCTTTATTCCCGTCTTGCCACTAGGTTCTTCATGACCTTTTTTTTCCCCTTAGATTCCATATATATGTGTTATGTATTTGTTTTTCTCTTTCTGACTTATTTCACTCTGTATGACAGACTCTAACTCCATCCACCTCATTACAAATACCTCCATTTCATTTCTTTTTATGGCTGAGTAATATTCCATTGTATATATGTGCCACATCTTCTTTATCCATTCATCCGATGATGGACACTTAGGTTGCTTCCATGTCCTGGCTATTGTAAATAGAGCTGCAATGAACATTTTGGTACATGACTCTTTTTGAACTATGGTTTTCTCAGGGTATATGCCCAGTAGTGGGATTGCTGGGTCGTATGGTAGTTCTATTTTTAGTTTTTTAAGGAACCTCCCTACTGTTCTCCATAGTGGCTGTATCAATTTACATTCCCACCCACAGTGCAAGAGTGTTCCCTTTTCTCCACACCCTCTCCAGCATTTATTGTTTCTAGATTTTTTGATGATGGCCGTTCTGACTGGTGTGAGATGATATCTCATTGTAGTTTTGATTTGCATTTCTCTAATGATTAATGATGTTGAGCATTCTTTCATGTGTCTGTTGGCAATCTGTATATCTTCTTTGGAGAAATGTCTATTTAGGTCTTCTGCCCATTTTTGGATTGGGTTGTTCGTTTTTTTGTTATTGAGCTGCATGAGCTGCTTGTAAATCTTGGAGATTAATCCTTTGTCAGTTGCTTCATTTGCAAATATTTTCTCCCATTCTGAGGGTTGTCTTTTGGTCTTGTTTATGGTTTCCTTTGCTGTGCAAAAGCTTTTAAGTTTCATTAGGTCCCATTTGTTTATTTGTGTTTATATTTCCATTTCTCTAGGAGCTGGGTCAAAAAGGATCTTGCTGTGATGTATGTCATAGAGTGTTCTGCCCATGTTTTCCTCTAAGAGTTTGATAGTGTCTGGCCTTACACTTAGGTCTTTAATCCATTTTGAGTTTATTTTTGTGTATGGTGTCAGGGAGTGTTCTAATTTCATACTTTTACATGTACCTGTCCAATTTTCCCAGCACCACTTATTGAAGAGGCTGTCTTTTCTCCACTGTATATGCTTGCCTCCTTTATCAAAGATAAGGTGACCATATGTGCATGGGTTTATCTCTGGGCTTTCTATCCTGTTCCATTGATCTATATTTCTGTTTTTGTGCCAGTACCAAACTGTCTTGATTACTGTAGCTTTGTAATATAGTCTGAAGTCAGGGAGCCTGATTCCTCCAGCTCCATTTTTCGTTCTCAAGATTGCTTTGGCTATTTGGGGTCTTTTGTGTTTCCATACAAATTGTGAAATTTTTTGTTCTAGTTCTGTGAAAAATGCTAGTGGTAATTTGATAGGGATTGCATTGAATCTGTAGATTGCTTTGGGTAGTACAGTCATTTTCACAATGTTGATTCTTCCAATCCAAGAACATGGTATATCTCTCCATCTATTTGTATCATCTTTAATTTCTTTCATCAGTGTCCTATAATTTTCTGCATACAGGTCTTTTGTCTCCTTAGGTAGGTTTATTCCTAGATATTTTATTCTTTTTGTTGCAATGGTGAACGGGAGTGTTTTCTTAATTTCACTTTCAGATTTTTCATCATTAGTGTATAGGAATGCAAGAGATTTCTGTGCATTAATTTTGTATCCTGCTACTTTACCAAATTCACTGATTAGCTCTAGTAGTTTTCTGGTAGCATCTTTAGGATTCTCTATGTATAGTATCATGTCATCTGCAAACAGTGACAGCTTTACTTCTTCTTTTCCGATTTGGATTCCTTTTATTTCTTTGTCTTCTCTGATTGCTGTGGCTAACACTTCCAAAACTATGTTGAATAATAGTGGTGAGAGTGGGCAACCTTGTCTTGTTCCTGATCTTAGTGGAAATGGTTTCAGTTTTTCACCATTGAGAACGATGTTGGCTGTGGGTTTGTCATATATGGCCTTTATTATGTTGAAGAAAGTTCCCTCTGTGCCTACTTTCTGCAGGGCTTTTATCATAAATAGGTGTTGAATTTTGTCGAAAGCTTTCTCTGCATCTATTGAGATGATCATATGGTTTTTCTCCTTCAATTTGTTAATATGATGTATCACGTTGATTGATTTGTGTATATTGAAGAATCCTTGCATTCCTGGAATAAACCCCACTTGATCATGGTGTATAATCCTTTTAATGTGCTGTTGGATTCTGTTTGCTAGTATTTTGTTGAGGATTTTTGCATCTATGTTCATCAGTGATATCGGCCTGTAGTTTTCTTTCTTTGTGACATCTTTGTCTGGTTTTGGTATCAGGGTGATGGCGGCCTCGTAGAATGAGTTTGGGAGTGTTCCTCCCTCTGCAATATTTTGGAAGAGTTTGAGAAGGATAGGTGTTAGCTCTTCTCTAAATGTTTGATAGAATTCGCCTGTGAAGCCATCTGGTCCTGGGCTTTTGTTTGTTGGAAGATTTTTAATCACAGTTTCCATTTCAGTGCTTGTGATTGGTCTGTTCATATTTTCTATTTCTTCCTGGTTCAGTCTCGGCAGGTTGTCCATTTCTAAGAATCTGTCCATTTCTTCCAGGTTGTCCATTTTATTGGCATAGAGTTGCTTGTAGTAATCTCTCATGATCGTTTGCATTTCTGCAGTGTCAGTGGTTACTTCTCCTTTTTCATTTCTAATTCTATTGATTTGAGTCTTCTCCCTTTTTCTCTTGATGAGTCTGGCTAATGGTTTATCAATTTTGTTTATCTTCTGAAAGAACCAGCTTTTAGTTTCATTGATTTTTGCTATTGTTTCCTTCATTTCTTTTTCATTTATTTCTGATCTGATCTTTATGATTTCTTTCCTTCTGCTAGCTTTGGGGTTTTTTTGTTCTTCTTTCTCTAATTGCTTCAGGTGCAAGGTTAGGTTGTTTATTCGAGATGTTTCCTGTTTCTTGAGGTAGGCTTGTATTGCTATAAACTTCCCTCTTAGCACTGCTTTTGCTGCGTCCCATAGGTTTTGGGTCGTCGTGTCTCCATTGTCATTTGTTTCTAGGTATTTTTTGATTTCCCCTTTGATTTCTTCAGTGATCACTTCGTTATTAAGTAGTGTATTGTGTAGCCTCCATGTGTTTGTATTTTTTACAGATCTTTTCCTGTAATTGATATCTAGTCTCATAGCGTTGTGGTCGGAAAAGATACTTGATACGATTTCAATTTTCTTAAATTTACCAAGGCTTGATTTGTGACCCAAGATATGATCTATCCTGGAGAATGTTCCATGAGCACTTGAGAAAAATGTGTATTCTGTTGTTTTTGGGTGGAATGTCCTATAAATATCAATTAAGTCCATCTTGTTTAATGTATCATTTAAAGCTTGTGTTTCCTTATTTATTTTCATTTTGGATGATCTGTCCATTGGTGAAAGTGGGGTGTTAAAGTCCCCTACTATGATTGTGTTACTGTCGATTTCCCCTTTTATGGCTGTTAGTATTTGCCTTGTGTATTGAGGTGCTCCTATGTTGGGTGCATAAATATTTACAATTGTTATACCTTCCTCTTGGATCGATCCCTTGATTATTATATAGTGTCCTTCTTTGTCTCTTGTAATAGTCTTTATTTTAAAGTCTATTTTGTCTGATATGAGAATTGCTACTCCAGCTTTCTTTTGATTTCCATTTGCATGGAATATCTTTTTCCATCCCCTCACTTTCAGTCTGTATGTGTCTCTAGGTCTGAAGTGGGTCTCTTGTAGACAGCATATATACAGGTCTTGTTTTTGTATCCATTCAGCCAGTCTGTGTCTTTTGGTGGGAGCATTTAACCCATTTACATTTAAGGTAATTATCGATATGTATGTTCCTATTCCCATTTTCTTAAATGTTTTGGGTTTGTTATTGTAGGTGTTTTCCTTCTCTTGTGTTTCTTGCCTAGAGAAGTTCCTTTAGCATTTGTTGTAAAGCTGGTTTGGTGGTGCTGAACTCTCTCAGCTTTTGCTTGTCTGTAAAGGTTTTAATTTCTCCATCAAATCTGAATGAGATCCTTGCTGGGTAGAGTAACCTTGGTTGTAGGTTTTTCTCCTTCATCACTTTAAGTATATTCTGCCACTCCCTTCTGGCTTGCAGAGTTTCTGCTGAAAGATCAGCTGTTAACCTTATGGGGATTCCTTTGTGTGTTATTTGTTGTTTTTCCCTTGCTGCTTTTAATATGTTTTCTTTATATTTAATTTTTGATAGTTTGATTAATATGTGTCTTGGCGTGTTTCTCCTTGGATTTATCCTGTATGGGACTCTCTGTGCTTCCAGGACTTGATTAACTATTTCCTTTCCCATATTAGGGAAGTTTTCAACTATAATCTCTTCAAATATTTTCTCAGTCCCTTTCTTTTACTCTTCTTCTTCTGGGACCCCTATAATTCGAATGTTGGTGCATTTAATGTTGTCCCAGAGGTCTCTGAGACTGTCCTCAGTTCTTTTCATTCTTTTTTCTTTATTCTGCTCTGCAGTAGTTATTTCCAGTATTTTATCTTCCAGGTCACTTATCCATTCTTCTGCCTCAGTTATTCTGCTATTGATCCCGTCTAGAGTATTTTTAATTTCATTTATTGTGTTTTTCATCGTTGCTTGGTTCCTCTTTAGTTCTTCTATGTCCTTGTTAAATGTTTCTTGCATTTTGTCTATTCTATTTCCAAGATTTTGGATCATCTTTACTATCATTACTCTGAATTCTTTTTCAGGTAGACTGCCTATTTCCTCTTCATTTGTTAGGTCTGGTGTGTTTTGACCCTGCTCCTTCACCTGCTGTGTGTTTTTTTGTCTTCTCATTTTGCTTATCTTACTGTGTTTGGGGTCTCCTTTTCACAGGCTGCAGGTTCGTAGTTCCCGTTGTTTTTGGTATCTGTCCCCAGTGGCTAAAGTTGGTTCAGTGGGTTGTGTAGGCTTCCTGGTGGAGGGGACTAGTGCCTGTGTTCTGGTGGATGAGGCTGGATCTTGTCTTTCTGGTGGGCACATCCACGTCTGGTGGTGTGTTTTGGGGTGTCTGTGGCCTTATTATGATTTTAGGCAGCCTCTCTGCTAATGGATGGGGCTGTGTTCCTGTCTTGCTAGTTGTTTGGCATAGGGTGTCCAGGACTGTAGCTTGCTGGTCGTTGAGTGAAGCTGGGTCTTGACGTTGAGATGGAGATCTCTGAGAGATTTTCGCCGTTTGGTATTACGTGGAGCTGGGAGGTCTCTTGTGGGCCAGTGTCCTGAAGTTGGCTCTCCCACCTCAGAGGCACAGCCCTGATGCCTGGCTGGAGCACCAAGAGCCTTTCATCCACATGGCTCAGAATAAAAGGTAGAAAAAAATAGAAAGAAAGAAAGAAAGAGGATAAAATAAAATAAAATAAAATAAAGCTATTATAATAAAAAAGAAAAATTATTAAAAATAAATTTATTAAGAAAAAAATTTTTTTAATTTTTAAAAATAGATTTCTTAATTTTTATAATAAAAAATAAGAAAAAAATTAAGAAAAAATTTATTAAGAAAAAGAATTTTTAATTTTTTAAAATAAAAAATATGAAAAAACTTATTTAAAAATTTTTTTTAATTTTTAAGAATAGAAAATAAGGGAAAAATTATTAAGAATACATTTATTAGGAAAAAAAATTTTTTTTAAGTAAAAAAAAAAAAAACAAAAAACGGACGGACCTAACCCTAGGACTAATGGTGAAAGCAAAGCTATACAGACAAAATCTCACCCAGAAGCATACACATATACACTCACAAAAAAAGGAAAAGGGGAAAAATTAATATGTCCTGCTCCCAAAGTCCACCTCCTGAATTTGGGATGATTCGTTGTCTATTCAGGTGTTCCACAGATGCAGCGTATATCAAGTTGATTGTGGAGATTTAATCCGCTGCTCCTGAGGCAGCTGGGAGGGATTTCCCTTTCTCCTCTTAGTTCGCACAGCTCCCGGGGTTCAGCTTTGGATCTGGACCCGCCTCTGCGTGTAGGTCGCCTGAGGGTGTCTGTTCCCCGCCCAGACAGAGCGGGGTTAAAGGAGCAGCTGCTTCAGGGGCTCTGGCTCACTCAGGCCGGGGGGAGGGAGCAGTACAGAGGAGGTGGGGCGAGCCTGCGGCGGCAGAGGCCGGCGTGACGTTGCAGCAGCCTGAGGCGCGTCGTGTGTTCTCCCCGGTAAGTTGTCTGTGGGTCATGGGACCCTGGCAGTGGCGGGCTGCACCGGCTCCCGGGAGGGGCGGTGTGGAGAGTGACCTGAGCTCACACACAGGCTTCTCGGTGGCGGCAGCAGCAGCCTTAGCGTCTCATGCCCGTCTCTGGGGTCCGCGCTGATAGCCGCGGCTCGCGCCTGTTTCTGGAGCTCGTTTAGGCGGCGCTCTGAATCCCCTCTCCTCGCGCACCAGGAAACAAAGAGGCAAGAAAAAGTCTCTTGCCTCTTCGGCAGGTGCAGACTTTTTGCCGGACTCCCTCCCGGCTAGCACCGAAGCCCGAGCCTCAGCTCCCAGCCCTGCCCGCCCCGGCAGGTGAGCAGACAAGCCTCTCGGGCTGGTGAGTGCTACTCAGCACTGATCCTCCGTGTGGGAGTCTCTCCGCTCTGCCCTCCGCACCCCTGTGGCTGCGCTCTCCTCCGTGGCTCCGAAGCTTCCCCCCTCTGCCACCCGCAGTCTCTGCCCGCGAAGGGGCTCCTAGTGTGTGGAAACCTTTCCTCCTTCACAGCTCCCTCCCACTGGTGCAGGTGCCGTCCCTATTCTTTTGTCTCTGTTATTTCTTTTTTCTTTTGCCCTACCCAAGTACGTGGGGATTTTCTTGCCTTTTGGGAGGTCTGACGTCTTCTGCCAGCGTTCAGTGGGTGTTCTGTAGGAGCAGTTCCACGTGTAGCTGTATTTCTACTGTATCTGTGGGAAGGAAGGTGATCTCCGCGTCTTACTCTTCCGCCATCTTGCCCAGACCCCCTCATCCATTTTTGATTTACTGTGATTTACTCTGTGCTGGATACTTGTTAAACTTGGGTAACATAAGTTCAACTGAGAT